>NC_085844.1:95948829-96263079 GCF_035594765.1 Anolis carolinensis
ATGAAGGTTACCATAACATCAAGGGACCATATTAACCGGTTGAATGGAATTCATTAGAAATTAACTACCACTTAAATTAATTTTCCCACATTCACAAGGCTATAATGGCAAAAAAAAGGAACCGTACATCAGCCTGTACTGACAGGAGAGCTGTCACTGCTTTTATTTATAGGTGAATGTATTAACCCACCAAGCTGGTTTTCTACACAAAAAGCTGTGCCTAGGCACTCATAAATTGCTAGTTCCTAAACCTACTCTATTAATAAGTAAGCCAAGCCTGATTCAGCAGGAAACATGTCTTTCCTAGTTACATTCAGTACTAGACTTTATATTTTCTACTATAAGTTGCTAGGATAGATGGATAAGTAGATAGATGATGGATAAATGACTTGTTTCTTATTAGACAAACATCCATATTTCCTACTTCTACACAGTCCTACGATGTTTGGATGAAAAATTGCCATGTGCTCTTGAGATCAGAATCCAAAATCCTTACTGCATTTCACTAACATTTATCAAAGTGAAAAAAATCTCCCCTCTTTAACAGGGTTTTGAGAGTCTGAAAACACGTTTGTCCATTTATTTTAATTGCCTCTGTTCTTAGTTACTCAAATTGAAATAGTAGAAATTCAAATAATGCCCCCAGTTTCTCCAGCCATTATACATATTACACATATTGTTGAATTAATTTGGGGAAAGGGGAAACTGATACAGATAGACCTCTGTGTGCATGGTCTTCCGGGAGAACTAGAAATATGGGAGAATAGGGTCCTCTTTCAGTTCATCTGGCCATCCTACATTGGGTTGGGGGTCACGCTTTGAAGGAAGATGAATGGTGTTTGGCATAATGGTGCCTAACAGCACTTTCAAAAAATGCACATTTGCACGTTGTGTTTCTCAGGGGAAGAAATACCCCAAAATAAACTGAGAATTGATCATGCATAATCCTAGTTAGATTATTATAATGGCCTTAACCACAATCACCTATACTTTCATGCCTGTTTGTTGCACTACAGACAAATAAAATGCAGGGAACAAAATCAACCTCTGTACATGGCATCCATTGACCTTGCAAAGGCATTTGACACCGTGAATTGAAGTACTCTCTGGACCATGCTCCAAAAATCAGATGCCCTGACAAATTCGTGAACATCCTGCAGCTCCTTCATGATGACATGATGGCAACAGTCTTGGACAGCAATGGCTCCCAAAGTAACCCATTTAAGTTGGAATCACGTGTCAGACAGGGATGTGATATTGCCCCAACAATTTTTATTTTATCTTCAGTGCTATGATACTTCCTCTTGTTGATGGGAAGCTTCCTACTGGTGTGGAAATCATCTATCGGACAGATGGCAAGCTGTTTAACCTCAGCAGACTAAAAGCCAAAACCAAGGTCACAACAATATCGGTTATACAACTCCAATATGCTGGTGATAGTGTAGTCTGCTCATTCAGAAGAAGACCTACAAGCCATTCTAAACACATTTGCAGAAGCATGCAAAAAGCTTGGCCCCTCACTGAACACTGAGAAAACCAAAGTGGTCTTTCAGCAGGCACCAGTCAATCCTTCTGCAATGCCAGAAATACAACTTAATGGTGTAACATTAGAAAATGTTGACCATTTCCGCTACCTTGGCAGCCACTTCTCCACAAAAAGTCAACATCGACACTGACAACACTGTCTGAGCTCTGCGAGTGCAACATTTTTTGAATGAAGCAGAGTGTTTGAATGAAGCAGGGACATTTGTAGGGATACCAAAATGCTTATTTATAAAGCTATTGTCCTCCCAACCCTGTTATATGCCTGCAAAACATGGACCGTCGACAAACGTCACGTTCAACTTACAAAACAATTACATCAGTGTTGCCTCGGAAAAATCTTGCAAATCTCTTAGGAAGACAGGTGGACAAATGTCAGCGTCCACTAGCATTAAAGCAATGATTATGCCATCAACTCCTCTGGATTGGCAACGTTGTTCGGCCACGAGGGATCGCCTATGATGACGATGAGACCTTAGCCACACCCCCAATAAAATTCCCCTATGCATCTTCTGTATTTTGCCATATATGTGTGCCTCCTTCACCATTTTCGATCTACGAGATCCCTCATAGTTAATAGGAAGTAACCTGGAAACAATTATCTAATACAAAGAAGTCTTCTCTGTGGCCTTAAGAAGCCCAGATGAGAAAAATGTGTAAATTAGACATTTGCTCCCCACACCACTTAGAAGACATCTGGGGGCAAAAATATCTCCTCCCCTCCAAAAAAGGATATTCCACAATTTGGGGACCCTGGTGATCTTTGAGGCCTAACAGCCAACACTTTCTCACCTCTGTTCTAGATGAAATAACTGATCAGTCTTTTAAAGAACATTCTATTCCTGAGCAACACAACCTTCTTCCTTCTCTGTGAACCAAAGCAGTGAGGAAATGGAAGTGCAGACACCAGTGTTAAGTAGTCTGTTATTTATTTATTTATTTATTTCAATTATTTATACCCCGCCCTTCTCACCCGAGGGGACTCAGGGCGGCTTACAAGTGGCAATTGATGCCGTTACACTGATATAAAATAAACTAAAATGATTAAAACAGTTAAAACAATCATAAAATAGTCATAAAATAGTCATAAAATACAATATAAAAAGTTTAAAACAATGCAAAGTGCTTATGCCATTCATCCACCAGACGTTATACAAGAGCCGTAATTCAGACCGAGTCGAAGCCAACACATGCTTATTCTTCAAATGCCTGCGTACATAGCCAGGTCTTCAGTTTTTTTCTGAACCCCAAAAGGGATGGGGCCTACCGAATGTCACTGGGGAGGGAGTTCCACAGCCGGGGGGCCACCACCGAGAAGGCCCTGTCTCTCGTCCCCACCCGCCGTGCCTGTGAGGCGGGTGGGACCGAGAGCAGGGCCTCTCCAGAAGATCTTAAGGTTCTTGTGGGCTCATAGGGGAAGATACGTTCGGACAGGTAAATTGGACCAGAACCGTTTAGGGCTTTGTAGGCCAAGACCAGCACTTTGAATTGGGCTCGGTAGCATATCGGCAACCAGTGGAGCTGGCTTAACAAGGGAGTAGTATGCTCCCTGTAAGCCGCCCCAGTTAACAATCTGGCTGCCGCCCATTGTACTAATTGGAGCTTCCGGGCCGTCTTCAAAGGCAGCCCCACGTAGAGCGCGTTGCAGTAATCCAGCCGGGATGTGACCAGAGCGTGGACCACAGTGGCCAAGTCAGACTTCCCAAGGTACGGGCGCAGCTGGCGCACAAGTCTCAGTTGTGCGAAGGCTCTCCTGGCCACCGCAGAGACCTGGGGTTCCAGGCTCAGCGATGAGTCCAGGAGAACCCCCAGACTGCAAACCTGTGTCTTCAGGGGGAGTGCGACCCCGTCCAACACAGGCTGTAACCCTATACCCTGTTCAGCTTTACAACTGACCAGGAGGACCTCTGTCTTGTCTGGATTCAATTTCAATTTGTTAGCCCTCATCCAGTCCGACACAGCGGCCAGACACCGGTTCAGGACCTGAACAGCCTCCTTAGTGACAGGTGGAAAGGAGTGACAGAGCTGGACATCATCTGCGTACAGATGACACCTCACCCTGAAACTCCGGATGATCTCTCCCAACGGCTTCATGTATATGTTGAACAACATGGGGGACAGTATTGAACCCTGCGGGACCCCACAAGTCAATGGTTGTGGGGTCGAGCAGGTGTCCCCCAATGACACCATCTGGGATCGACCCTCCAGGAAGGACCGGAGCCACTGCAGAACAGTACCTCCAACCCCCTCCCAGCAAGGCGCCCCAGAAGGATACCGTGATCGACGATATCAAAGGCCGCTGAGAGGTCCAGCAGAACCAGCAGGGACACACTCCCCCTGTCCAGCTCGCGGCGTAGATCATCGACTAAGGCGACCAAGGCTGTCTCAGTACCATGCCCCGGCCTGAAACCAGACTGTGCCGGATATAGAAAATCAGTGTCAACCAAGAATGCCTGGAGTTGCGCGGCCACCACACGTTCCATGACCTTGCCCAGAAAGGGAAGATTGGAAATAGGCCGATAGTTCTCCAATTGAGTGGGGTCCAGTAATGGCTTCTTCAACAGCGGTTTGATCACAGCCAATTTAAGGCTCGCTGGAAAAATGCCATCCCGAAGGGAGGCATTCACCACCACCTTCACCCACTCGGCCAATCCCCCTCTGGCTTCTCTCACCAGCCAGGATGGGCAGGGGTCTAGGATGCATGTGGTAGCCCTCGCCTCTCCAAGCACCTTGTCCACATCCTTGAGCTCAACCAATTGAAAAGAATCCATCAAAATGGGACAAGAAGATGCTCGTGTTACATCCCCGGAGACTGCCGTTAATATGGTGTCAAAGCCAGAACGGATCAGAGCAACTTTGTCCGCAAAAAACCGAGCAAATGCTTCACAGCGGGCTGCCGAGATGTCAGGGATCCCATCTTGAGAGATGGGATTTAACAAACCTCTGACAACCCGAAACAGCTCCGCCGGACGGTTTTTTGCAGACGCAATATTAGCTGCGAAGAAAGCATTCTTTGCAGCATCTATTGCTGCGGCATATGTCCTTAGGTAGGAACACAGTCGTGTTTGGTCTGATTCGTTCTGCTTCGAACGCCACACACACTCTAGTTCCCTCTTCTTTCGCTTCATCGCTGCCAACTCCTTGGTGAAGGTTGCTGAAGCATCCTTTAAAGTTTTGGAAAGACTGAAGCAAAGGCAAGTACATGACATACCTCATGTCTACATGTTGAGAAATAAGTGTATTACTCTGTTGCAGATGTCAGTATAATTGTTTTTCAACACTTCGCTGTTAATTCTTGCACTTCTACACCTGCAACCTTGCCTTACTCTAGGGCTAACCCCATACTCGACGCCAATGAACCTCTGAAGTTTGGACACTATACAGCCTTCATTTAAGATCAAAACAATTGCATGAAATAATAGTAGTTGTGGGTACACAATCATTTTGAAAGTGATAAGTAGCTCAGTAACTCTTAGAGGTAGTTTACAGATTACATATGTCTGGAACTGCTTGTTTATGGTCACCCCTTTGCAGCCAGTGGCTTCTCTGTAAGAGTTACTTGGATAATCCAAGGTGCTGAAACGTATCCTAAATCTAAGTTCAGCACCTCAGATGGCTACTTTAAAGTCCATACTGAAAGAGATTCTGCTAGTGGTAAGTAGTCAGTTATGGGATTTAGACTATGTAATTTTATGTGTAGAGCTCATGTTCTCCGTTAAGACAAATCTATCAGACAGAACAGTAATCACAACTATAAACCATTATAAATGAATACTATTACTGAATTGTATTTGAGTGGAATACTTAACAGATTAGTTTTTTTATTTATTTCTTGTTGGCTAGTTTAATATATTCCGCTTCTCCTACAGTGAGTTTATGACAGTATACATGTTTTTTTTATCATGTCAGAAGCGACTTGAGAACATCCTGCAAGTCTCTTCTGGTGTGAGAGAATTGGCTGTCTACAGAGACATTACCCAGGGAACACCTAGATGTGTTACCATCCTGCTGGGAGGCTTCTCTCATGTCCCCACAAGCTAGAGCTGACAGACAGGAGCTCATCCCGTCTCACGGATTCAAACCGGATTTGAACCGGTAACCTTCAGGTCAGCAACCCAACCTTCAGTCAGCAGTCCAGCCGGCACAAGGGTTTAACCCGTTGCGCCACTGTTTTGTTGCAAAAGTGGTACAACACAGCCCTGCCCATTTGTTGTAAAACATGATGTTTTTGTGCTTAATTTGTAAAATCATAATGTAATTTGACATTTAATAGGTTTTTCCTTAATCCCTCCTTATTACTCAACATTTTCGCTTATCTAGCGTTCTGCTGACCCATTTATGTTGGATAGGTGAGACTCTACTGCATGTTTATTCAGAGGCAAACACAATTGAATTCAAAGGACTTATTCCCAATTATGTGATCATAAGATAACAAATTATAGATTAGAGAATCACAGATAGGCCTTGAAAAGAATGGACTGACGACCTGGTTATCTTGTTAAAAATACAGCTAAGAAGTTATTCGGGGATTCCATAAGTGCCATACATTTGTCTGTTTTGCTTTTATGGCAAACAAGAGAGTTATGAATTCTTGAAAGATTGACTAATGACTTTTATATCTGAAGGCATTATTACATTCACTAAATTCCCGTCTTGTTCTGCTTTTAATTGACTTCCTTTTAAAAATTCAAACATCATCTAGAATCTCACTTCCAACCCCAATTAGTGGATTTCTTGATTAAGAAGTGCATGAATTAACTTTTTAGCCGATGAAATTTTTACAAGTGTTTTCTGTTGTCAACAGTCGTAAAAACTTCCCCATACAGCCACATCAATTATTCATTGAGAAATGTATGTCTGAAATGCAACAGAAGAACTAGCATCCCATTGCTTCCCCTGCAAAACTTGGTTATTTTATTTTATTTTATTTCTATTCCCTTGCTGCTCACATACCATTCTTTCTCTTGGCAGCATTTTGATTTCTGCATGGTATGATTAACCTGTACACTCTGTTCCTCTTAATGCGAAGCTGTTTTCTTATCCCTTCAATTCTGCAAACCGGGAACGAAAAGCATATAGCCGGAGGCCACACGGAATAATACCAGTGCCAAGCTTTATAAAACATATTTGTTTCATGTCCTCTAAGGACAAATGATAGACATGTAAAAATGTTTTCTCTGTTCCTGTTTCAGGGAATACTTCGTTTAGAATTAACTTCTGTCATGGAAAACAATTTGCAGAACCCATTCGGTCCAATTTCCTCACAATTCCTACTGCGGAGAAAGGGCAAAATTGGTACATTGTGTCTGACGGGTGATTACAAGTCCGCGGCATCTACTTTCTCTTGTCACTGTGGTTCTCCTTTAAGGGAAGGTTGTCATTCAGAAGAGAAACATCCATCCTCTTTTAAAAGGAACAAAGAAATGCACTCAATTAGCAACATGACACAGACAGTATAATTCATTTAATTTTTAATTGTTTTTAGAATACTTTGCATTTCAGTGGCTTTGAAACCCTTTATTTTCATAATGCAACCTAATTTTATATTCTCTCTGAAGGCATTCAGACAGAGAATGGGGGTGGGAGGGTACGGGAAGGATTTCACACACAATTGTTACATTTGCTTAAAATAGGCCAAAGTGTTCCAAACACAGCCAACACAGAGAATCCTGTCCCAACAAAACTGTTTAAGAGGTGAGTTTACATCAGGGCTGGCTCAAGGATCTGGAACATGGGTTCTCAAAATAAGGCCCACAAGCCAGATGTGGCCCTCCAAAATCTTCCTCAGAGTCCGATAGAGGCCCCTTCTTCTTTTTAAGCAGAGGCTGGATGTTTTGGAAAGACATGATATGGAGGATTGTTTTGGTTTTTTTTACCAACAGGACAATTTACCTTTAAATCCACTTCTGGAATTGAAATAGCAACTCTCTAGGCTTCACAATATAGTTCTTAGACTTTTTCTTTTTAAAAGCTCTAACTATATTTCCTCAAAGAGGCTTCCTTTTTAAAACACAGTTCCCAACTGACTGAGTTCCAAAAACCCACACCTAACTGACTGACTTTCAGACTTTAACTGCTCACTGACTGGATTCCAAGCCCTTAACTGAAAAAGAATGCTCTGGCTGTCACTTTGGCTCCGCCTATCTCCAGTTGCTAAGCAACTTCTCATTTACATTCAGCCAATCAGATTGCACATATGGCAATGGCTGCTTGACTGCTCCTCCCCCTTGCTATGCTGAGCTGTTGCAAGTAAGACCTGTAAAATGGCCGCCCACTAGCCCTGCCTACAAAATGGCTGCACACCAGTGCTGCGAGGTGGGCCACATACCAACCTTGTAAGGTAGGCGAGATCCATTACACATGACCTTTTACAGATCATAACCTCTTGGAGAACCAGAAATCTCCATAGCGTTGGTGTTTTGATGTACTCAGTTTTATATATAGGTAAAGGTAAAGATTTTCCCCTAGTCGTGTCCGGCTATGGGGGTTGGTGCTCATTTCCATTTCTAAACCGAAGAGCCAGCGTTGTCCGTAGACACCTCCAAGGTCATATAGCTGGCATGACTGCATGGAGCGCAGTTACTTTTTTGCCGGAGCAGTACTTATTGATCTACTCACATTTCCATGTTTTCGGACTGCTAGGTTGGCAGAAGCTGGGGCTAACGGGGAGCTCACCCCACTCCCTGGATTTGAATTGCTGACCTTTCGGTCAACAAGTTCAGCAGCTCAGCAGTTTAAACCTCTGCACCACTGGAGGCCCATAGTTTATATATATATATATATATATATGAATATGTTTTATCAGGATTTTTATATTTTATGATGTTTTTGTTTTTATTTTATTTTTATTTTTTAGTCATTATTTTATTTGTCATCATTTCGTTTGTTAAGTTGCATTTAGGTTGTTTATATTGTCTAATGTGCCTTGTCTTGATGTATACTGTTTTAATGGGTTTTCTTCAGCCATTGAATGGTTGCCGTATGTTGGAAACCACCCTGAGTCTCTTTGGGGAGATAGGGCAGTCTATAAATAAAGATGATGATGATGATGATGATGATGATGATGATGATGATGATGATGATGATGATGATTTACCCACCCCCTGCCCTAAACCTTAAACTTAGGGTCGCCCTAAGTCTGAAATAACTTGAAGGCACACAACAGCAATCCAAATCAACTTGACTATCTCATCATAAAATTACCTTCTGGCTATGTATACATGGTATTTATCAAACACATTTTTGGGGGTTGCTGTGAATTTTCTGGGCTGTGTCGCCATGTTCCAGAAGCATTCTCTCGTGACGTTTCCCCCACATCTATAGCAGACATCCTCAGAGGTTGTGAGGTTTGTTGGAAACTAGGCAAGTGGGGTTTATATATCTGTGGAATGTCCAGGGTGGGAGAAAGAACTTTTGTCTGTTAGAGGCAAGTGTGAATGTTGGAATTGGCTACCTTGATTAGTATTGAATGATCTTGCAGCTTCAAATCCTGCCTGCGGGAATCCTTTGTTGGGAGGTGTTAGTTGGCCCGATTTTTTTTTGTTTAGACTTGCATCCCATCTCCAAGATATTGTATTCTGTATGTACAGTATATGCAAATACAGGTACTGTATTTCAAAAAAAAAAACCCACACGCACACACCAAATTCTTCAGCTCCTAAGCATTTTGGATAAGGAATACTGTACTCAAATGTAGTGACCTTTCATTCCTGGCAAATGCCTGAACTTACTACCTTCTGGGAAAAGCCTAGTTAGTCAGTCAATCAGACAGTAGCCTTTATTTCAGTCAATAAACCTTCAGTTGAAGTCAAATGGGCATAAATAAGTGTTTACAACATTTGAATGATAAATAACATCAAGTTCTGACTTAGGTTTAGCGATAATAGATATCTCCAATCTCTACAAGCCTAATTTCATGTTTATCAAGTTGGCCACTCGCATGAAAAGATATGCTAGAGTTGATTAATTTTGATTTTTCCAGCTCCCAAAAGATGTCAAGAACAATAAAACAGTTCTTCATCCAGTACCTTCAGGACAATCAGGATTCCCCTCTACGCGCACACATGAGAAACTGCATAAATGAGTTGCTGAAGCATTCTCTCCTGACGTTTTCCCCACATCTGCAAAATGTTTATACAAAACAAAACTGCACAGTTTGCACGGAAAACTTTATTTCTCTGGAAACTGTGCAGCTTTCAGCATGAAAAATAAAGCTTCACAGTTTTCATCCTGGTAAGAAAATAGTATAATATCAAGCCAAAAAAATCTGCAGCTTTAGTGAGTGTAAATTTATTTTCCTGTCACATAACATAATTGCACAACATTCAAACCATCAAAGGATGAAACCATGATTGCCTTAATTTTTCCCAAGTACATAGTGAAACCAAGATATTTTTTTTCTCAGAAAGGAAAGACAGTGAGCTTAGGCTTTCACAGCAAAGCTGTGCAGTTTCTTAAACGATGTTTGATCACTTTGAATTGCAATAAAATAATTTAAATGATACCTTCACTGTTTTTCATATGGAAAACATTGGCTAGAAACATGGAATTAAAATCTGGACCAAACATGGAATTAAAATCTGGACCATAAAGTATTCAGGACACAATTACAGGGAAACACAAGTGAAATGGGCCCTTGGTATCCACTGGGATTTGGTTCCAGGATTGTACTTGTCCATGGATACCAAAATTCACAAATGTTTATATCCCACTAGCTTTGCCCGGCCACGCATTGCTGTGGCTTATGGGAATCATTTATTGGCCAGGTGGAATAGCAGTGAATTGCCTTGCAGCCTCAAAGCCTGGCCGTTTTCTGGAGTAGCTGGAGTAGCACCCTCAATAAAAGAGCCGCTTTGAAGCCTGGCTACTTCCTTTGTAGGGGAATCCTTGTTTGGCCAACTTGAACTGCACTGAATAGTCTTGCAGCTTAAAAGCCTGGCCGCCTTCTACATAGGGCATCCTTGCTAGGCCAGGTTGAATGGGACAGAGTAGCCTCGTGGCTTCAGAGCTTGGGGGTTTTCTATCTAGGGGAAATCTTGATTGGCTAGGTTGAATAGCACTGAATAGCCTTGCTGCTTGCAAGCCTGGCCTCTTTCTACCTTGCGGAATCCTTGGTTGGCCAGTTAGAATAGCAATTAATAGCCTCGATGTGGCAGGTATGAATGCTGCAATTAGCCACCTTGATTAGCATTTAATGGCCTTGCAGCTTCAAAGCCTGTTTGCTTCCTGCCTGGGAGAATCCTTTGTTGGGAAATGTTAGCTGGCCCTGATTGTTTCCTTTCTGGAATTCCCAATTTCCCTACTTTCAGAGTGTTGCTCTTTATTTACTGTCCTGGTTTTAGAGATTATATTGTTCTGTATTATTATACCACAGTAATTATTTCATATGACAGTAGAGTCTCACTTATCCAACATTCGCTTATCCAATGTTCAGGATTATCCAATGCAGTCAGCCTTTTAGTAGTCAATGTTTTTGTAGGCAATGTTGTCAATACACAGCTGTATAAAATGCACACTGAAGTGGATTATATGGCATTGTGGACTCCAGATAAGCCAGTTCAAAGCAGATAATATAAGATTATAAATGGGTAATATAGCTGTGTGGAAGGGCCTTGAGTCTACCTCCATATAATCCAGTAAAAATCAGATAATCTGTATTTTATAGGCAGTGTGGAAGAGGCCTGGGCACCATTAAATTGCTTAGTGGGTTGCTAGGAGACAAAGTGGGCGGAGCTTACCCTTCTAACTGGCAGCAATGGGGAAAAACAATTATTCCTCTCCCTCTAATTAAGACTTTATTTTTCTTGTTTTTGTTTATGTCTAAACACAGCGGGGATGACCATGTCTTTTGGGGTCAAGTTTCATGGGTTTTGGGTGTGTAGTTTCACTGTTTACTTTAAGTTAGAAATGGTCAGAACATTTATATAAAGAGAGATAATGCATAATGGTGTAGTAAAATGACATCCCTGAGATAAAATGGCAAGCAGCTCAAATGAGTGACAGAGACAGCCTATATGAAATGCTGGAAGGCTACAACAGGGTATGCTGACACATCATATCAGGGTTTAGATTTCCCCATATATTTTCAAGCCTGGGATCTAGAAACTGGATTCAGAGGGATGACTATATTAACTAATGGGCAAAAAAGACCTTCAGTTGAAGAACATCTTCCAAAGCTGGGTTGTAATATTATTATATTTATTTATTTATACTCCACTTTATCTCCCCAATGGGGACTCAACAGAGGTTGCTTGCTGCTAAGCTTTTGCTCCATCTAGAGCGATCCTGTCCTTTGCATGACTCTTTAACTCTTCCATCTGTGCCCAGAACTCTGTCATCCATATAATTTATTTCTTTGGTTGCTTAGACCAGTAGAATCCAACCTTTGGTCTTCCAGATGTTTTGGACTTCAGCTCCCAGAATTTCTGACCATTGGACAAGCTGGCCAGAGTCCTGGGAGGTGGAGTCCCAAACATCTGGAGGGCCAAAGGCTTAGGCTCCTTCCACACAGCTGAATAAAATCCTACATTTTCTGCTTTGAACTGGATTATATGGCATTGTGGACTCAGATAACCCAGTTCAAAGCAGATATTGTGGGATTTTCTGCCTTGATATTCTGGTTTATATGGCTGTGTGGAAGGGCCCTAAGACATTTAGTTCTCAGCATTCCCACATCCATCATAAAACCTTTGTTTCCCAACCTTTAAAAGTTCCACTTGTCCTTGCCCTGTTATTTTGGAACCTAAAGCGGCATGGTTTTGCCTCATATCTCAGTGATTTCAAAATATTGTTTTATCTTTGTTTTCCTTGCACCTTTCCAATCACCCTGTATATTTCTATTAATATTTTTCTGTCTGCCTCTGAGCTTCTTCTATTGGTTGGTGCTCCTCGGGCAGAAAGGCCTTTACACTTTTTCTTGTAAGTTTCTTTGTCTATCCATCTGATTTACTCCTTTGATTTGAATTACCGCATTAATGCTGATGATATCCAAATTTATTTTTCTGCTCCACTTGATAGCTTCTTCTGTTCCTGGTAATATTACTAGCTGTATAACAGCAATCTCATCTGGAATGTCACCACGCAAACTGAAACTGAACATGAACAAAACTCAGTTTAGTAAAATCATCTCTTGGTATCTCTGTTATATTTATTGTTAATAATATTTATTTCCTTCCTCTTCAAAGTGTTTAGAGTCTTAGTGCATTAGTGGATTTTGATCTATATTTGTTTCACTCATTACTTTTCTTCTATAATATTTTTCAGACTTAAAATCAATATTGCAACATTTCTATTTTTTCCTGTTTTCCTGTCATTGTGGTAATATTTTTATTGGCCTCTCAACTTCTCATCGGAGCCCCTGGTGGCGCAGTGGATTAAACCCTTGAGCTGGAAGGACTGATGACTTGAAGGTTGGATTGCTGACCTGAAGGTTGCCGGTTCAAATCCAACCTGGGGAGAGCGTGGATGAGCTCCCTCTATCAGCTTCAGCTCCATGCGGGGACATGAGAGAAGCTTTCCACAAGGATGGTAAAAACATCAAAAGACATCCAGGCATCCCCTGGGCAACGTCCTTGCAGACAGCCAATTCTCTCACACCAGAAGCAACTTGCAGTTTCTCCAGTCGCTCCTGACATAAAAAAAGTTTATCATCTTATCTCATTAGTTTTATTGCTCTCCTTCAATTTTGTCACATTGTTCCTATGATATATTGTTCTTCTGTTTTTTCCTCTCTGTTCTGATTACAGGCAGTCCCCAAGTTAAGATAAGAGGTTCTGAAGGACTGTTCTTAAGTTGAATTTGCATGTAAGTTAGAACAGGTACATTTTTAAGTGTAACTTCAGCCACACATCCATCCATCAACCCATCCATCCATACATACATGTATATACATATATACATACACATATATATATATACAGTAGAGTCTCACTTATCCTACACTCACTTATCCAACGTTCTGAATTATCCAACGCATTTTTGTAGTCAATGTTTTCAATACATCGTGATATTTTGATGCTAAATTCGTAAATACAGTAATTACTACACAGCATTACTGCGTATTGAACTACTTTTTCTGTCAAATTTGTTGTATAACATGATGTTTTGGTGCTTAATTTGTAAAATCATTACCTAATTTTATGTTTAATAGGCTTTTCCTTAATGTCTCCTTATTATCCAACATATTTGCTTATCCAACGTTCTGCCGGCCCGTTTATGTTGGATAAGTGAGACTCTACTGTATTTCGGAGGAAAGAAATGGCAACACCACCAAGAAACGTGCAAACACATATACAAAGAGTTACTGTGAGTTTTCCGGGCTGTATGAGCATGTTCCAGAAGCATTCTTTCCTGACGTCTCGCCCACATCTATTGCAGACATTTCAGAGGTTGTGAGACCTTACAATTTCTGGGGTTGCCTGCTATAGATGTGGGTGAAACGTCAGGAGAGAATGCTTCTGGAACACTGCCATACAGCCTGGAAAACGCACAGAAACCCAGTTATTCCGGCCACAAAAGCCTTCAACAACACATATACATAGATTTAGAATTCTGCATTAGAAAGCTCTAGTGCCTCACCAAACTACAGGCCCACAATTCCACAGAATGTTGTCATGGCAGTTAAAGTGGAATCATAGCTCTTAGACGGTGTAGTGTGAAAAAACCTTGGACAAGAACACAGAGGTCATGATAACTGATCTTTGCTTCTCTGTTGCTTGCTGTTTTATTTGCCATACACCACTTTCTTCTAGTCCTGTTCCCACCTGTTGAAACTGAATACTGTAGTCTCATAACTACTTACCTGGGATAAACTTCCACTGAATTCAGTGAGATATATTGCTAAGTAAACTTGTCTAAGTTTACTCATTTTTACCCATCTGCGGCTGTTCACTTTATCAAGTGATATTCCAAAGTGCAGGTCACAGATATGCTGAATTTTCATATAGGCAAAATAAATGTCTGGATTTGAGGAACTGGAATATAAAAACACAATTTTAGGGCTGGGCACTAGGATCCAAAGCTAGATAACTGTAACAAGATGTGATTTACAGCTGAATGGTTGGATATACAGTATGCAGGGCATTGCTTCTTTAGCAAAATCACAGGTTTTATTTCCAGAATGAATTTTATGAGATAGTTTAATGAGTTAATTACTTGACAACTGTTTCTGCTGTCAGAGAAGAGGTCTAGAGAAGGAGGGTCCCGAAATATTCTTAAATGAGTGAAATAATTCATATGATCACCCAATGCACGTGGCAGGAACTAATATCCCTTCTCCCACACTCAAATGCCATAAGTAACCTCAAGTCAATTCCTATATCCATTTTCAGATGAAAAAGGTCATTAGACTTTAGGGATTTCATAGGCCCCTTCTACACTGCCATATAAAATCTAGATTATCTGTTTTCACTGCCATATAAAATCTAGATTATCTGCTTTGATCTAGATTATATGGCAGTGTAGATTCATATAATCCAGTTCAAATCAGATAATGTGGATGATCTGATTCGATAATCTGGATTTTATGGCAATATAGAAGGGAGTTCAGACATCACTCATAGTTTTGGGGTATCGCTGTGTCTGCAAGCAGTTTTCTTGCATTTCGGGTCATTTTCAACCATACAAGTTTCCCCAAAAATAAGACCTACCCTGAAAATAAGACCTATCATGATTTTTCAGCATTTCTGAGGATGCTCAAAATACAAACCCTGTTTCAAAAATAAGCCCTAGATATAGTTCATTTAAAAAGTCAATTTGGAAAAAATAAAACTGCTCTAAAAAACAAGACCTAACGCATCTTTGGGAGCAAAAATTAATATAAGACCCAGTCTTATTTTGGGGAAAATAGGGAATATATATATATATATATATATATATATATATATATATATGTATTCCAGAAAATTATCCAGATACCTTCAAAATGTGAATGTGAAAGATCCCATGTACAATATTTCCCCATATCTCATATAATGAGATCACTTTCCCCATTAGAGCATTAAATCCCAAGTTTCAAATTACCCCACTGCAGATACTTGTTACATGGCAAAGCTATAAATTAAAATAAATCTGGATTAAAAACAAGAACTTATTTAGTTCACCATTTTGAGGGATCTTTCACAAATGGAGGAGCTTCTCACCTCTGGAAGTCTCTAATCTGGTTTTCCAAGATCTTTATTCAAGTTTTATTCAGTCTCGCCACACAAGTTTCCCCCTGAGCTTTTTTTTGAGTGACTGTGATCCTGTAGGGAGCATTTGCAGCAACAGACTTTGAGAGCATCCCAAGTAATAAATTGTGAAGGAGTGCCCAGACTTCTTCCATCTACAGCTCCAAGAATGAGGTTATCTTGCACCTCTGTCTCCAGAGAGAAAGATTATTCTCGGTTGAAGAGATCTTAACTGCTGGCATCGTCAGCATTATTCTCTTAGTTAATCTTCGGAAGGTGCAATGTTTCCTTATTTAATGTTTGTTATTTGTATACCTTGGTGTTATGTTTAGCACAGTAATGCTACCACTTGTCTTTTCATTTATGATACATGCCAGGTATAAAAAAGAAGTGGGAGGAAGCTGCTACTGATTAGTTTTTGATAACTATTCAGCAACGGTTGTAAGACAAGGTACAATCAAGACCAAACAAGAAATGTTATCCAAACTCTTACTTTGTAAAGAAAAAACCTGTTACGTTTCACAAGCCCAACTTCTTACATTATGTGCAGTCACACTGCAAATGTTGGAAACCAGTGGAAAAATACAAACTAATTTCTTCAGAGCAGGCCGCTTCATTCAAGAATAGCAGTATCGATACAGCACAAAAAACACCACAATACCCTTGTGTCTAATCCCCTATGGAACTGGAAGAGAGGAAAAAATGGTAATATTCAATTATCCAGGTGGGGGCCGCTAGAGAGAGGATAGACCATTTTATGGGGTGGAGAATGGGTTGAACGAGTAAAACCATTTCCCCCTGTTTTCCTGTTATTCCCCCCACTCATGTCCTCATTGTGGAAACAACCCTTGTTTATGATATGGGAATGTGGGAGGGGGTATAACCAGCAAAAACTGAGGGAATGGCTTTCCTTCTTCAACTCCCAATAAAATGGACTATCTTTCTCTCTCTAGTGTTCCCTAGTGGCCTCCACCTGGATAACAGAACAGTACCAAAAATGCTAGTGGGAAAATAACTAAGCTAAGGGGCCTTTCAATCAGACAACTTCTTGATGCTCAGCTTCTCTACTTTATAGAGTAGAGCTGTGCAATTCAAGTCTGGTTTAGATATGAAGAACCACAAGAAGGTTGGGGAGGTGCTAGAAGTTGTCTATCAACTACATCTAAATTGCCAGATTAAATACAGAATGGAGCTTCTATAACTTTAATCTTGAACAGATCATAGGGCAGGAATATGTTCTCTAATGTTCTGTCAAGTGCAGTGCTTCTCAACCTATGGGTCCCCAGATGTTTTGGCCTTCAACTCCCAGAAACCCTTACAGTTGATGTCTATGGATTTCTGGGCGTTATAGGACCCACAGGTTGAGAACCACTGGTCAAGTGGGACACAATTATCTTGTCCTTCCTCGCCTTCCAAACTTCAACTTTTAGCCATAGCAACCCACTCCCAGTCAAGATGATGCAGTGGCACCAATAACGAAACACAACTGGGTGCTTCTCTGCACCCTCTCCCTTTCTCCATCAGTGGGGTGATAGCTTGGAAAGGATGGCTGGGGTTGAAATTTGAGATTTGAAAGTTGGGAAAGGATAGGTACCTGTGTTCCACTTGACAGAAACTTCAGATGCTGTTCCACTGTGTCTTCATGACCAAATTTAGAAGAGCTCCATTCTATATTCATCCTGGCAGTCCTAGCTGTACCTGGAGAGCAGAACATTTCAAAACTGCCCAGTTATAAATGGCTTCAGCCTATTGTTAGACAAGTTGAGTATTCCTTATTAAATGCTTGGGACCAAAAGGGTTTGGGAAATACCATATACATATATAATAAGATTTATTAGGGGAGGATCCAAGTCATAACATGAAAAAGCATTCATGTTACATAAAGGTAAAGGTAAAGGTTTCCCCTGACATTAAGTCCAGTCATGTCTGACTCTGGGGGTTGGTGCTCATCTCCATTTCTAAGCTGAAGAGCCGGCGTTGTCCGTAGACACCTCCAAGGTCATGTGGCCGGCGTGACTGCATGGAGCACCGTTACCTTCCTGCCGGAGCGGTACCTATTGATCTACTCACATTGGCATGTTTTCGAACTGCTAGGTTGGCAGGAGCTGGAGCTAACAGCAGCCGCTCACGCTGCTCCCAGGGTTTGAACCTGGGACCTTTCGGTTCATGTTACATATATGCCTCATAAACATCTCCTAGAGACAATTTCACACAATATTTTAAATAATTACATGCACAAAACAAAGCTTGAATACACTGAACCATAAGAAAGCATAAGTGCCACTATTCCATGTGGATGATTTCACATTTTGGAGAATTGTGGATTTCAGAATTCCAGATAAGGATTGTTCAGTCTGTATCGACTTTTGTTAAATATAAATGTCAAAACTATGAGAGTGAGAAAGGACAAAATTAAATGAAATGTAATCTTCCACATCATGGTAAGAGTGTTGAATTTCTTTTTTAAATTGTTGTAATTAATTCTAAACTTGCACTTCTTTATGTTCATTATCATTTGCAATTGTAATTTATTTATTTATTTATTTATTTATTTATTTATTTATTTACAGTATTTATATTCCACCCTTCTCACCCCAAAGAAGACTCAGGGCGGATCACATTATATACATATAGGGCAAACATTCAATGCCCATAAACACATTGAACCGAGACAGAGACAGACAGACAGACAGACGCTGAGGCAATTTAACCTTCTCCTGAGGGGATGTTCGATTCTGTCCACAGGGGGGAGCAGCTGCTTCATCGTCCACTCTGACCGCACTTCCTCACTTCCTCATTCTAACGTTGTAAATTAGTTAAACTTGCCTCCCCACTTTTATAAGTGGTACCTTTTTTCCTACTTGATAGATGCAACTATCTTTTGGGTTGCTAGGTCAGCAACGAGCAGGGGCTATATTTTATTTTTAATTGATGGGTGCTCACCCCGCCACGGGCTGGCCTCGAACTCATGACCTCATGGTCAGAGTGATTTATTGCAGCAGTTGCTTACCAGCCTGCGCCACAGCCCGCCCCCCTAATTCAATCTTGTGCCCCCTTTGTGGTTTTGTGGAGGTACCTTACATATTTATTTATTTATTTATTTTAGTGACAGAAGTCAGTTGAGAATAGAGTAATAATATATAAAAAAACCACAAAGTAAGTTAAAAACTTAGCATTGTACTAAATTTCCTTTGACCATAAGCTGGCCACTTGGAGACCCTCTCTGTAAGAAGGTCCTCCATTGTGCATGCAGCAGAGCTCAGGCTGCATTGTAGCAACTGGTCTGTGGTTTGCTCTTCTCCACACTCACATGTTGTGGACTCCACTTTGTAGCCCCATTTCTTATGGTTAGCTCTACATCTCGTGGTGCCAGAGCGCAGTCTGTTCAGTGCCTTCCATGTTGCCCAGTCTTCTGTGTGCCCAGGAGGGAGCTTCTCATCTGGTATCAGCCACTGATTGAGGTTCCGGGTTTTAGCATGCCACCTTTGGACTCACATTTGCTAAGTTGTTCCTGTGAGTATTTCTGTTTATCTTAGGAAGCTATTTCTTGATGTAAGGTATTGGCATGCTGGCTGATATCTGAACAGAGGATGGGCCAGAGATGTCAATGCCTTGGTCCTCTCATTACTGGCTGCTGCTTCCCAACAGATGTCAGGTAGTGTGATACCAGCTAAACAGTATAATTTCTCCAGTGGTTAGGGTGTAGACATTCTGTGATAATACAGCATATCTCATAAAGAGCCAGGTCCACTGTTTTAACATTGTGAGATGTATTCCACACTGGGCATGTGTATTCAGCAGCAGAGTAGCAAAGCACAATAGCAGGTGCCTTTACTGTATCTGGTTGTGATCCCCAGGTTGTGCCAGTCAGCTTTTGTACGATATTATTTATAGCACCCACTTTTTGCTTGATAGTCAAGCAGTGCTTCTTGTAAGTCAGAGCATGGTCCAGGGTAACTCCCAAGTATTTTGTTGTGTTGCAATGTTTCGCTGGTAAACATTTACTTCTCAGGACCTTGGTTATTGTGGAGTAAAAAGACATATCTTTGACATAAATGGGATCAGTTAACATTTTCTCTGAATATCTGCTATTTCAATTATTTTTTAAAAAAGAGAATAAATGCATTAATTTTAAGTCTTTAATCATATCCATTCTTCAACTCAATTACAACAATCGTTTCATTAAATTAATATTGTAATTGTCCTCCTTTACAGATAAAAGAAACAAAATTAGTAGGAATGCTCAATAGCTGAGGCGAGGGATTGTATGTTCCAGAAGTGGGCCCAGTAAGTAGTTACAAGCAGCATATTGTTTTTCATTACCAATGATTTGTTTCTTTGCAGAACAACATCCTGTAAAATATTTAACACAGGCAAAGTGACTAATGCACTTTTTGAATCTAAATATTGCTCAATTAAAAATTAACAAGGCATATAATTTTGATTTCTCCCTACAATTGTAGAAACTTGTGCATGAAGATTAATTACTTATAAAGTCAAACACACATTTCCCCTCCCAAACTGGCATTAAATTTGCATCTGCAGTTGTATGTTGAACTTCACTTTAGACTACTGTATGTATGAAAAAGATTTTTGTAGACTCGGAGGAGTCAAAAGTTACAAATGCAAATGAGGTATGAAGAAACATCTTGCTTCTATGTCCAGTGGAAGTGTGCTTTCTGCTAAGTTCGCTTCTAATTGACCCTAGTTGCAATTCAGGAAATCATTAGCAGTGGAGCGAGAGGGGACAATGCAATTATTTCCATTTTCTTTGAAACATAACGAAGAGGAAAGTGGTATATGTTTTGTTGCAAATGGAAAACAAATGAATATTGCAGGTAGCTGGTGCTGCATGAAAACTGTGCCAGTTGAATCTCAAAGGTTTAGGGTTTTCTGGGGAAAAAAATTAAAAGCGTACTCAGAAGACAGAAATACATATTGGGCAAATTTGTCTCTGTGACAAGAGCCCTAGGCTGATGTTCAGAAAGTTTCTGTTGCAGATGACCAAGCTTCTGCCATGCTGTCTTCACAGTGTATGCCTGGGCCTATTCTCTCTTCACATACTGATTTCCCAATGTCACATATTGAACACATGTATAAAGGCCTATCTACATGAAATCAATGGTGAGATACATACATTCTGTGTTCAGTCTGCAGGCCCATCCCTGAAATCTATGTTATGTCTAGATGGGAAATTCTGTCCCAGGATAAATGGACACACATTTGAAAATGGCAGCAATAATAATGATAATACTTTGTTTTTCTATCTCGCCACCATCTCCCTGAAGGGACTCAGGGTGGCTAACATGGGGCGCAGTCCAAAACAGAAACAAAATATAACAGTTTAAAGCACATATTAATAAACTAAAAACAAAGATACAACAATCAAATAAAATAATTGATTAAAACATAGCATACAATCCTTATATATAAAAGGGTAATGGAATCACGGCACCGGACAAAACAACTAAACTAAACTCCCCACCACCTCAAAAATTGACAGCACAACCTCTCATCCACGCCTCTACATTCATACAACAAAAAGAAAAGAAAAAGTAAGTCCTAGCCACAGCAACGCGTGGCCGGGCACAGCTAGTAAAACATATAAGGACCAAGCAAGTGAAGTAATAATACAAACATCAACCACTATGAATAAAAAAGGGGGTACCTAAAAACCTGTTGCAGAGCTGGATATCCAATACTGAATTTACAAATCATAGTTCTGACAAAGAAAACCTACAAAGAGAGACAGCTGAATTGAGTTATATTCACATGAAATCATTATCTTTCTATGAACACAGATAGTGGTTTCATTGCCCCCTACATATATTTATATGTGAATATTCATATATTCATATGTGAATCCTCAGAAATGCACATATGACAGAAAAGGTTTTAGCTACAAGAAACCCGACTTTTGCTAAGCAGCTTTATTGCTTTCACATGTCAATATCAGTACCAACTGACCACTGTAAAGATCTGAAAAGTCTGTATAGCACTTTGAAAATTTAAATCAAGGATCATGATTTGCATCTTTCTGATTCCTTTTACATTCTATCTCATTCCCACAACTGTATTAATATACTCAATAACCTGACGCTAAAGAGATCTAGGAGTCTTACTAGATCACAATCATAAGTCAACAGTGTGATGTGGCAGCTAAAAAGCCAGTCTGATTATAGACTGCATCACTTGGAGTGTAATGTCCAGATCGAGAGAAATAATAGTACTACTCTGTTCTGCTTTGGTCTAGGTGCCGCAATTCAAAAAGGATATTGACAAGTTGGAATGTGTTCAGAGAAGACTGAACAAAATGGTCAAAGGTCTGAAAGCCAAGCCCTACGAGGAACAACTTAGGGTGTTGGGTATGTTTTAAGACAGTGGTCTCAACCTTTCTAATGCCGTAACCCCTTAATACAGTTCCTCAGGTTTAGGTGACTCCCAACCATAAAATTATTTTATCTGAGAAATGATTATATAACACTAATAACTGGGAACTATTGCACGGTATGCAACAAGCACTTATAAATGTATGCCTATTTGAATAAGTAAATAAATAAAAGGGGAAAATAATAAAATTATTTTCATTGCTACTTCCTAACTGTAATTTTGCTACTGTTATGAATCGTAATGTAAATATCTGAATTGCAGGATGTATTTTCACTCAAATATGGCACAGATACCTGATACACCCAAATTTGAATAGTGGTGGGGTTGGAGGGGGGGAGGTTAATTTTGTCATTTGGGAGTTGTAGTTGCTGGGATTTATAGTTAACCTACAATCAAAGGACATTCTGAACCCAGCCCACAATGGATCTGCACTAAATTTGGCATACTACATGGTCAACATTGAATACTGGTGGGATTGGGGGAGGCTGTTTTTGAATTCTGGAAGTTATAGTTTACCAATATTCAAAGAGCACCCTGTACCAAACTGGTGATAGAACTAGTAAACTTGCCACACATACTCATCATCCCAAAGGACAGGCGGGGAGATCTTCAGACTTCTCTGCCAAAGGGGTTCCTAAGACCATCAGAAACATGTGTTTTCTGGTGGTCTTTCGCGACCCCTCTGACACCTCCCTCGCAACCCCTAGGGGTCCTAACTCCCAGGTTGAGAAATGCTGTTTTAAGAGAAGGTTAAGAGGCATGAGACAAACTGGAACCACAGGAAAACAAGACTACATTACAGGATCAAACTCCAAGGTAATCCAAGGTAATAGAAATCCAAATAGCAAAGTTACTTGAACAATCAACTGGATTAAAAGGCAACACAAGGCTGGAACTTGAAGCAAAATCCATGGCTGCAGGAATATACAGGAACACAGAGCAAAGATCTTTCTCTCTTGAATTGCAATGTTGCCACCTCTGCTACGGCAGAGAAGGACCAGGCATTTAAGGAAAATCCAAGGTCTTTCTTCCATGAGAAAACTCTTTCTCTCATGAGAAAACTATTCATTAGAGTGCTTCAAAAGCAGTCGTTTACTTCTCTGCAAACATTCTCATTCCCTCCTTTGATGAGTTATCACTCCCCTCCTGTCAAACCCATTATCCTCTAAACTAGAATGCCCATCTGGCACCTGGAAATCTGGCCTTGACTGCTGAGAGGAATGCGGTTCACAATGTGTGCTTGCAACCATTCAGTCTCTGGTCCAAGAATCCACTGGGACAAACTCTGGCTGCATGGCAGGCCCAAACCCAGAGTCCTCTGGCAAAGAAGGTGCAGGGAAAATCACTGGCTAAATGGGCCCAATCCCAAGCTCAGGCTGAGCTACAACAGTATCTTTATTTATAAAATATGTACACTACATTCTCTGGTCATGTCTGTTCACATCTTAGCACACTGCACAGAGCACACCGCATTCATCTTTTCTGGTTTGCACAGGAAACTCCAAAAGTGGCACTCTACCAATTTTATCTACCTCCATTATTTTATATGACTACCCCAGAGGAGACAGGCATTGAAGGCCTATCCCCTCTGCCTTAGTTATCGCATTCCATCCTAAACATTAGATATCCCTTTGTTATTGTCCTAACAAGATTCCACCATGGAAAAAGTAAGAAGGTCTGCTTGATTTATGTGAGTTATGTTTCACAACGCTTCTAAAGTAGTCCTTGTAAATAAATGACTACAGTGTGAAGTCACAAAAATCATTGGGTGGTTGAGACCCTTCATACATTATGCATCATCTCTAATATGCACAAATAACTGCTTTAAAGGTCTTCTACATGCAAGAGAAATACAGTTTTAAAGGATCACACTGACAGAAGATAACAATAGGCAGTTTCCACAGAGGCTGCAAAAGCCATTAAGAAATTTCTGGCAATGAAAATTCTGTGTCTGTGTTGTTGTTACTGTGTTTTCCCCATCTATGCTTCTGCAATGCTGCTCTTTGAGTGTACATATCAGCTGGATATATCAATATCAATGCTTTTGTTACTGGAGTGTTTTGCTTTCTTCTCAGTGCTCAAACCAGTTCCCCTTTTGGTAACCCTTCCAATAGCCATTACTACTGACAATTGACTGTGGAGAAAACTTTAGAAGTGGAGTAAAATCAATCTACTCTGCAAAAATACAAATAAATGACTTCACTCAAAAAATAGAAAGGCAGAAAGGGATCAGAAAAGAATGTCCACTCTCACTTCTACTTTTTATACTAGCAGTGGAAGAGTTGGCAAGGCAAATTCGATCAAATACCAATATGGCATGTGTAACGATTTGGCAAAAAAAAAAAAATACAAGATAAGATTCTTTGTAGATGGCATTGCAATTTTGACACAAAATCATCTGCAGAACATTCCAAAAGCATTAAAAATAATGGAATTTGGAAATGTGGCAGGACTGTCAATCAATCAAGACAAAACAAAAATTATAACTCATAATATGAATAAAGAGAATCAAGAGATGCTGAAACAAAAGTCAAAAATTGATATTATAGCTAAAGTAAAATATCTGGGAATTCAATTAACAAATAATCATTGTGAACGGTTCAAAAATAATTATGAAAAAGTATGGAAAGATAAACAAAAAATTTACAAAGATGGAACAATTTGGATTTGTCCTTATTTGGAAGAACATTGACAATTAAAATGAATGTACTTCACAAAATGATATAACTGTTTCAACCAATTCCAATTTTGGAATAAAGATTTGACAAAATGTATATGGAAAAATTAATAGCTAGAATAAACATGAAACGCCTACAAGATGTGAAAGACAAAGGAATAATTGCATTACCAAGTATGGGACAATATTATGATGCAGTTGTATGGGCATAGATTAAAGAATTGATTGTTTTAAATTAAAGATTATTAACAATTGAAGGGACAAATTTAAGATGTGGTTGGCATGCATTTTTATATATGACAAAATGAAATTGCACTTTAAGAAACATCAGATAAGGAGCTCATTGATAAGTAAATGGACCTTTTTACAATAAACTATCAGAATGGACAAAATGGCAAGAGGCTAAGAACACCAAGGAGAGAATACTTAACATAAACAATTATTAGATAAGGGGACACCACAGAAATTAAAAACACTACAGGATCTGGGATTTCCTGCCTTGATATTCTGGGTTATATGGCTGTGTGGAAAGGCCCTGGGAGAAGAGACTAGAAGATCGTGAGATAATCCTGGAAGAAGATACAGCATTGAACTTATTGTTTGGTGGCAACATCACTCCTCCCTTAACTGTAGTAGATACATGGACATTTAAATTTTATATACTCCTTGATATGAAGAAATAGATGTATTTTTAAAAAGGAAAAATGCTTTTAAAATAATGTGGGGTGCTTCAATGTAATAAGGACACAGGGCCCTTCCACACAGTCATATAACCCAGAATATCAAGGCAGAAAATCCCACAATATCTGCTTTGAACTGGTTTATATGAGTCCACACTACCAGTAGATAATGTGGGATTCTATTGTTGATGGGGTTCAAAGGGCTCTTTGATTGTAAGTGAACTATAAATCCCAGCAACTATTCATTATATAATCTGCACACTTATTGGCAGTAAACTCCCAACTATGGGCCTTTCCACCCAGCCATGAAACCCATAATATCAAGGCAGAAAATCCCACAATATCTGCTTTGAACTGGGTTATATGAGTCCACATTGTCATATATTCCAGTTCAAAGCAGATAATGTGGCCTTTATATTCAGGCTGTATTTTCATGTATCATGGACCAAAATTCTTTTGCCTTTTTACACTTCCACCAAATGTGGTGGTAGGAGCCCTCCTCTTCACCACATTTCCAACATTTTAAATTCCTGCTTTTTTAAATAATGCCCAGTTTTTTAGGTGTTATGTACCATCTATAGAATACTTTCATCCAATTTTCTTTTAATTGGTATGCATATGTAAATTTAAGCCTTCTACCCCAACAAGCTTCCCATTCATCCATTTGAATTGATATTCCTATATCTGTGATGTCTCAGGGACCTTTTGCCCATGACCATCATAGCCATCATAGATCAAACTGAAGAGGATTTGGGCTTTTTTCCATCTCAGCAAGATTCTGTTCCATTCCAGATGTCTCCTGTTGGCATTTTCGTGCTAGAGCCAATTAGGGATGCCCTTGAAACAGAGCCTGTTTCTCCAGAAAGCTTGGTGTTTGATAGGAAGGCTTTTCTCAAAACACATCGCTCCCAAAAGCAGTTTTTAAGGCAAAGTGCAAGATTAGCGGAGACGATTGTGACTAAACCGTTTCCCTTGGGAAGTTTCGGGGAGGCAGGCATCTGGTACGATGTTGAAACAGCTCTGTTCTCTGGGAAAATTTGGGGAGTCAAACACCTGCTTGGGGGGAGTTCTTGAACTTCCATAAAAGTTCTGCACTGAGCTTTCCCTATTGCAGTGTCAACATGACTATTCATAGAAGAACATTGTCTCTTGTTCCTGAGCTTCCAAGCGGCCCTCCGGTGTGCTTACTCACGAGTAGACCAGGAGTTGCGTCCCACTCCTTGTCAAGTTTGGACTGCGTTTCAGATTCACCACGAAATACCTTGCCTAGCCTTGAATTCTTGTTCTGGACTTTACTTCAAGAATCTCCCTGTGAAACCTTGCTCTTTCCCCACTCAAACTTCCAAAGAGTTTGAGTGTGTTTCGGTTATTTGGATTATAGAATTTGGACTCTAATACTGGACATATAACTTCATTTTATTGAACTAATTTTGATCTTCTCTAAAAGGTCAACTGCTGGACTATATACTCTGCTTATTTTTGTTTAGAACTTTTATTGCTTTAATAAAGATATTAGATTGTTTATTGGCCTCTGTGTTGGTTTCCAGTGTTCGCACTGCTTAGGGGTGTTACAATATCTTTAGACCATTTAACCATGCAATTTTTAACTAATTCAGTTTCAGTGTTCAGTTTTCAGTGTACCTATTAATCTACTGACATTTGCATGTTTTCAAACTGCTAGGTTGGCAGAAGCTGGGGCTAACAGTGGGAGCTCACCTAATCCCGTGGATTCAAACCACCAACTTTCCGGTCAGCAAGTTCAGCAGCTCAGCGGTTTAACACATTGCACCACCATGAGGTTGAGGACATGGGACTATTGAATATGACCCCAACCCATGTGCAGCATATTCTCCAAAATGGGTTCTGCACCACAAGTTGATGTTCCATTTCCCCAGCCCCACTAATCTGCTCATTCTGGGAAGGATGGCGTCACCATGGTTCATGACAGGTGACTTACCTGTGTAAAGGAAAAATACTGTGACAGGAGTCACCAGTGAATGTGAGCTGAAATTAATATTGCAGCATCAGATGTCTGCTTGGCTGAATTTATAATTGCTTTGCAGGGAAAGCATATGATCTCAGTTGTCACTGAGTCAGCTTTGCTTAGCTTCCATGCTTGCTCTGTCCATAGTCCACAGCTCTTCTTTTACCTGATAAAATTTAGACTCCTCAAACATAATTAGCAAAAAAAAAAAAAATACCCACCTCATTATAGAAGTGGGGTAGGAGACCTATTTTGCCATTTGTCCTTGCAGCTGACCAATTTTCAAACTATGAATGTTGTAACGAACTATAAAATTCCTTAAAAACCTATTGGTGAAATTAGGTGAGAAAGCCAAAGTCGTGAGCAGGCTTGTCTAATGGAGAGCTTTACAGACATCTCTTTTCTTTGCAGCACAGATTGCTGCAAGAATTACCTTGGTTGTCTTCTGGGTCATACCATGAATACTGTCCAGATCTATGATTTCATTGGTGTGGTGAGTTTATTGGAGCAAGTTGTAACTATACCATACCATTTTCTATTGAGAAATCTCAACTAAAAGGGACTATTCCAAGATCAAAGTGAAATGAGAGGTTTATTGCTTTTCCTTCATTTGGAGTGGTAGGGAAAAGAAATATGTAATCTAGTCTACTTGCCGCCAGTGGCGCAGTCGGTTAAACCTTTGTGCCGATAGGACTGATGACTTTAAGGTTGGGTTGCTGACCTGCAGGTTGCCAGTTCGAATCCAACCCGGGGAGAGCGCGGATGAGCTCCCTTGATCAGCTCTTGTGGGGACATGTGAGAAGCCGCCTACAAGGATGGTAAACATCAAAACATCCGGGCATCTCCTGGGCAATATCCTTGGAGACAGCCAATTTTCTCACACCAGAAGCAACTTGCAGTTTCTCAAGTTGCTCATGACACGGAAAAAAAAACTTGCTTCAATAATAATAATAATAATAATAATAATAATAATAATAATAATAAGACGAACATCAAAAAATCAGCTGATGACCCAAAATGCAGACTGTGCAAGGAAGCTGACGAAACCATTGATCATATCCTCAGCTGCTGTAAGAAAATCGCACAGACAGACTACAAACAGAGGCACAACTATGTGGCCCAAATGATTCATTGGAACTTATGCCTCAAGTACCACCTACCAGCAGCAAAGAACTGGTGGGATCACAAACCTGCAAAAGTATTGGAAAATGAGCATGCAAAGATACTGTGGGACTTCCGAATCCAGACTGACAAAGTTCTGGAACACAACAACCAGACATCACAGTTGTGGAAAAGAAAAAGGTTTGGATCATTGATGTTGCCATCCCAGGTGACAGTCGCATTGACAAAAAACAACAGGAAAAACTCAGCCGCTATCAGGACCTCAAGATTGAACTGCAAAGAATCTGGCAAAGACCAGTGCAGGTGGTCCCAGTGGTGATGGGCACACTGGGTGCCGTGCCAAAAGATCTCAGCTGGCATTTGGAAACAATAGACATTGACAACATTACGATCTGCCAACTACAAAAGGCCACCCTACTGGGATCTGCACGCATCATCCGAAAATATATCGCATAGTCCTAGACACTTGGGAAGTGTTCGACTTGTGATTTTGTGATACGAAATCCAGCATATCTATCTTGTTTGCTGTGTCATAATAAAATAGTAATAATACACTTTTTTATATTCCCCGTTATCTTTCCAGAGAGACTCAGAGAGGATGACATTACACATATTAGGCAAACATTCAATGCCTTTTATACAATGAACAACAACGACACACAATACATAGACAAAGGTAAGACCTCTTCTTTTATCTCTGGCGTCTGGAGGCGATGCTCAACTCCAGCCATGGGGAGGTGCTCTTGTTCCATTTTTCCATGCAGAGGCTGTTGTGCATAGGCATCTCCAATCATATTGCCAGCATGTCTGCATGGGGCACCATTTTACCTTTTCCGTCAAGGCAGAAAAGGTAAAAAGTATTGATATACTCACATTGCATGCTTTTGAACTGCTAAGTTGACAGAAGCTATGGCTAACAGCAGGAGCTCACCCTGACTCACGGCTTCAAATTGCCAACCCTTTGGTCAGCAGATTTCTTACAGCTAACGGTTTAACTCACTTTGCTGCAGCATCCCCTATATCCAGAAAGTGGAGCTAGAGCAGAGTGAAGGATAATGTAGAATTAATGTAGTTTGGCACCACTTTAACTACCACAGCTTAATGCTATGGAATCATCAGGACTGTAGCCAAAGGGGGAGTTTAGGGGTTTAACACCCCCCCCCCTTTGAAATTTTCAGTTTTTTTTTAACTGGTTTACTTGTGAATTTTAAATGGTTAACCATATCCCCATGAGTGTCCACTGAAGTTTATCTGTCTTGAGTGTCCACTGAAGTTTATCTATGGAGCCTGATTTCTAAATTATTTTGTGTTATGGAACTACTCTTCATGATTCGCTTTTAAAAAGTTTCACCTCCCCCCATTTTTTTCTGGCTAAGGCCCTAGGAATCATGGAAGTTGTCATTTTACAAAGTTTTTAGCCCCCCCCCCCCCCCAAATAATACTAGTGCCTCACCAAATTACAACTCCCATAGCATTGAGCCATGGCAGTTAAAATGGTGTCAAATTCCATTACTTTTACAGTGTAGAAGTTACTTGATTAAATACATAGATGCCCTGGGAAGTCTTTACAAGTTTCAATTAAAAAAAAGCTTTGCAAATTCTACCTAGTACAGTAGAGTCTCACTTATCCAACATAAACGGGCCAGCAGAAGCTTGGATAAGCAAATATCTTGGATAATAAGGAGGGATTAAGGAAAAGCCTATTAAACATCAAATTAGGTTATGATTTTACAAATTAAGCACCAAAACTTCATGTTATACAACAAATTTGACAGAAAAAGTAGTTCAATATGCAGTAATGCTATGTAGTAATTACTGTATTTACGAATTTAGCACCAAAATATCATGATATTTTGAAAACATTGACGACAAAAATGGCTTGGATTATCCAGAGGCTTGGATAAGTGAGACTCTACTGTACTTTCTATATTAGCTGAACTAGAGATTTGCACAGAACATTTGAGAACCACTGTTGAGTGGACTGGATAATGATCTTGAAGGTCTCTTATCCAAGAGCTCTACTTCTAGTGAGGTTTTATGGTACTCCTTCCCAACTCTTGAATTCCAGAGTTGGTGTGCTGTTGTTCCTTATTACCAAAATTTTATTCCGGCAAATAAATCACATGGAGGCAGAAAACCTGAAGTCTTAATCTTATACTTGATAACAAACATTCCTTAGTAGAACCAAGCAACCACGTTGTATATTTTCTGAGTGTCAGACAATGTAGTTGCGTCAAAGTAAGACAAACCACATCCTTTCTTCTTTTTCAGTTAGAAAAATCTCAGAAATGTCAGGATGGTTTTTCTGTATGTGTTCTGCTGAATCACTTTTCTGTGCTACCAGAGAAAGTAACATAAGTTTCCTGGTATCTAACCGCAAAGTATAAGTCACTAATAAATGTACGCTGTGTAGGCCGGGAGCTCTGGGATGCATATTATTACTTATACATACCTTGTTGGTAACAGAACATAAATACTGCAATAAAGCCTCCATTTGTAATTTGTGTGGAACGTTTCTGAAGGTATGAAATATGAATCACATTTTGTAATGGCCCTTTGTGTGGAGGTCTGCTGGGAAAATATTGTTCTCTGTGAGACAAAGTAAATTGCAAAGGTTACTGAAGGGACTTCACTCTTGTACAAGAAAATACATTTAATCTGACATAGCTGCTCTAATGATCTCCCGTGTTATCTTTTATTGAACACAAAATTTGGTACAGCCATCAAAGTTGTGTACACTGCCAAGTGCAGATTACTGATACAGGACGAAAGGGAATTACACCAACAAAAATTACTTAGTCCAACATGCTTTGGGATGTTTGTAAATGTTGATGTGGGAGAGGGGCAGATTCCAAGGCACCCATTATAAATATAATGAATTGCCTTGTAGTAAGTCTACATTCATCCACTCATGTGTACTTTTGGAGTCAAGAACGTAAAAATGTAAGAGCTGTCTTTCTTGTTATAAACTAGGTTAGTTAGTGTAGCCTTATCTTTTAATGTTTAAAAAGTGTGTTTAAGTTGGTTTAAAGTTGTAAGGGAACTAGAATCACAGTAACACAGAGCCAAATTAGAAGTAACTCATCTATACGCATAATAAAAATGAAAATCTGTATGTATGTATGTATGTATGTATGTGGCACGGGTGTCGGCTCACACAGACAGCCTCTGGCCTTCACAAACAGACTATAGTTCCCAGTGCTGAGGAGCCACCAAGACACTCCCTCCAAGGACATTGCAGGTTACAGCGAGCACATCCCAGTGTTCCTTTCTCTCTCCATCTACATGATCCCGCCCACTGCCTCTCCCTTATCCCTTTCCTACCCTTTCCTATGGCAGACAGCAATTGAACATACTGGAGAGGTTTAGGGAGAATACACCATGATTTCTAGGAGTTGTAGGGACTGGGATGTATAGTTCATCAGCATTCTAAATATAAATGCCAGCAACTACAACTCGACATTTGGGAGTTGTAGTTGCTGGGATTTATAGTTAGAATGCTGATGAACTATACATCCCAAGGTCTATTTTCCACAAACTCCACCAGTGTTCAAATTTGGGCATATTGAGTATTTGGGCCAAGTTTGGTCCAGATGCATCATTGTTTGAGTCCACAGTGCTCTGTGGATGTAGGGGAACTACAACTCCAAATCTCAACGTCAATGCCCACCAAACCCTTCCAGTATTTTCTGTTGGTCGTGGGAGTTCTATGTGCCAAGATTGGTTCAGTTCCATCATTGGTGGAGTTCAGAATGCTCTTTGCTTGTAGGTGAACTATAAATCCCAGCAACTACAAATGACAAAATCAATTCCCCCCCCCCCATCCCACCAGTATTCAAATTTCGGCGTATCTGATATTTGTGCCAAATTTGGTCCAATGAATGAAAATACATCCTGCATATCAGATATTTACATTATGATTCACAACAGTAGCAAAATTGCAGTTATGAAGTAGCAACGAAAATAATTTTATGGTAGGGGGTCACCACAACATGAGGAGCTGTATTAAGGGGTCGCGGCATTAGGAAGGTTGAGAACCACTGAGATAGATAATCTATGAGCCTTCAACATGTTCAGTTTCTGCCCTCTGCCTAGGAAGCTTCCTGAGATAACACTGGTGTGTTTCCATTTCCTAAATCCCATTTAACAGGGATTCAAACCCCCAGTCAGGCAGGACCTTAGCAGGCAGGTAAACATGACTAACCCTGCTCCCAACTTGCACAGTGATAAATAAAAGATAAAAGTTTCCCTTGTTGCTTCCGCCTCTGGGGGGGGGGGGGTGGTGCTCATCTCAATTTCTAAGCTGAAGAGCTTACCTTCCCGCCGGAGCAGTACCTATCTATCTACTCACATTTGCATGTTTTCGAACTGCTAGGTTGGCAGAAGCTTGGGCCAACAGCGGGAGCTCACCGCATCCCACAGATTTGAATCGCCAACCTTCCAATCAACAAGTTTAGCAACTCACTGGTTTAGCCTACTGCATCACTACGCCCCCCCTACAGTGATAAATAATAAATTTTATTTGCTCATGCACAGGCTTTGGTAGACAGGAACTCCAATGGAGATGCAGTACAAGTACCTAAAACATCTCCAAGATTTTACTGTTGCATGCATGTTCATCTATATGAGAGAATTTGAGGCGAGACGGAACTTTCCAAGTTATTTAGGTTCTATGTTTGCATTACGCAGGGAGTAGTTTGAAAACACATTATTAGATTAAACCTTAAAATTAAGCTCAGCTTGGCTAAAGTTATTTCTGGACAAGATCAGAACATAGAAAAATTGTGTTGGCTGAGCCAACTTGGAAGTTATTTGTGAGTGGCTCTGCAATTCCATGAATGCAAAACAGAATATAAGCATAAATTAAGATGAGAAATTATTGGTGTGGGGAAAGCCTTTTCAATGCCACTAATGAAAATGCCCTTAAAATGACCCAGCCGGGTTACAGCAAAAGTGAACGACAAGGTGTTTGCAATAAACCCAAATAATGGGAATTCTATTGTTTGCAATTTCATGTTTCCAATATAAAGTTACCTGTCACTGAAAAATGCATTTCAGGCAGTTTTTTTAATAACTTAATCGTAGCACTGCTGAAGGATAGAGTGACTTTCCAACCAGTAGCAATGTTACTCTTAATGGCCTGCTTGCTTTTCCATCAGAGGAGGCTTTGGAGTTCAGAAGTGACTGTCATCACTTTCTCCGGCACCCTGTTTGAATCTGAAAACTTTTTTCACTTCTTAGCCCCTGTTCTTGAGTCTTTGTAAGAGTGTACATTGACCCAAAGCATCCGAGCCCAGGAAATTCCTGCTATCACTACACAATGAGATTATATTGAGTGTTTAGGTCAGGGTTGCAGTTCAAGTACAAGAAGCGCTGGGCTGAATGATAATGATACTTATTTTGAGTGATAAGTAGAGAATGAACCTTGTGTATCCTGCATCAAGGCTGTCTGACAAAACACACACGGGATGGATAACATTACCCTTAAATGCCTAATGACAAGGGCTAGGATTAATGCGTCCCCACCTTTTTAGTCCGATACATTGGCTTGATGGATATTCCACTAATAGATCAAAAGAAGAATTGTACCAGAACAGGAAGTTTCAGCAGAGGTTAATATATCTTGTAGAGAAACGGAAGATCCCAATCTCTTAACAACCTGCTCACTTCCATCAGTCTCTTTTTATAGGGGCGGAGGGGGGGGACTTATTGGACTCAAGGTTGCTATGGGACTGATACCTGAATGTTGGGCATCAATGTTTATTTTGAAGCAGATTTTGCTACCAGAGGCTTTCTTGTCCTATTGGATCACATTTAAAATGTTCCTTTTTGGGGGGATCCACATCTCTGATAATCAACCCACTCAGCTTATCTTTTCTTTGATTGTTACATCAAGACACCTATGATAATAAAATTAAAACAATATGTGAATAACATTACTTACAACTGATAAAAAACAACCAACTACTTACATTAAAAAAGTAATTTGTTAGCTTTTGCAGTAATGCTTCCAAGTTGTTGTTCAGCATAATACTGGTTCCTCACATCTCTCTTTCATTCATTTGTGTTTTATTCCTTGGGATGTATACAAACTAGGTTTCTGCATTTTTGGTGAACCACTATCTGTTTCTGCTTGCCAGATATCATAAGCCCCCCATATCTGTTTTCAAGCACCTCCCGAAAACAGGAGCACTGCCGAATGGGCGTTTTTGTTCTGCATAAAAAAACAGGGTTTTTTTGGCCCATTGGTGGCAATGGAGAACTTACAAGGCTCCCCTTTCCCCTGGGAGCCTTTCCTTTCTTCCCTTCAAGGGAGCCTGGGTGTCAGCAACGGTATTGCACCCCAAGGCAGCATGAGCACTGGAAACCAGACAGAGACCAATAATCATATAATATCTTTTTAAAAACAATTATAAATTCAGGAAAGAATAAGTGGAAAGGTTGAGTGGATAACAGTCCTTTGTAAAAAGGTATGAATTAGTCCAAAGAGTTAAAGTGAAATGTCCAATATTATTGTCCAAAGTCCAGAAACCGAAACACGCTCAAAACTGTTGGAAAGTTCTTGAGCGGGGAACAAAAAGGAAGCAAGACTGAAGTACAAAGTCTAAAGTCACTTGGAAGTCTTTGATATCAAGGCAGGAACGAGACGAGGCTGAAGCCAAACTTGATTCAGTAACAAGGCAAGGAAGTAGACTTATTCCGGGTCTACTCGGGAGTTGTGGCTCAGCTTGGCCGCCAGGATCAGGAAACTTGGCTTGGAGAAACAGGAACTAGAGTCGGTGAACCTTACTCAGGAAATCGCTATGTTGACACCGCAAAGTGTTCACGGTGCAAGACACTTTTATGGAACTTAGATCTGATCACAAGAAGGAAAGCCAAACTCCCTAAGGGTTCCCAAGGGAAAATCTTCTATCCATTATCCCCTCGAGATGCCAAGCGGTTACTCCTACAGAGTCCTTGCTTTTCAGATCTCTGGCGATGCAGAAACTCCTTTCTGTTGAAGGACACATTCTCTGGGGAACTAAGAACATCTGGTTCAGCCATGGGAGTAATATTTCCAGTATATCTCCCAATTAAGGAAGCATCCGAGCTATCAACAGCTGGGAGCTGTAATTGGAAGGAGCTCTGCGGACTAGGTAAAAAGTCAGAATAAGCTTCATCCTGGTCAAAGTTCATTTCTGAATCAGGTTCAGAAACCAAAGGTGGCTGGGGTATGACAAATGGGGTTAAGAAAGTACCCTATCCAGCCCATTATGGAGAGGGGGGACTTCCCACAGGCTCCCCTTCTATATCCTTCATTAAGACCTGGATTTTAAAAAGCATCAGAGTTAAGATACTATTCTTTCTGGATCCTTTACCTTCTGTTATACAGGAGACCAGATTTAATGCTTCTTAAAGCTGTTTCTACTCTAGAGTAGAGGCAGGTGTGCTGGCTTTCTCTCAACAGCACCAGCAGCATGCCACACAGCTTTCCAGGCATTTTAAGGAGGCCCAGGGAAGGAAGAGTGATGCCTGGACTACCTTAAAAATCCCCTCTTTTTTCCCCTACTGCCTGCGTGCAATCTCTTTTCTGCTTGGGGTTTTGCTTCCTTAAAGCTGTTTCTACTTTCTACTCTAGAGGAGAGGTAGGCTTTTCTTTTTGTTTGCTGGGATTACTATTATTAATAATTATCTTTTAGAAGTATTTTCTGAAAGAGAGGAAGGGAAGGAGAAAAAGAAGCTAAAAGAAAGCCTCTTTGTAGCTAACCTTACCTATTAGGCCAGGAATGAAGCCTGGGTTACAGTGAGTGAGACAGGCATCCATTTTGTTGAGGAATGCCAGGCAGCCATCTTGAGTGTGGTTAGAAAGAGGGAGGAGCTTAGAGAGAGAATTCTAGGATTGGCCAGAGCAGATGGGAGGAGCCAAATCTTAGAGTGTAGAGGGGGAAAAAAGAGCTCAGAGGCAGTTCCGTTTTGGGGTTTGGAGAGGAAAGGGCAGTTTGGAGGGTGTGTGAGAGAGAGAACCGAGAGTTATGAAACTGACAGGCTAGGTCAGGCAGTTTGGATCTCTTGAGGGGAAGATAACTCAAGGGATGATCTCTCACTACTGGGCTCGTTACCGTGTTTCCCCAAAAATAAGACAGTGTCTTATATTAATTTTTGCTCCCAAAGATGTGCTAGGTCTTATTTTCAGGGGATGTCTTATTTTTCCATGAAGAAGAATTCACATTTATTGTTGAACAAAAAAATGAACATTTATTATATACTATACAGTAGTTGTCATCACAAACCAGCATAACCAGACAAACTGTGAATCCTATCAAGAATTTCTTGTTACTACCAATATTTCCATGTACAACACTCTAAGGTACGTGCATTTACCGATCCTGCATGCTCTGGTGTTCTGTTCGGCAGGCATGCTTCCAAACAAAAACTTTGCTAGGTCTTACTTTTGGGGGAGGCCTTATATTTAGCAATTCAGCAAAACCTCTAATAGGTCTTATTTTCTGGGGATGTCTTATTTTAGGGGAAACAGGGTAATAGAAGGACTCTAGGTTAGAGTTAGTTAACAACCCAGGGGAACTCGTGACTATTCTTAGCAAATAGAGCAAGGGTTTTTTGACCAATAGATAGATTGGTTGGTTGGAACTGTTTGAAACTAAGTGATGTAATCTGAAACATACAACTAAGTTAAGCTGAAGAACTTCTGTAACCATTTACGCTTATGTAACTCTCTGAAGTAATCATTTTCCTGTTTTAAGAAAATAATTTTTTATTCTATTTTCAACTTTCAAAAGCCTCCACAGTGTATCTTTCCATCAAGAAGCCTTTATAATAGTTCCAGCAATACAACAATTAAATACCACAGAAAAGCCTCATAGTGAACATCAGTTTGGGAGCCAGGGGTAGAAACAGTGTGGGCAGGGAATGGGAGAAGCTTGCCTCAGACACATTTAACAACAAAAATCATAAAGACATTTTAGGTTGGTGGCAGCTACCATTTTAAAAGAAAATCTAAAATCAAACGGTATACCCCCGCCTCTCACATATGTGTGCTTGCATGTGCGTGTGTAGACTGGGGTTGTAGTACGTTATAATTGGCGGCAGCGTCAGGCTGTTCCCAGTCAGTCCCACTAAATAAAAAGAATCAGGGAAATAAATGAATAACAAAAAGATTCAACAGTGATGCTGAATAGGGGGGGAGGAGCCAAGATTGGCTCCCGCTTGCTTTCGTGTCATGCGGGTTTTCGTACCAGGAGGGCCCTATCATGGGGATGATGGGAAGCAGAGTGTATTCCAAAAATTCATCCTGGTCTCACCTCCTTTTCCAGACTGTCTTCCCATGTGGATAAACAGCACTGGTCAAACACACTCCAGCAGACGAGGGTTCGGTTGAAAATCCAACGGCAATAAATCTTTATTTACATAACTATATACAAGTAGAACAAATCAGTCCTTTCTCCATGAGTGCTCATGCTGAAGCAACTCACACACACACTGAAGACACTCCTCTGCATTCCACAGACCAAGAAGAAAGTCCCGGTCAAAACAAACTTGACCCTATTGGTCCTGTGATACGTCAATCATAGCAGGCTCTCATTAACTCCATAACTACTGGAATGCCTTGCCGAAAACTAACACATAAGGCATTTCTAATAACCCAGATTGATTTAACATTTCACAATACACAATACCCTGACAGGCCCTTACCATTTTGAGCACCTGTAACAAAACAGGTAAGCTGAATAACCGAAGAGACCAGCTGAAAACGGATTCATGCATATGTCTAATACAAACTGCACAGTTATCTTCTTGGTAATTTAATCGTGATTTTTAACAAATGATAGAGTATATATTACATAATACAAAAGCCACATGAAATAATTCAAACTGCATTTCGTTCTCTTGAAATTCTTTTTATAGCTACGATGCCTTCTGAAATGCCTCTAGTTCATACTTTTTAATATTTAAGCATACTCACTTTCTTTGGGGATTTAAATCCTTTATTCCCAGGTAAGCGTCTTTAGAATGAGCAGCCTTATTGGTAGAACATTTCATATTGTCATTCGTATGTAACTGAGTGTTTTGCTTTAGATTTGTTATCGCAAAGTATATTTTCAAACCTAAACAATTCCACTCTTGTTTTACTGGACTAGGAAATATTATAAACGATAGGCAGTATGGTTGATCATTATCAATATCTTGGTTTCATAGTCTACTACATAAATGGCATTCTCAGTCACTAGTTATTCAAGTTAAATTGATTTTGTTGGTTTACTATAGTTGGGACTTGCAATTGATCAGTAAAATCAAATTGTGAAGAAATTGTGTGACCTATTTATAATTCGATGTGTAGAAATCTCATTTTCATAATCAGTATATTTCCAAGAGATATAGGTTTTTATTAATTTGGGTGAAGTTAACCAATGTAGATAGACTATTATAGACATCTATTAGATTGGATATTTGGCTCGATAATATTCATTCAAATCATATTTATGCAAGCAGAGGGGCATGAGTTGTGATTGGGGCAAGATGACACAGCTTAGTTCAGGGATTCCCAAATTAAAGTCTGTGGGCTGGATGACCTTGGTCATTTATTTATTTATTTATTTACAGTATTTATATTCCGCCCTTCTCACCCCGAAGGGGACTCAGGGCGGATTACAATGAACACATATATGGCAAACATTCAATGCCAACAGACAAACAACATACATTAGACAGACTCAGAGGCATTTTTAACATTTTTCCAGCTTCACGATTCCGGCCACAGGGGGAGCTGTTGCTTCACCGTCCAGAAGTGGCTGTACTTCCTCATTCCTTTCCTCGTGTTTTGCTGGCAGTTTTATGGTGTTGTAAATTAGCCTCCCGCATAAAGCGTCCCTAAATTTCCCTAATTGACAGGTGCAACTGTCTTTCGGGGCTGCATAGGTCAACAGCAAGCCGGGGCTATTAATGGTCGGAGGCTTAACCCGACCCGGGCTTCGAACTCATGACCTCTCGGTCAGTAGTGATTTATAGCAGCTGGTTACTAGCCAGCTGCGCCACAGCCCGGCCCCTTTTTAGGGGCCATGCTAATCTTCTCTGTATCGTTCCAATTTTAGTATATGTGCTGCCGAAGCGATTCATAGTAATTTGCAAGAATATCTTTTTTTCTTCCCCTTCTACCCATGCAATCTGGCTTGCAAGGGTTTCTCTCACACTCTCCTTTCGCTTTTGAAAACATTCACTTCTTGTATCTCTCTCTCTCTCTCTCAAAAAAAATAAGATAACCAGCCTGGGAAGAGAAGCAGAGGAGGGAGGTTTTGGAAAAGAAAATATACTGTGGCCTCCAGGCTCCGCTGCTGGCTTGACCTTGACCCGAATATAAGCCGGGGGAGGCTTTTTTAGCTCATAAATAAGGGCTGAAAAACTCGGCTTATCTTTGAGTATATATGGTAATTTAATATGAAATGTGTAGCCCTTCAGATTAGTCTTAAACTGAACATTGAAAAAATTAATCAGGGTAATGGGAGCTGTAATCAATAGGGCGGTGCTTTCGGGGTAAACCTGGACCTGTTTTGTGTCCCAGCTTTGGGAACCTCCCAAAATCCTGAGGGCAGATATTTGTTTTCGCTCTGGAATGCCAAAGGATCTGTTTTTTATCAGTCCATTATGGGTGGGGGCTTCCCAGGCTACCCTTCCCATCATTTTAGGCATTTAAGCTATTTTACTCTAGAGAAGTAGTGCTCAGCTGCAGGCAGGTGCACACTTCAAGGAGGCTTCTTACTGGTTTCTACTCTAGAGGAGGTGCTTGGCTGCAGGCAGGCATGGGCGCTGGGCCTGCACACGACACACGCACTCTCTCAAGACAAGGAGGCAAGTTCTGACTTTGTTACTCTAGAGAAGGTGCTCAGCTGCAGGCAGGTGCACACTTCAAGGAGGCTTCTTACCGGTTTCTACTCTAGAGGAGGCGCTTGGCTGCAGGCAGGCATGGGTGCTGGGCCTGCACACCACACACGCACCCCCTCAAGACAAGGAGGCAAGTTCTGAATTTGTTACTCTAGAGAAGGTGCTCAGCTGCAGGCAGGTGCATGCTTTAAGGAGGCTTCTTACCGGTTTCTACTCTAGAGGAGGTGCTTGGCTGCAGGCAGGCGTGGGCGCTGGGCCTGCACACCACACATGCACCCTCTCAAGACAAGCTAATTTTTGTAAGGGGGGGGATCCTGTTATGTGACTCCGATGGTAACGAAAGTACGAAAGAACTGATGAAACAAAGGAAAACGGGTTCTGCGCACAACTCTAGTAATCAAGCAATGTCTGGAGGTCCCCCTTTCTTTCCTTCCTTCCTTCCTTCCTTCCTTCCTTCCTTCCTTCCTTCCTTCCTTCCTTCCTTCCTTCCTTCCTTCCTTCCCTCCTTCCTTCCTTCCTTCCTTCCTTCCTTCCTTCCTTCCTTCCTTCCTTCCTTCCTTCCTTCCATGTATAGCCCACACTATAGCTAAAGAGCTCAGTGTGGTATAGAACTGATTTTATAAAACCAGCTTAACACAGTTTAAAGCAATTTAAAACACCCTGAAGAGATATTAAGCCATAGAATTTAAACAATGTATTAAAGTCAAAACCATGTACATGCACAAACTGGATAATATCATTAGACTCAAAGGCTTTAATAACAAAAGATAAATTTTAACTTAGCACTAAATGAAGCCTATGTCGGGCACAACTGGGCTTCCAGTAGGAAGTGAAGGTCTTAGCTCTCAGCTGAAAGGAGGAAGAGCAGAGCATTCAAGAGTGCAGGTATGACTTTAGAAAATGCCCTGGTTTGTGAAGTGAATCACATCCTAAATATGCCTGTTTGTTTGGCCTTTTGTATGTCCAAATATGCATGCCACCCAAATAGGAGATTTATTCTTCTAAATCTAAATCTTCTAGGGGCACCCATTCTTTCATCCAGTCCAAACAGCACGCGTGGAAGTAGAGTTGTATATTCACACTTGCATTAAACAGACAAGCATTCTTCCTCCCACCCTGGACATTCCACAGATATATATATATATATATATATATATATATATATATATATATATATATACTCCACTTGCCTCACCTCCAACATACCTCTGAACATGCTGACCACAGATGCAGGTGAAACATCAGGAGAGAATGCTACTGGAATATGGCCATACAGCCTGAAAAGATCTCACAGCTACCCAGTGAAGCCGGCAATGAAAGCCTTCGACAATGGCAATATTTCTTTGACAGTGAAATACGTTGCCTTGGACTGTTGTGTCATCTCCTTCTCCAGAGGTTTTTAAAGAGAGGCTGGGTGGCGATCTGTTGGGAGTGCTTTGACTGTGCATTCCTAAACTACAGGGGGTTGGACTGGATGGCCCTTGGGGTCTCTTCCAAATTCCAACTATGTCTGGTTCTGTTCTCAGTGCAGCTTTCTTGGGGAGAGGATGAAGGCCACAGGCATTAGCACGTGAACTTTATTTAAATGCAATGATAGCGTCTCTAGCAGTGGTCCGCTTTAAAAGTAGCAGTGAGCATTTGGTTCTTTTATGTTATTACTAGTTTTTCAATTTTTACATTTGTCATTGATATATGTGGCATGAACATTTAAAAAATGCATGCATAACATAAAGGCTGAGTAAATATACATTAAGGAGAACTAAGCCATCAAGTGATTTGACTCTTATCTGCATTTGCAGGTTGGTTAGATTCATCAATGTATGTGCCGCCAAACTCCATAATTCAATTCTTGGGGTGGATGGAGGAGGGAGGCTTGGAGGTGATGCCCTGTATATTGTACAGTAAAATGTAGTCAAGCTTTTTTTTAAAAAAAAAAAACTCTTATTATTTTCAAATATCAGTTTTACCACTGGGGCAAAGCTATGGTACTAATTTTAAGGACATTTCCCAAACATTTATTTAGATAAAAGACTGATAACGGGGAAACTCTAAAACCGGCAGCTAGATAACTAGCTTTTATTAATGACCTGCCATACACCATGGCCGGATAATTAAAGTTTTTTTACACCCCAAAGGAAGAGAGTGGACAAATTTATTTGATACTTTGATAACCGTGGGACACTGGTTGAAAACTATTGATATAATCAGAGCTCATTCGATTTGCTCACGACAGACACTCCTATCAGTTAATTTCACCTGTGAATAGTTAATTATTCCCTGGATGCATATGGTTGATCCATTAATAAAATTTGACTATGTCATAGGTTTTCCTTTCTTCCGTCGCCCTCGTGTGCATTTTATCTATGGGAATCTCTCCCGTTCTTCGCGCAGTAGAAGACAGATGTTAGTAGCGTGGATATTTCGGCAGGGCTGCATTATAAATGGCATTCAACAAGAATGAGCAACGCTCGCTTAGCCTGAACAGGACTGGGCCTGGGTACATAATGAAGGTTTCAAAGCATGAATGATAAACATTTTTTTGCATTTTCAAACAATGCTTACGAGATGAGCATTTTCAAGGTGGGAGCAACACTACTGTTTGCACAGGAGCTTAAGAGACTTTTAACAGAATGTGGGCATGCAGATTGTCATAGATCATTAACTCCTGAGATTGATTCATTTTGTTAATTATTTTAGTTTATTTTAGAAATATTAATAATATTATTACTGTAGTTAAGGGAGGCCAGGTACTTTTGCAGAGTGTAGATACTAGATTCCATTTAGTTCCTGTTGATTTATTTGCGCTAATCATAGGGTGAAGACTGAATAAAATCTGACAACACCCAACAGCATGTATTAAGCTATGTCCAAAAAGCACAGAATTTGCAGATTCTGATACAAAAAAATTGATCTGCATATCTCAGACTAACGTACAGAACAGAATCTAATTTGTTTGCATATTGTGCAAATGTATGAACAGGGTTTGGGGGATAAAAAAAATCTAACTGTGTTAAAAATGTCCCATGGGGTTGTAGTATGGTATAGGTAAAGGTAAAGGTTTTCCCCTGACATGAAGTCCAGTCATGTCCAACTGTGGGGGTTGGTGCTCATCTCCGTTCTAAGCAGAAGAGCTGGCGTTGTCCGTAGACACCTCCAAGGTCATGTGGCCAGCATGGCTACATGGAGTGGTGTTATCTTCCCGCCGGAGCGGTACCTATTGATCTACTCACATTTGCATGTTTTCAAACTGCTAGGTTGGCAGAAGCTGTGGCTAACAGCGGGTGCTCACTCCACTCCCTGGATTCAAACCTGCAACCTTTCGGTCCGCAAGTTCAGCAGCTCAGCACTTTAACATGCTGCCACCTAAAGATGCAATTTGCATTATCTAGCAAATAGACTTAACCTTTCAATGGATGAATCCATTAGGCTTGCTGTCTCCAATATTTACATATTTTAAACTCCAAGTTCTTTTCAGCCAGGACATGAAACAAAAGGCAGATTTTGGTACATTCAGTTTGAAATACCACACTGAAACCGGTACAGCCATTCCAAATATGAAGAGAACTATATTGTATCTGCCAGTATCTGATATTTTTTTTTAAACATTTATTCATACTTTCCCCCAGAACCAAGACTCAAGGTGGTTTACATATTAACACAAATACAATCTTGTGAAAACATAGGGAAGATCAACATTAAAATGACAACCAACAACATTAAAAACTATTTAAACTATACAATGTTGTTCATTTATTTCATGTCAAAAGCATTGCAGTAATAAATAAGTTTAAAACCAATAAAAATAAAGAAAGCACAAGTAGCTAAATAATTTTAGACCAAAAACGGACAAAAGCAACTGCATTGTCTGTAGTTTTAAACAGTTCTTCCTCTATGCATGAGGCAGGGCATTGGGGGCAAGTATACAAATGCTGAGTTTGTGGGATGGCTGTTTTAATTATAATTCATGTACACCCATCCCCTTTTGGAACAGTATTATGCTGATGCGGCAGTAATACATGAGAATAAATACAGCTTTTCAATTAAGCCAGGGGTCCTCAAACTTCTTAAGCTGGTTCTGGTTCATGGTCCCTCAGACTGTTGGAAGGGGGGGCGGGGTGGGCTATAGTTTGAAAAAAACATGAATAAATTCATATGTGTTTCATCTATCCTTGAGGCATCTTTTCACCCAGCACCACACCAGAGTTTAGTAGTACTAAGTACAAAAGTTTATTAAGAAAAGCAGGTACAAAGGGAAAAGGGGCATTTCCCAAAAATGCAGTAGGAAAGAAGCTATAAAATAGTAGTAGTCCATACACAAATGAACAGTAGTCCAAAATGGCAAAATGTAGGAAATCCAGGAAGTCAATATCACAAGCATAAATCCATAAGCATGAAAGCAGAAACTTTTCCCAAGGCAAAACTCTTTCAGAAACATAGGCGAACACAGGAAACTTGAATCATGAACTTGAGAGCTAAACAGGAGCATGAATCTTTTGGCAACATTGTCTGCTCTGAGAGACACCAAGAAACATCACTTAATTTAAACCCAAACTCAACCAAGAAGCCATGAGATCATGCCTCACACACCTGGTTTTCAAGGACTTCTCACTGAGTCTTTCTGACCATCTAATTAATCTATCCTTCACTCCCTTCATGCAGAGATCTAATCTGATATTGTGGGAAAACTCCCCATCAGCTGAAGGTTGATTCCCAAAGAGAACTGGACTTTCCCCCATTGCTAAGGAACGAATATTGAAATCCAAAACATCCTCTGTCTCATCTTCAACTGCCTGCATTTCTCTCTGATCTGAAGCCTGAAATTCACACTGATCACACACAGACTCCTCAATAGGAGACCCATTACCCTCCTTGTCCTCCGAGAAATCCCCAGTATTTGCTGAGACCCAACACTATCCACACTGTGCATAACTTATTTGTAGTGCAAAAAAGCCATGAAAGAACAATACAATATTTAAAATGAAGAACAATTTTAACCAATATAAACTTACCAGTATTTCAGTGTGGCCTGCTTTTGGCTGATGAGATAGTCAAGTTAATTAGGGTTGCTGCTGCTGCTGCTGCTGTTGTGTGCCTTTCAGATTTAGGGCAAATCTAAGTCTAAAGTTTAGGACAGGATGTGGATAAATCCAGGCTGTGGCGCAGCTGGCTAGTAACCAGCTGCTATAAATCACTACTGACCGAGAGGTCATGAGTTCGAAGCCCGGGTCGGGTTAAGCCTCCGACCATTAATAGCCCCGGCTTGCTGTTGACCTATGCAGCCCCGAAAGACAGTTGCACCTGTCAATTAGGGAAATTTAGGGACACTTTATGCGGGAGGCTAATTTACAACACCATAAAACTCCCAGCAAAACACGAGGAAGGGAATGAGGAAGTACAGCCACTTCTGGACGGTGAAGCAACAGCTCCCCCTGTGGCCAGAATCGTGAAGCTGGAAAAATGTTAAAAATGCCTCTGAGTCTGTCTAATGTATGTTGTTTGTCTGTTGGCATTGAATGTTTGCCATATATGTGTTCATTGTAATCCACCCTGAGTCCCCTTCGGGGTGAGAAGGGCGGAATATAAATACTGTAAATAAATAAATAAATAAATATTATTATTACTACTACTACTACTACTACTACTACTACTACTACTGCAAGAACATTTGAGTCCAAAGCGAGGGAAGGAGGGAAAAGAGAGCAACATAAGGTGTGTATTTATTTTTATTCCTAAGGAAACAAAAATGAGGTGGGTTTTTTGGGAGGAGGAGAAAAGTTTTTAAAAGCCTTTTCTGGCTACTTTTAGAGTTTGAAAAAGGGAGAAAGAAAAGAGGTGGGAAAGGGCAAGAGAAAAGAGGACAAAGTTGTTTTTAGGGGAATATTGCAGGAGGAAAATGCACATAGAGAGAGGATTTGCAAAGGTTTCAGGGGGAAATACACATGTGAAATCAGTATATATAATGATAGATCTATATCTAGCTCTGCATTGTTTATGTAGGCATTATATGTTTGCCTGAGTCCCCAGAGGGAGATAGATAGAGCAGGATACAAATGAAGCTGTTGATGATGATGATGATGATGATTATAAAGTTATTGTTGCTTTTCCACTTATAGAGTTAGTTTACTGTTTTTCTTTGAAATAGTAAATATTCAAAACATTTAACCCACTGATGCCTCAATTAATGTAATTTTATTGGTATCTAATTTTATTTTTGAAATTTACCAGGAGCTGCTGCATTTCCCACCCTCAGCTTATACTTCGAGTCAATAAGTTTTCCCAGTTTTTTGTGGTAAAATTAGGTGCCTCGGCTTATATTCAGGTCGGCTTATACTCGAGTATATACGGTACTAGTACCACTTGCTGTTCTCACCCAACATTGGTCACTGGATTTTCGGTCCCTCTTTACTGTCGTCCCTTCACGTTTGTCTTTTGCAGATTTGATTATTCACAAAATGTTCTCTCTAGAAGTCTCTATGTCCTCCAGTGTGACTCTGTGGTCAGCTTCCACCAGTCATACTGGAGAACCTAGAGAGAATATCACCCTCTAGGTCCTCCAATGTGATTCTATGGTCATCTTCCAACAGAAGTTGACAACAAAGTCATGCTAGAAGACCTAGAAGTTCAAAGAGAAGTTTTCTCTTGGATAAAGAACTAGCAATTTCGTTATTCATAGTTTTTCACTTTCACAGGGGATCAATGCCCTTAACTCAAAACGCAGATGTCTATAATCTACAGTGAAACGTAAAAAGGAAAGTATGATAGTGTTCTCAAGTATTGCTGGAGCGTAGAAAAAGACAGTTCATCTTTATCATCTTTATAAGTTCTTCTCAGAGAATCTCCTGGATACCAGACATACCTCAATGTCTTAAGGGTTAAATGAATAGGTTGTTGTTTTTAGATGTTTTAGATCAATGCCCTTAACCTCATTGAATGTGGATGGCTGGTTGTAGCTCCTTCCTCTCAGTCTTTCAACACACCCTTGTCCAAGTCCATATGCAAAAGGCATCAATACTCAGCTGGAAATGAGAAACTCTTCCTTTTGAGGCATTGCTACCAAGCTTCCCAAAGATAATGGGTTGGACACGTTTGGAAAAATGTTCTGCAACAAGTCAGGCAAATTTGCAAGACAGTAATACATAATTTCTCTACATCTATACATGCATTGTAAAACTCAGTTTCAGTTCAAGTGGAATAATGTTGCTCGTTTGTCTTAAGCTCGAGGAAAACATCAGAACAGTGCATAGGATTACCTTGGCAGACTATGTATGTTTATAATATAATGTATCTGATAGGTTTGTTGGCTTTGCAGGCTGAAATCTGTCATCGTTCCACGTGCCTTATTCAGCACTTTCTGAACACCTCTGAATGATCAACCTATGCGTTTTTGTCCAGTTCATTACAAATTGTCTCTCCATATTATTTAGATATTTTCTAGATTTACTGCAAGCTGCAGACAAATAATTTCTCATTTTACTATTACAATCACTCAGTTCTCCTTCTCTTGGCTGTGGTGTTTCTGTAATTAAACCATGGTGTTTTCTATGGGATGCATTGCACCAAGTGAAAAATGTTAGCTATTTCCACACTTCAGAGACCCAGCTGCTCGGAGCATTAAAATTTTACTTAAAACATAAATTTATTGCGTTGCGATTACCATGGATTATGTTGTTATAAATGAACTGCACTGTAAATGGCTGTTTTTAATTAAAATACAGGTTATTAGGAAAGGCAAGGGAATAAAGTGGGGAGAAGTTATGTTTCATGTAATTGCCTGCATACACAACAATACCTGCAGAGGTAGCAAGGGGTCCATTTAGAGTCAAAAAGCCTCTTTAGAGTACAGGCTACATGCATCCCTCTTCAAAGTCTGAAAGTAGATAAATATCCTGATAGAAACACAGCACATCCAACGGGTACAAAAAAAATGGGAGGAACTTGGCACCCTCTCCTCTTCCACCATTTAGAAACATAGAATCCTAGAGTTGGAAGAGACCTCATGGGCCATCTAGTCCAATCCCCTGTCAAGAACCAGGAAAATCACATTCAAAGTACCCCTGACAGATGGCCTTCCAGCCGCTGCTTAAAAGCCTTCAAAGAAGGAGCCTCCACCACACTCTGGGGCAGAGTTCCAGTGATGACTAGCTCTCACAGTCAGGAAGTTCTTCCTAATCTCCTTTCCTATAGTTTGAAGCCATTGTTCTGTCTCCAGGGCAGCAAAAAACAAGCTTGCTCCCTCCTCCTTATGACTTCCCTTCACATATTTATATATGGTCATAATAATAATAATAATAATAATAATAATAATAATAATAATAATAATAACAATAATAATAATAACTTTATTTTTATACCCCGCCCCATCTCCCCGAAGGGACTCGGGGTGGCTTACATGGGGCCTGGCCCGATAAAACAAACAAATAACAGTAACAAAGCAATAAAACAATTATTCCAGTAAAAAACATCAACATCAATAAAAACAATCATTAAAATCAACAAGCATCATGTCTCCTCTCTGCCTTCTCTTCTGCAGCTAAACATACCCAGCTCTTTAAGCTACTCCTCATAGAGCTTGTTCTCCAGACCTTTGTTGTTTTTAGTCCCCTTTCTTTGGACACATTCTAGGTTGTCAACATCTCCCTTAAACTGCAGTGCTCAGAATCGGACACAGTATTCCAGGTGTGGTCTGACCAAGGCGGAATAGAGGGATAGCATGACTTCCCTGGATATAGACACTACACTCCTATTTATGCCGGCCAAAATCTCATTGGCTTTTTTAGGTGCCACATGACATTGTTGGCTCATGTTTATCTTATTGTCCATGAGGACTCATATCTTTATCACATGTACTGCTTTCAAGCCAGGCGTTCCCCATTCTGTATTTTTGCATTTCATATTTTCTGCCTAAGTGGAGTATCTTGCATTTGTCCCTGTTGAACTTCATTTTGTTAGTTTCGGCCCATCTTTCTAATCTGTTAAGATCGTTTTGAATTCTGCTTCTGTCTTCTGGAGTATTAGCTATCCCTCCCAATTTGGTGTCGTCTGCAAATTTGATGATCATGCCTTCTAACCCTTCATCTAAGTCATTAATAAAGATGTTGAACAGAACCGGGGCCAGGACAGAACCCTGCGGCACTCCACTCATGACTTCTTTCCAGGATGAAGACGACGCATTGGTGAGCACCCTTTGGGTTCGTTCACTTAGTCAATTACAGATCCACCTAACTATAGTTTTGCCTAGCCCACATATGACTAGTTCTTTTGCCATAAGGTCACGGGGGACCTTGTCTCCATCTAAAATGAAACTTAAATATTTGTAATCTCATTATTTTTTCTTTGCAGAATAACATTACCCCCTTCCCCAAATATCTAGTTACAATCGACAAATTACTTGTAATTCTTTTCTTACAAGAAGTAAAGCATAATTGCATTATTGTCATAATGTAATAGGAGATAATTTATTTCCTTTGGTAGTGCAACTCTAGCCATGTTTAGTTGCCTTTATAATTCTGTGGGTGGCCTTAATGCTTAGGTTTATTGTGTACCCACAGAACTATAAAAGCAACTAACTAAACATGGCTAGAGTTTGGATCCAGCAGTTTATAAAGAACATTCTAATGTGTGTTTAAAAAGTAACTAACTTATTTATTTTGCATAAGGAGAAGGCAAAAGAGTTCCTTTAAATTGTCATTCTCATGGCCTCTAATTTTGGAACCTTGGAAATGTAAATTATTTTAGAAATTCTTTTTAACCCCCCCCCCCTTTTTTCTTCTTTTTCTTTAGAAAGGCACAGTGTAAATTATTTGGGGTGAGTATCCTTTTTCCTTTCACATTTGTAAACTCTGTTGGGTGCCATGAATTTGTATAAATAATGCCAAATAACCCAGTCCCCCTAGGATGACCGAAAATGGTTTCATACAACATTCCAATAATCCTAAATTGTTTGTGTGTGCGTGTGCGTGTGTGCAAGTCACTTCTGGTGTGAGATAATTGGCATTCTGCAAGGACATTGCCCAGGGGACGCCCAGATGTTTGATGTTTTACCATCTTTATGGGAGGCTTCTCTCATGATCTGCACAGGGAGCTAGAGCTGACAGAGGGAGCTCACTCATTTGAACCACCAACCTATCGTTTAGCAGTCCTGCCAACACAAGGGTTTAACCCATTGCATCACTGAGGGCTCCATCCCACATTATGTAGATGCAGCAGTACCTTCCTACAGAATTCATTAAGAGTGCATCTGTACTGTAGAATTAATGCAGTTCAACATCACTTTTAACTTCCATGGCTCAGTGCTGTGAAATCCTAGGGTTTGCAATTTGGTGAGACAAAAGTGCTCTTTGGCAAAAAAACAAAACAAAAAACCCCTAAAGACTGCGTAAAACTCCAGTTATCATGATTCCATAGCACTAAGCAATGGCTGTTGAAGTGGTGTCAAATTGCACTAATTCTACAGTGTAAACAGGGCTATAACCAAGGGGGTGGGGGTTAGGGGTTCAAACCCCCCCCCCAGAAATTTTTAATTTTTTTAAAAACTCATTACTCATTAATTTTAACTGATTAACCAAATCCCCATGAGTGTCTACTGAAGCTTATCTGTCTTGAATGTCCTCTGAAGTTTATCAATGGAGCATGATCTCTAAATTATTTTGCGTTATAGAACTACTCTTCATGATTAACTAAAAAAAGTTTCAACTTCCCCCGCCCCCAGATTTTTTTTTCTGGCTATGGTCCTGAGTGTAGATGCACCCTATGTCTTGCAGTTCTTTCAGAATTGTCACTTCTTTAAAAGTCCTGATCCCTTGTTGCCCATTTTTGGAAAATTCTGATCATTCTGAATCCCATAATGCCTTTAGATTTTTGGTAAAAGTCCTAATGACACCGAAAAACTGATTTCAAAATTTTCCCATCAGTTTTAAGAAATCGTGGGAGGGTGATGTCCAAGATTACCTCCTTTGAACCTATTTTACTTTCCACCAAATTGTTGCGAGGCTAAGTTCTGCTTGAGCTCCATGGCAGATACTAATAGGAGTGGCCTTGTTCCATTTCTCAAGTCCATTTTAAATTAATAAGTGTTTCCTTTCTGGACTTTTTAAATCCACAGAAGAGACCTCTCTGCATATTAATTTCATGTTAAATTGATGGATCAAATTACAAAGCTCAGAATCAATTCTGCTCATTCTCAGTAGGATAAACCAAATCCCTTAGTAGGGATAAAGCACAGAAAATGCATTTAGAGACACTGATAAGTCCAGGTCCATTATATTTCATTTTAAACAAAGAGGGAGGGAAAGCCCTTTTGAGATGCTCTATCAGCTATTAAACAGAGACGTTGAACGCAGAGGGAGATTGATGATTAGCATAGAGCCCTTCTTGGGAGGATTCTCTTAGGACAAATGAAAATGAGAGAGAACTGCCTCTCCATGTCTTTGTCACAACAGTTTACAGGCAACCTCATATATAGGTTGAGCTCCTCTGCTTTGGTTACTTGTCTACTGCAATCAGTTTGCAACAACATTCTGCCTTTGAAGTCAGTTGAAGTGTAGGCTATACAGTGATGTCTTTGTAAAAGGTAAAGACATTAAGTCTAGTCCGACTCTGGGGGTTGGTGCTCATCTCCATTTCTAAAGCCGAAGAGCCACCATTGTCCATAGACGCCTCTTAGGTCACGTGGCCAGCATGGCTGCATGGAGTTCCGTTACCTTCCCGCCAAAATGGTACATATTGATCTACTCACATTTGCATGTTTTCGAACTGCTAGGTTGGCAGAAGCTGGGGCTAACAGCAGGAGCTCACCCCATGCCAAGGATTCAAACCACTGACCTTCGCGGTTTAACCCATTGCACCCCTGTGGCCCCTTATGTCTTTGACCACTATTGTATTTACACTAATTTTAAAAAAGCTTCAATTCAAAGTATCAGAGGGAATGAAAGAATCATAGAATTATGGAATTGGAAGGGATCACAAGAACCATCCCGTCCAGTCCCATTCTGCCATGCAGGAACACACTATCAAAGATAGATAGCCATCCAGCTTCTGTTTAAGAACCTCCAGAGAAGGAGATTCGACCACCCTCCAAGGCAGCATATTCCACTCCTGAAAAGCTCTTATTGTCCTACAGTTTAAGTAAAATCTGTTTTCCCACAATTTGAATCCATTTATCCCTGTCCGAGGACCTTATCAGATGAGGGGGGGGGGGAGTCATTTCATACAGTAAAGATAATTAATTAATTAATTGCAGTATTTATATTCCGTCCTTCTCACCCGGAAGGGGACTCAGGGTGGATTACAAGTCACATAGGGTAAAGGTAAAGGTTTCCCCTGACATTAAGTCCAGTCGTGACCGACTCTGGGGATTGGTGCTCATCTCCATTTCTAGGCCGAAGAGCCGGCATTGTCTATAGACATCTCCAAAGCCATGTGGCCAGCATGACTGCATGGAGCGCCTTTACCTTCCTGCCGGAGCGGTACCTATTGATCTACTCACATTTGCATGTTTTCAAACTGCTAGGTTGGCAGGAGCTGGGGCTAACAGCGGGCGTTCATTCCGCTCCCGGGATTTGAACCTGGGACCTTTAGGTCTGCAAGTTCAGCAGCTCAGCGCTTTTAACACACTGTTCCACCAGAGGCACAGTTTGCACAGTTTGCCGTGTTTATGTGCAAACATGTATATGTTTGCACATATACATGGCAAACATTCAATGCCATTATACATCATATACAGACAGTCAATGGAGGCAATTTAACATTTTCCAGCTTCTGGCTTCATGAGGGTATGCTCGATTCTGGACACAAGGGGAGCTGCTGCTTTATCCACTGTGACACAGAGCAAAGATCTTTCTCTCTTGAATTGCAGTGTTGCCACCTCTGCTATGGCAGAGAAGAACCAGACATTTAAGGAAAATCTGAGGTCTTTCTTCCTTGAGAAAACTCTTTCTCTCATGAGAAAACTATTTATTAGAGCGCTTCAAAAGCAGTTGTTTACTTCTCCGCAAACATTCTCATTCCCTCCTTTGGTGAGTTATAGCTCCCCTCCTGTCAAACTCATTATCCTCCTCTAAATTAGAATGCCCATCTGGCACCTGGAGATCTGGCCTTGACTGTTGAGAGGAATGCGGTTCACAATGCCTGCTTGCAACCATTCGGTCTCTGGTCCCAGAATCCACTGGGACAAACTCTGGCTGCATGTCAGGCCCAAACCCAGAGTCCTCTGACAAAGCAGGTGCAGGGACAATTACTGGCTGAATGGGCCCAATCCCAGGCTCAGGCTGAGCTACAACACTACTAACCAGCTACGCCACAATCTGGATAGTATCTTTCAGTCCTCTGTCGCCCCATTTTTGTGACTTTTTCTTTCATTAGACGTATCAAATTTTGGAATGCCTCCCTGTAGGCAGGAGCTGCCCTAGGTTTTTTCAGGATGTAAGCCAACCCAGGGCCACGCCCCCCCTGAAATTACGCCCCCCACCCCACCCCGAACTTACCGGCGGTGCCGGCGGCGGGCGGTGCTGGCGCCAGCGGCAGTGGCAACCATTGGGTCGCTCGCTGCGGAACCAGGAAGTAGCTTGTATTCTCGCAAGATCTTGCGAAATATCGCGAGAATACAAAATACTTCCTGGTTCTGCGGCAAGCGACTCAATGGTCGCCGCCGCCCCCGCCCCCGCTGTCCACCGCCGCCACTTCGAGTGCACCCAGGAAGGGCTGCGCCCGAAGCAGCAGCTTCAGCGGCATCAATGAAGAACCGGGCCTGCCTGTAGGCCAGTGGTTTCCAACCTTTGGCTTCCAGGCATTTTGGGATTCAACTCCCAGAAATCCCAGCCAACTTACGAGCTGTTCAGAACTGTGGGAGCTGAAGTCTGAAGCACTTGGGGGCCTAAAGGTTGGGAACCACTGCCGTAGGCACTTGATATCTTCCTCATCATATAGAGCCAATTCTAGACAACTGTGTTTTCCTAACCATTAATAAAACGTATTGTCTGTTTAGAAAAATATTTATATTTTTGTTTATTTATTTATCATGTCAGAAGCAAATTGAGAATACAGTTATAATATATAGAAAAACTACAAACAAAGTTAAAAACTTGGCATTATACTAAATTTCCTTTGACCAGAAGCTAGCAACCTGCAGTGCTTCTGGTGTCACTGTGAGAAGGTCCTCCATTGTACATGTGGCAGGGATCAGGTTGCATTGTAGTAAGTTGTCTGTGGTTTGCTCTTCTCCACACTCGCATGTCATGAACTCCACTTTGTAGCCCCATTTCCTAAGATTGGCTCTGCATTTTGTGGTACCAGAGCGCAGTCTGTTCAGCGCCTTCCAAGCTGCCCAGTCTTCGGTGTGCCCAGGGGGGCGTTTCTCATCTGGTATCAGCCACTGATTGAGGTTCCGGGTTTTAGGCTGCCACTTTTGGACTCTTGCTTGCTGAGTTGTTCCTGCGAGTATCTCTGTAGATCTTAGGAAGCTATTTCTTGATTTAAGGTGTTGACTTGCTGGCTAATATATGAACAGAGAATGGTCCGGAGATGTCAATGCCTTGGTCCTTTCATTACAAGCTGCTATTTCACAATGGATGCCAGGTGGTGTAATACCAACTAAACAGGTTTAGCTAAACAGCTAAACCACATCTTAAAATTTCTAGAATATCCAGACAGGACTGTATATGTGTCATAATAGGAAATAATAACAAAAAGTTCTTTAATATTTATTGCTATTTGAATTTTGAGTTCTTACATGGACACCTCAAAATCAAAACCGACTCCATTACTATCAAATTACATTTTGAAATACAATAACAGAATAGAAGTTTAATAAGAAAACTAAGTAAAAAAAAATTAAAGAACTTAAGAGTAATCTGCTCACTGGAGGGAAAGATATTAGAGGCAAAGATGAAGTACTTTGGCCACATAATGAGAAGACATGAAAGCTTGGAGAAGATCATGATGCTGGGGAAAATGGAAGGAAAAAGGAAGAGGGGCCGACCAAGAGTGAATGGTATCCTTGAAGTGACTGGCTTGACCTTGAAGGAGCTGGGAGTGGAGACAGCCGACAAGGAGCTCTGGCGTGGGCTGGTCCATGAAGTCAGGAAGATCCGGAAGCGACTGAGCAAATAAACAACAACGGTGGCTGACAGTGAAATGGCAGTAGATTGTTTATCTTCCCCAACAACACACAATAGCAGCCTATCTCAGTCAGACAAGAATCACATAGCCAAAAACTTGAAGATCTGAGATGTTTAATGTTTTAATGCTTTCGGACAACTCAGTGGCCCAAGGCATAAGGATCTTAATGAGAATGCTTTATGTGATCATTAGAAGGTGAAAAAAGAAGCCATACATTATTTATCTATACACATAATAAAAGTGAAAATCTATATGTGTGTGTGTGGCATGGGTGTCCACTGACACAGATAGCCTCTGGCCTCCACAAACAGGCTACAGTTCCCAGTGCTAAAGAGCCACCAAGTCACTCCATCCCAGAACCTTGCAGGTTACAGCGAGCACATCCCAGTGTTCCTTTCTCTTTTCATTTGCATGACCCCGCCCACTGCCTTTTCTCACATGCCCAACCGTAAATACGGGCAGGCTTTGTGTGTGATTGACCTTGGTATCAGAGAGTTATAGTTCACCTGTATTCAGAGAACACTCAACCCAGCTAGTGACAGATCTGGACCAAACTTGCCACACAGACTCAACATGGCCAAATGTGAATCTGTCCTGTTTTGTCTTTCAAGAACAGCCTTAAAACACTGTGGTAAGTAAATGAAAACCACTTTACTTCAGCAAAACATAAAGTACAGCACACTCAGTGGAATAATGCAAAAGGAGGCAAGGAAGTCTTAGGGTAAACACAGCTCTTAGTCTCTGTTAAATTCCCAAATCAAATAGCAGTCTTACTTCAGACAAAGAAACAGCAATAAATCCTTGGGAGCAGTTTCCCAGATGCAGACTTGAAGAAGGCACAAGGGGAGCAAAGAGTCAGTTTGTTACCAGCAAGAGCTGGCTGCACCTGCTTCTGCTTTACAGCCCTGAGTCCCCTCACAGCTGCTAGGGCAGTTCCTAATTGCTCAGCTGCATTTCTGGCAGCTATTCTAGCTGAACAACATCTCTGCTCTGTTTCCTTTTGCCTCTCCTGAAATGTGGGTACTTGCAAAATCTCCTCCTCAGATTCCAACTCACCCTCAGATTCATGAACACTTTTCTGCTCCCCTTCCTCTTCTGAAGAAGAGGAATCCGTAACATCATCCTGGCAGGTGTTTCAGGAAGATTGCCCTGGGAATCTGGGAGATGTAGTTCACCTTATCCAGAGAACACTGAACCCAGCAGATGACGGATCTGGACCAAATTTGGTGCACAGACTCAATATGGCCAACTGTGAATACTGGGGGAGTTTTGGGAGGGTTGACCCAAGATTTTGGGGAATTGTAGTTCACCCACATGCTTATGCATATTCTAATGGTAACATTCATAAAAAATGAAAGCCAAGACTGAGTTTTTTTTCTTAAGAAATAGCGTAACATATGACCAAACTGGTATTACTTAACATCCAAAAACAAACAAGGCCCTTTTCAAATAACTCAGGCATTGCCAGGTACCCAAGCTAGTGTATGAATAAAAAAGCACCTCAGTCTGTAGCTGTAAGAAGTGAATTTGAGAGTGATGCTGTTCCCAGTGACATTTTTTAAACTTTTGGCACATAACACAGAGCCCACCTATTATGTGGAATTCATGGAGTGTAGATGCACCCGTAGTCTATTCCATTGTGCATACAATGTCACTGTAGACAAGGAGAATCAGCTTGCCACTTTTCTCCCACATATTCCTTCTTATTGCCCTTGAAATGAGACAATATACTTTACATTTGTAGTTCATTTTCTACAGAGTGCCATCAAATTTGGCGAAGCCAAGAGACCATTAATAACCATGGGCCAGTTTTGGGGCTGTGAAGGGGTTGGCACCTAGAACTCCCTTGGCTAAGCCCAAAAGTCATCGTTTTGCCTTTATACACACACACACACACACACACACACACATTCCACCTTTAAAAACATAACACTTGTGGGGGTAGGGGGAAAGAAAAGCCTTCTGCAGAAGTGCACTCAAGGATGCTGATTTTGAAACCAGCTATTTCTTGAGGGGATACCCTAGGCATGCTACAGGAAGGTTATACTGTCAACTCAAATTAGATGTGCTTCCATAACCCATGGTATACGTTTCGTAGGTCTCTCAGGATCATGCCGAGATATTCCACAGCCTATTTTTTAAAATGTAAATAAAACAGATAAGGGCTGGATCTTTACCTGATGTCAAGCAGCCGATAATCAAAAGCACAGGTCAGAAAGATGAACAGACCAAGAAAGATGATAGTTTTCCTATGGATTCTAATATCTGGTGGGGTGCGGGGAGAGGTATCCCTTAAAAATAATGGAAAAATAAATAGTGAAAATAGCATTGTGCCATCCACCTCAGTGCTTTTAAAATATCTTGAATTAACTGTGAATTTTGCTCTCTATGGAAAACATCCTAAAACTTATTTCAGGAAAGCAAAAAAAGTTATTTTTTGAGAGCAATGTGCAAAATCTCACAATTGCCTGTCTACTGACAAGATGGGTTGGAGAATGTGGGGAGTTGTAATCCACACAAAAAAACCCTATTATTTCTCAGACCTAGTCATTCTCAGGCCCTCAGGAATGCTTCCATCATTGACAATCAGATATGAAACTACTAAGGCTGGGAATGGGGGAGTTACCATAAATGTCAGATATTGATCATACATTGCTCAGAATTTAACTGAGGCATGATATTCCCAAGCAGAGCCAGCAGTAAATCCTGTCTCCTGAAGAATGCATGGGGGATTCAAAGCAGCTCTGCTTTGACATGAAGCCATGTGATTCAACTCAGTTGATACTACCATGACTATTATGAACTGCCTGCCTTGGATATTATGAGCATCTTGGTTACAGGAGGGATCTCCCTCCCTAGACTTTTGAATCTTATAAATCAGTTTACATTTCAGAAAAAATAGGAGCTTTTAGTTCAGATGGCAAGTCCAGGTCTGCTAGATCTGACAACCACGAGACATCTTAAACTGACAATCATAAAAGCACATTGGGGATTCAGAGTACTAAGGACCTTATCACATTGGCTATTGGATTTGCCATGCATCATGGCATATCCTGTTGCACCCCTAGGCTGAAGAGACACTGGTGCCCCAGGCTATAAGTAATGAATGCTGTTTATTGAAGATAATATGTAAGCATTAGCAAATCAAAGTTCAAAGTCTCTAAAATAAGGTTATAGTCCACAAGGTACAAGGCACTTAGAAATCTTGAAGCAAGGGTCCATAGAAATCCAAACACAAGAATAAACTTCAATCAAGGTAGTCAAAAATTAGTCCAAGGAACAGGGTCATGGGACTTGGAGGCACTGTTTTACAGTGGTTCCAGTCCTTCCTAGAGGGTCGGGTCCAGAAGTTGGTGCTGGGGGACTTCTGCTCGACCCCATGGTCTTTGTTCTGTGGGGTTCCACAGGGTTCAATTCTGTCCCCCATGTTATTTAACATCTACGTGAAACCGCTGGGAGAGATCATCCGGAGTTTTGGAGTTTGGTGCCATCTGTAGGCAGATGATGCCCAACTCTAATACTCTTTTCCACCTGATGCCAAGGATGCCATCCTGACCTTGAACCGGTGCCTGTCAGCTGTGATGGACTGGATGAGGTTGAACAGTTTAAAATTGAATCCAGACAAGACGGAAGTACTCCTGGTTAGGGTATTGGGTTGCAACCTGTGCTGGATGGGGTCACACTCCCCCTGAAGGCACAGGTTCACAGTCTAGGGGTCCTCCTAGACTCAACGCTGATCCTGGAGGCCCAGGTGTCGATGATGTCTGGGAGGGCCTTCACACAGTTAAAACCCATGCGCCAGCTGGGCCCATACCTTGAAAAACCCGATCTGGCCATGGTAGTACATCCAGGCTAGATTACTGTAACTCGTTCTATGTGGGGCTGCCCCAGAACAGCGTTCGGAAACTTCAGCTGTTTCAAATATCAGCTGCTAGACTGCTCACAGGAGCGGGATATAGAGTAAGAACTACTCAGCTCCTGAAGCAGCTACACTGGCTTCCACTCAGGGGAGGCCCTTCTCTCGGTCCCACTACCATCACAGGCACGTTTGTTGGGAACGAGAAAGCGGGCCTTTTCGGTGGTGGCCCCGCAGCTCTGGAACTCCCTCCCTAATGAGGTACGATCATTACTGGTCTTTCATTCACAAATTAAAACCTTTCTGTAGAACCAGGTCTTCCCAGAAGAATGAAAATAGGCACTGCCAGTCTGATAAATATTTTGATAATACTTGACAAAGAACTTCAGTGGCCGGAGTTTGTGGGTATCTTTAATATGGTGCTTGTTGTAAGTTTTAAAATTGTTTTATTTGATATCTTAATTGGGTTTTAATTGGGATATGATGTTTTAATTGATTATGTATTGCTGTCTTCTGTATTTGTATGAATTTTTTATGTTGTACGCTGCTTTGAATCCCACCCACAGGAGAAAAGCGGGATAGAAATGAAATCATCATCATCATCATCATCATAGAACAAAGAACAGGATCATGAACTGGAACAGGAGATTAAATATGCAAGGCTTTTAAGAACATGACATGATAATCCAAAATACCCAGGAACTGGAACAAGGCTCAAGGTATAAGGCTTACAGAAACTTGGCATGAAAACCCACAGGAACAAGGCATGAAAACCCACAGGAACAAGGCATGAAAATTCACAGGAACAAGGCATGAAAGTCCAAAGGAAACATGAAACAAGAGTCCATGAAACAAGATCAAACCTCTTGATGAGCAAAGTTACCACCTCTGAGCTCACTCAGCGAAGCGGTTCCTCTTAAAGCTAGAATCAAGGCCCCTTTCCATGGGAAGTTTCTTCAAAACCCTTTCTCATTAGTAACCGTTTGCTCCTTCTCAAAACCTCCCTTTCTTTTCTCTGTTGACATATTGCTTTCTTTCTGTCAACCTCATTACTTTTATCAAGACTGCCCATCTTGATATGCCCATCTGCCAAGGGATAATTTGACTCTCCCAAGGAATACGGTTCCAGCTGCTTGCTTGAAACCATTGTATGCCTGCTCCCAGAATCCTCAGGAAAGGCAGACTCATCTAACTCTGGCTCTACATAATCATCTACCTCTGGCTGCATGGGAATCCTCCGCCCCAACCCAGATTCATCTGACAGGTCAGGTGTAGGTGCAATCACAGGCTGAACAGGCCCGATCCCAGGTTCACCTGACAGCTCAGATGCAGGCTGGAATACAACACATCCATGGGCTCCCAGCAGAGTGTGTGGAGAACCCGTCACTCACGTCCTGCATCACCTGACTCACTGCCGGACCCATTCCACGGGGGGAAGCATCCACCACCCGCATCCCCCCCATTGTTTGAAAGGCAACACGGGAAGCCTGTCATGGCGTGCGCCACTGTTGCCACTGTCACGGCGTGCACCACTTCCTTGCCCCTTTCAGCACAGAGCCTGGACAGAAGTAGATGTGCATGTAATGGACTCCATGGTGAATGGGGCAAGGAGGTGGTGTACAGTTTTCTCCACTGCCAGAAAACCTGGGAAAGCAGATAATCTGGGATCAGATCCTAGGATATAGGGACAGTGTGGAAGGGCCCTTAGTCTATCCACCTGTAGTGTACTCTCCCTCTTTCCCCATTGCCTTCCTCTTAGCCAAGCATTATTGTCTTTCCAAATGAGTCCCATACAATTACAACAGTCTCAGTTTAGTATTCTTGGCTTCCGAGGAGAGATTAGGTTTAATTTTCATTAATATAGTCATTTATATTTTTCTTTTCTTTTTTGGCAGTCTGTAGCATTTGTAGAACTCTTCTCTGACATCGCATTTCAAATGAGTCAATACTCTTCCTCTCAGCTTTCTTCACTGGCCAATGAAGAAACTATACATAGAAATCTGAAATACGATGGCATGGCCAATCCTGACTTTGGTATTTAATGACATGTTTTACCTTTGAAGATCGGGTCTAGTTTCCTCATCCTGCCCTTCCACACAACCATATAACCCTGAATATCAAGGCAGAAAATTCCACAATATCTGCTTTGAACTGGGTTATCTGAGTCCACACTGCCATATATTCTAGTTCAAAGTAGCAAATGTGGGATTTTATTCACCTGTGTGGAAGGGGCCTTAGTCATCGCTGAATTTCTTGATTGTAGCTCCATTTTTATTATGACAGAGCCAAAGTATAGGAAATATTTTAAATATTTCAATGCCTTCTGATCAAAGAACAAAAGAATACAGGCATTCCCCGAGTTGCAAACATCAAACTTACAAATGACCCATAGTTAATAACAGGGTGAGACAACAAAAAGTGAGAGAAATCTACCCCTTGGAAAGGAAATTCACTCCTGAAAGAGTTATCATGGAGAAAAGGAGCCTCCACTGAAGCTTTCTCGCCATTTCTTGTTTCCACAACAAGCCAAATTTTTCAAAGTCCAGTTATATAGGGACAGAAAGTGAGGTGAAATCTTCTGAACATGGGCACAGACAGCAAAACAAGCGGCATACAGATGTTAAGGCTTTCCTATGCCTATTTATTAGGCATGTGCGATCCAAGAAAAAAATGGTTCTAAACTCATTTTGATACTAGGGGGCGCTGGTGCTTCGTTTCTAAAGTCATTTCCGAATTTTGAAGCAAAAAAATTGGAACTTTCCGAAAGTACAGGTGTCTTCACTGTGTCTGGTTGTGATTGTCAGGTTGTGCCAGTCAGCTTTCGTATGATATTTTCTAGTGCCCACTTTTTGCTTGATAGTCTTGATAGTATATTGATAATATACAATAATTTATAAATATAATATATTGTATATACTTATAATATTGATAATATTATAATGTAATACAATATTATACTAATAATAATATATTACATTTAATATATAATATATAATTAATATTATTATATATTATATATTAATTGTAATATTACTAATAATACTACCATATAATGATATAGTACAATATAGTAATTTATTGCTTATATTGTGCTATGCTAGTAATATATTGTATGTACATTTGATTTGTAAGCTGCTCTGAGTCCCTTCTGGGGTGAGAAGAGCGGGATATAAATGTAGTAAATAAATAAATAAATAAAATGGTCCTATGCTGCCCCAAGCCTATGTATCTGTTCCAGCTTACAAACAAATTCAACTTAAGAAGAAACCTACAGAACCTATCTTGTTTGTAATTTGGGAACTGCCTGTACCTGAATTAAAACTAGTAAAATACTTAGATCTCTTACTAAGACTAAGAAAAATTGATTGGAAAATAGTATGGATGTCGGAATTGTTTTATTTTTATTTGCAGAAGGTATTAAAACAGGAATTACATGATACACTGATCAAAATGTATGTGCCCATTTGTCTTCACTGTGGATCCAAAAGCCATGTCTGGGTGTTTATTTGGGCACATTACTGTTAAGTTCAAAATGTCTTCTCCTTGTAAGACCCCTCGCCCACACATTTGCTACTTGGTATATTCATACTATCTATCTTGCCCAAGCTCCAACTTCCAATGTCCATCTCTCAGAGTGTTCTCCTCCAAGATGCCTGAAGGGCAGTAAGCCATGCTGCTTGGATGCAGTTAGGAGACAACCACTTGATACTAACAAAGTGAGAAGAAGCCTGAGGAACCTCAACAGAAGTAGATGAGAAGATCTCCGATTCTTATATTCCCATTAAATCAGCATTTTTTCAAAAATACCTAAGTGAGTAAAGAGGAAGACCAACTGAGATTTACCAGTGAAATTGAAGTAACAGTAAATGGACTGTTCACTGCTTTCAGTGCAAGAGAGAGGAAGAAAGACCCAGCTCTTTTTGCCTCAAATATGGAAAATATCTCAAAAGAGAGGTAACACTCAAAATGTATCAAATCACCTTTGAGAGTAAACCTTTCTTCTGCTGTGGATTTATTTATTTAGCTAGACTATTTAATGTCTTTAATAAAAGATTGCAAGGCAACTTATATAAATGGAAACAAAGTAGAACAGGACCTCCCTGGGGAAGGTTTTCCGTATCTCTGCATCACTGCTAAAAAGACTGCCTCTCTTTCCCTAGGAGATATTTTTCCTCTGGTATTTATCATCATCTGGTATTCATTGTACCTCATCTGGGTGAGAATTCTATCATATTTGTCTAAAAAATTTCATATTTCTGTCTTGCCCTTTCTCCCACAAGTGACAACATTCAAAGTCATCAGGACTGAAATAGTCATTGTTCACCTCTTGAAAACACTTCAGTCAACTACACCATTAACATTTACATTAGACTCCAAAAGGAAGCCTGACCATCCTCGAGTACAGGAGATAGTATATCTTATGCACTTCCATGAATGTCTGGCCTTAAACTTCATAGCAGCAACAACAAAAAGGAAATCAATATAATAAAGTAATTGCATCCAATATATGTCACATCCACAAGGACCTCATCACATGGAGGTCTTTGATGTGAGGGACAGCAGGGGAATCCATCACTCAGTGCCCTGCATTTCCTACATCATCTGCTGAAAGCGTACTTTTCCAGCATGGTTCTGCGTTGTCCCCAGGGTCGGTCTCCCATGTTCAGAATTCCCTGTCGTAGAACACTTCCCCATGCTGCAGCCAGCGTGAAGCCTTGCTGGAAATAGCTGTGAATCATGGAATAAGATCCAGCGGGCTCCGTGCCTACGACCGGGAATTTTCCCAATGTGATGAGGTTCATAGTAAACATACGTGGCAAGTTCCCATGGGAGCTGAATTAAAAAGAGGCAAAGGAGACGCAGGCAAAACATCAGGAGAAAATCCTACTAGAACATGGCCATACAGCCCGAAAAACCCACAGTAACCCAGTAACCTAGGTTATTTGTAACTTTGTAACTGCTATGTAATGCTGGAAGGAAGGTGATTTCATTGATGAGATGAACTTTTACTAATGAAGGTTGCTTACTTCGAATAAAAGTAAGATCTCTTCTTTTCCATATTCTCTTCATGTGCCTTGTGTGCATGTGTATATATATAGGATTCTCATCGCCCAAGAGAAGGAAGGAAAAATCTTGGCAGAGTCAGAAGTGGGGAAAGTCCAAGTGAAGTCCTCAGTAACTTAGCATTGAGTTAATGGGCCATATCAGATAAATCAGTGGGCAGTGGCAACTAGATGATGTCCAGAGATCCTCCTCCTATTCCAGCATAAAAGCCAGGACCATTTACACAGATGTTTTCCCTCCACACTTAGACATTGCTGGGAGAATTTGTTCCCCTGGAGCTTTCCATGGTGCTGCTTTTTCCCATTTTGTCCAGTAGTTTTTTTGTTTATCTGAGCAAAGGTAGGAAACTATGTTCCACACCATATTAACCCTTGGAGTACAGAGAACTTCTGCCATAAAATCTAGTCTGGCCCTGAACATTTTAAGACGATGTGGGGAAAAATTGACCCTTCAGAATGGGGAACAACTTTCACTGTTTACTTATATGTAACGATATAGTGCAACTTACACCCTGAGGCCCCTTCCACACAGGTGAATAAAATCCCACATTATCTGCTTTGAACTGGAATATTTGGCAGTGTGGACTCAGACAACCCAGTTCAAAGTGGATATTGTGGGATTTTCTGTCTTGATATTCTGGGTTATATGGCTGTGTGGAAGGGCCCTGAGTGTATCCAGAGACAAAAAGAAAACCAAGTCCCATTTCTTAGAGTTGTTTTGCATCAGATTGGACTAAATAAACTGTCACCACAGGAATATCACAACTTACCTTAGGGCACTATTTCCCTGTTCGTTCAAAGTTGCTTGTTTGCTCTTCAAAAAACACATACATTTCCCAGAATGCTTCATACAACACAATAAACACTAAAATGATAATAAAATACAAATAAAAAATGAAGACACAAAGGCAAGTGTTACCACTTCTCTGTAATAGGAAAGCTGCATGTATACATTTCTGGAAACCACTTTTCTGTATTCAGCAAATAAGTCTTCCCTGACTATAAATTACCGTATATGCTCGAGTATAAGCGACCCAAAATATAAGCCGAGACATCTAATTTTACCACAAAAACTGGGAAAACGTATTGACTCAAGTATAAGACGAGGGTGGGAAATGCAGCAGCTATGGGTCAAATTCAAAAATAAAAATAGATATTAATAAAATTGCATTATTTGAGGCATCAGTAGGTTAAATGTTTTTGAATATTTATATAAAACTGTAAATTAAGATAATAATAAGACTTTAATAAGATAAGACTGTCCAACTCTGAATACATATATCCTCAAGTATAAGCTGACCTGAATAGAAGTCGGCCAGGAGCCTCGTGTATAAGCCGAGGGGTGCTTTTTCAGCCCTAAAAAAGGGCTGAAAAACTAGGCTTATACTTGAGTATATACAGTAACTAGATCCTATTGTCATTTTAGCTCTCTTCTTCCTTAGGGACAGGCTGTTGTTTGTCCATTAATGCTGATCTAGAAATTGCCATACCTGCTAGAATACAAAGGAACACAATATTTCTGACTTTAAGCTGAAGTCTATATAGCAGAATATCCTTGTAAGGTACCTGTAGAAACAATGTAAAGAAGATCTGAACTTTTACAAAACTTGGGTTTTTTTGGGAAAGTATCTTCAAATGGCAAAGTAAATTACCATATTTACTTGATTCTAATGCTTACCTTTTTTGACTAAATTAGGTAAAGGTAAAAGTTTTCCCCTGACATTAAGTCTAGACGTGTCTAACTCTGGGGGTTGGTGCTCATCTCCATTTCTAAGCTGAAGAGCCAGCGTTGCCCGTAGACACCTCCAAGGTCATGTGGCCAGCATGACTGCATGGAGCTCCATTGTCTTCCCAACAGAACAGTACCTATTGATATATTCACATTCGCATGTTTTAAAACTGCTAGGCTGGCAGAAGCTGAGGCTAACAGCAGGAGCTCATTCCGCTCCCCAGATTAGAACCGCTGACCTTTCGGTCAGCAAGTTCAGCAGCTCAGTGGTTTAACCCACTGTATCATCAGGGGCCTAAATTATATTCTCAATTTAGGCCACCTGGGTCCTTCCCAAAATTGGTGCACAAATCGCTCTTCTAAGGTTTTGCAAATGCTTGCAAACGAAGGTTATGGCGACTGCGGTGAACTCCTGCCTGGGTCAGGCTCCCTCCTCCTCCTCCTGCCCTGCAAGGACAACAACAACAACAACAACAAACCTGGACTTACCGCTGCTGGGACCCGGTGCCTTGTTGAGCTGTTGATAAAAAGGTATAGGTAAAGGTTTCCCCTGACGTTAAGTCCAGTCGTGACCGACTGGGGGTTGGTGCTCATCTCCATTTCTAAGCCGAAGTGCCGGCGTTGTCCATAGACACCTCCAGGTCATGTGCCCGGCATGGCTGCTTGGAGCTGTTGATACTCCGACCCAAAGGGGCAAAGCTCAGGATTAGGAGGCTGAGCACACCTGAGTCCGGACGCCTTTGCCCGCACCGCTTTGCCCGTCTCAGTTTGCTGACCTGGTTTCCCCCCCTGAGCCGCAGCAACGGGGAAAGGCGAGGATCAGGCAATGTGGGGAGGGAAGGCAACAGAGCTAGCCCTCCAGGATTCCCCAAGGGGAAGAAGCCCTCTGAAGTGGGCCCATGGCCCCCTCCCTGACACCCTGGTGCCACGAAGGATGATGCGCAGCTGCAGTTGCAGGAAGAAGTGACCAACTGGTTGAAGATGCAAGCGGGAGAATTTCACGAGGAAGAAATTGCCAAGCTCATTCATTGCTATGATAAGTACCTGAATTTGAATGGGGACTATGTTTAAAAGTAGTATTTAAGTGTGGCTTTCAATTGCATATAATAAAAAAAAATCCTATACTTTGTTCATTTTTAATTCCAAAATGTATTCTACTTTCTGGATAACCCTCGTATATCAAAACCTCCTACTTTAATCATTGTAAATCTGAATAAGAGATTTTCCATGATTTCTCTGAGATTTCTTCTAAGACAACTACAATCAGCTTAAATAGTTCAACGAATGTCAATTATTTATTTATTTTTATTTATTTACAGTATTTATATTCCGCCCTTCTCACCCCGAAGGGAACTCAGGGCGGATCACATTATACACACATAGGGCAAACATTCAATGCCCATAAACACATCAAACAGAGACCGAGACAGACAGACACAGAGGCAATTTAACCTTCTCCTGAGAGGATGTTCTATTCCGGCCACAGGGGGGAGCAGCTGCTTCATCATCCACTCTGACGGCACTTCCTCATTCCAGGTCGTAAATTAGTTAAACTTGCCTCACCACTTTTATAAGTGGTACCTTATTTCCTACTTGATAGATGCAACTATCTTTTGGGTTGCTAGGTCAGCAACGAGCAGGGGCTATTTTTTTATTTTTAATTGATGGGTGCTCACCCCACCACGGGTTGGCCTCGAACTCATGACCTCATGGTCAGAGTGATTTATTGCAGCTGCTCAACAGCCTGCGCCACAGCCAATACACTATCATGCGCTCTTATCCAGAAGCCAACGCTGGATCTGGACTAAACTTGGCACATAGAGCCAATGTGCTCAACTGTACATAGAGGCAGGGATTGGGGAATGATTGCCCTTTTTCAAATGGGAGTTGTTGTTTACCTGGATCCAGAGAGTCCCAGAAGGCAACCGACAGGCTCGATGCACTCCACTCCCAGCCACGAGTGTGGCGAGACTTCAATGCACAGGCGTGAAGGCCTGCTGAGTGCACGGGTGAGAAGGACTATTGCGGCCTCCAAATGGTCTGTGGTGTGGCAGCATCCTCTTTGGCACCTGGACTGTCGGCGCACTCCCCTTCCTCTGCCGGCACTGAAAGTTAAAACCAGGGGAACTGAAAAAGAAAGCGAAGTGCGCCTAGGGCCCAGACACGGACAAGGATGCCACCCTGCCACGTACCAGTAAGGCCTTCTCGCGGACCACCCTGAGAATTTCAGGGGGACGCTGAAGCCCCTCAATCCCCCCCTGCTACATGCCTGCCAGGAGTGTATCTTAGTGGAGCCCCATCTACACTGCCATTTTTGTGTGTGTGTGTGTCAGGAGCAACCAGAGTTGCTTCTGGAGTGAGAGAATTGGCCGTCTGCAAGGATGTTGCCCAGGGGACGCCCTGATGTTTTGATGTTTTGCCATCCTTGTGGGAGGCTTCTCTCATGTCCCCGCATGAAGCTGGAGCTGATAGAGGGAGCTCATCCACACTCTCCCCGGGTGGGATTCGAACCTGGCAGCTTTCAGGTCAGCAACCCAACCTTCAGGTCATGAGGCTTTTATCCCCTATGCCACTGCAGGCTCCTACACTGCCATATAAAATCCAGATTACTTGCTTTGAATGTGATAATATAGAACTGTAGACTCATATAATCCAGTTCAATGCAGATAATGTGGGTTATCTGCTTTAATCATCTGGATTATATGGCAGTGTAGAAGGTGGCTAGGTCTCACCTCTGAGCAGCCATCAACAGGATAATCAGGAGTAAAATTTGCTGACAGAAGTGGTATTTACTTCTAAGTAAAATATGCAGGATCAAGCTGTAAGGCTCCATTTCTAAAGACCGTCATCAAGGAGCATGTAAGGGAGTGGGACTTATCTCTGAGCGAAATTGTGCACTAGACTGGACTTTTTTGAATTGGAGAAAAAAAGGGAATTAGTATTTGTCTTTTCCATGTGCCAATCTTTTGAAAAATCTAGTTTGGAATGCAGCTGAAAGAGTCAAAATGACAAAGTAAATCTTCTCCACAGAGCCCTTATGAAATGTTTTCCGTGTTTTACATTTTTCTACAGAGCACATCATTCTCCTTCTTGGACAGTGCCATGGTGAGTCCTCCAGCACACAGTCCATTAAAATAACAGAGATATCACCAGAGTTGGCCAAGTTTTTTGCCCTTCTCACTCTGATTCTAATGAATCTCTCCTCCTGGATTGTGTCCAAATCAGGCTGTATATTTTCTGCAGTGCTATCAGCACGTTCCAACAGACCTGTGCTTTTTCCACTCCACAATTTAAAAGAGAGAACTACTCTGCTCCCTCTGATCTTCTTTCTACAGGAACATGCGTTGCAATCAATTCTCAAAGCAACAGCTCCACCCTTTGTTTGCTGAGAACAATGCAGAATTATCAGCACACCAGACTGAAAAGGAAAAAGAGCCAACTTCAGAATAGCATTTGTTTCTCTTGGGGTTAGTATGGAGTTGTCATTGTTTACACTGCATATGTGTGTACTTCCATGGGTGCCCTACTACTAGACAAAAGCTAGGTAGGACCATTACAAAAAAAACCCCCAAAAAACCCAACAACAGAGAGGAATACATCACCAAAACAGAGGAGAAAAGAAAGCACAGAACTGCCTAAATATTCCAAGCACTAGTTTACATATCTAGATGCGAATTCAAAAGCAATTTCTATGATTTGTATAGGCATATAACACATTTCCTTGAAGTGACTGGCTTGACCTTGAAGGAACTGGGGGCGGCGACTGTTTCAAGGGTACACCTGATGGAACCAGAGATGGCCTTCTTGGTGGCAACTCTTAGTTTCTGGAACATCCTTCAAGGTACCTTATCCCATGGGGTAGGGATGGGGGAGGAGGTTGTAGCGTCATCTAATCATGGAGTTTAGTCCTGTAGTGCTGCAAATCACTATGTTCCATTATTCATAAATCGAAATGGACGTTAAATAATTGGAATGATTATTTGTATGATCAAGTGTTGTTAGATATTACAGGAATTATGACTAACCAAGTAACAAGAATGAATAAACAAAAGGACATTACAAACAGATGGAAAGACTACTTCAACTGGGTGAAAAATGGAGGAGCCAACGATTACATTAAAGAAAAAATACAAAGACTTTACCTGTGGCTGGATCTGCAAGATTAATATAAACATACTGTGGTTGAGGAGGGAGGGTGTGGGTGGTAGGGAGGGAAAAAATATTGGAAAAAAGGGAAGTAGTGTTGTTATGAATTATGAATTATGAATGTAAAACCCAATAAAAATGTTTTTTAAAAAAAACCTTATCCCATGGGGTAGGGATGGGGGAGGAGGTTGTAGCGTCATCTAATCATGGAGTTTAGTCCTGTAGTGCTGCAAATCACTATGTTCCATTATTCATAATGTATCACATATCGTCTGAACTTGCCGGTTTACCCATTACTAAACCTTTTCATCCTTATCCTGTGAGTGAGTAGATTCCCCGTCCTTTCCCCCTTAAAAAAAAGTCTAACTTTGACATTGCAAAGGATCAAACTCTAACATTACAGGCAAAGAAAACTAGTGATCTCCTAAAATATTGCTATTTCTTACTTGTACATTTGTTTTAAAAAAAAATTACCATGCAAGGATAAGGCAGCTGCATTAGTGCTGGGTAAGAGACTGCCCACAGGACAGCCCATTTGCGCACATCATCAATATGATTCAATGTGGACGATTCTGACAGCTCCCATCCCATGTTTTTTTGTCTTTTGTATTAGAATATCCCATACCTGAGCTCCTGAGATGATCGCAGACCATCGTTTCCCCACTCGCTTTTTTTTTTTTACTGTTTCTGACATTTACCTAATGTCAGAAACTCCCCCTGAGTCATGGGATGGGCTCCATCCTTTTTTATTAGCTCAGTGGATTAGATCTGTTTTTTAACTTGGGAGTGAGTGCGTGGAATAAAGTCTTGAGAAGAACTAGGTTGGCACTTTCCTTTATATCTTTCCACAGATTATGACTTTTTTCTTTATTTTGGTGAACTTTTGAAGACTTTACATGGGTATTGGGATACAACTGGCAGCATACTCTGCTGAACACTACTATTACCGTATATACTCAAGTATAAGCCGACCCTAATATAAGCCGAGGCACCTAATTTTACCACAAAAATCTGGGGAAACTTATTGACTCAAGCATAAGCCGAGGGTGGAAAATGCAGCAGCTAGTGGTAAATTTCAAAATGAAAATAGATCCCAATGAAATTATATTGAGGCATCAGTAGGTTAAAGGTTTTTGAATATTTATCATTTTTCAAAGAAAAACAGTAAACAAGCTCTGTAAGTGGAAAAGTAGGGTCAACAAAAACAATATGGTTTAACAATAACTTAATAATAATAATAATAATAATAATAATAATAATAATAACAACAACAACAACAACTTCATTTGTACCTTATCCTATCTCCCCATGGGGACTCAGGCCAGCTTCCACCATAGTAACAGGCAAACATTCAATGCCTACATAAACAATGCAGAGCTAGATATAGATCTATAATTATATATACTAATTTCACATATGCATTTTCCTCCTGCAATATATATTTATGTTTATATCTATCTAGAAATCTCTATGTGTGTGTGTGTGTGTGCATTTCCCCTGCAATATTTACAATATTTTCATATATATATCTATATAGACATCTCTCTATATATAGATAATTATATCTGTATAGGATTTGCAAAGACCTGCAAACATGTGAGGCGAAACTTCATATATAAAAGAATTTATACACATAGATACAGATATATAGGCACATGGAAATCTCTAGATAGCTATATGTATATAGGATTTGCAAAGACTTGCAAACATATGAGAGGTAAATTCATATATAGCATTAATGTATATACAGTAGAGTCTCACTTATCCAACATAAACAGGCTGGCAGAACGTTGGATAAGCGAATATGTTGGATAATAAGGAGGGATTAAGGAAAGCCTATTAAACATCAAATTAGGTTATGATTTTACAAATTAAGCACCAAAACATCATGTTATACAACAAATTTGACAGAAAAAGTAGTTCAATACGCTGTAATGCTATGTAGTAATTACTGTATTTACGAATTTAGCACCAAAATATCACGATGTATTGAAAACATTGACTACAAAAATGTGTTGGATAATCCAGAAAGTTGGATTAGCGAGTGTTGGATTAGTGAGACTCTACTGTAGATAGATAGATAGATAGATAGATAGATAGATAGATAGATAGATAGATACAAATATTCAAGGTGCAGGTTATCACCTACAAAGCCCTTAACGGTTTGGGACCCACCTACCTTCGAGACCGCATTTACCCCTATGAACCCGCACGACCTCTTCGCTCATCGGGGGAGGCCCTCCTCTCGCTTCCACCAACTTCGCAGTTGCGGTTGGTGGGGACGAGGGAGAGGGCCTTCTCCGCCGTGGCCCCCCGGCTGTGGAACCCGCTCCCCAGGGAGATTAGGCAGGCCCCTACCCTACTCTCTTTCAGGAAGAGCCTGAAAACTTGGCTATTCCAGAAGGCCTTCGTTGACTGATCCTTGTGGGATCATGTTATTTACCTATTAAGCAGTAGACCCTCTGGATTGTTTTTAGGATTCATTCAGCACTTTAAGTATTACACCTGCTGTATAATTATCCCTCCCTGATAACTTGATATTGCTTTGCACCTTGGCCTGGATCTTTTGACCCAAATCGGGATTTTAATATTATTGTGTATATTGACTTTTATGACTGTTTTTAATCATGTTGAAGTTTTACTGCTCGGTTTAATGTTTTATCTGATTTGTGCTGTCATGTCTGGGCATGGCGCCATGTAAGCCACCCCGAGTCCCTCCGGGGAGATGGGGCGAGATATAAGAATAAAATTATTATTATTATTATTATTATAAAGGTCCATAGGGATTGCAAAGGCTTGCAGGGGGAAATGCCTATATACCAGTATCTGTAGCAGAGATTAACAAATATTTCAGGGGAAAATGCTTTTATAAGATTAATGGGTGATATATATATATATATATATATATATATATATATTCTTCTTCCTGACTTGCAAGAGCTTCTTTCCCTTTTCAAAACATTCCCTTGATTAAGAGCAAGGAAGGCTTTCGAAAAGTAAACACTGATAAGGGAGGGTAAGATGAGAGATAAATATATCATATATTGCAAGCAAAGGCTTCCAGGCTCTGCTGTGGCTTGACCTTGACCTGATTATAAGCCGGGGAGGCTTTTTCAGCTCATAAAAAGGGCTGAAAAATTGGCTTATCTACGAATATAATAATAATATACTGTCCTGTCTCTCCCAGAGGACTCAGGGTGGTTTCCAACATAAGCAAAACATTCAATTGCCAATAGGAGACCATACAACAAAAGTAACATCATCAAACAAAACATACAATCCTGCTAAAACAAACACAAAATTTTAAAATCCAGTTTCAGTCTACTCCATCAGATGGGTTCAAGATACCAATGGACAGAATTTCAGAATGGACATGGCCACCTATGAAGGGCTAGGCAAAGGTTAATGCAACCGTGTATCATAAGGCTGGGGAGGTGGATAAAATGCAGAGCAGGGTCCTGGTTGACAACCAAGGGGGAAGGGCCTAGGGACTAATCATGCTCGAAAACCTGCTGGAACCACCACTATAATTTCCTATCTCCATGGACCATGCAAGAGTGGAACTGGCGAGGCTCTCGCCAGCTGTCCCAGGATTAGGGGGTCCTGGTGTGATAGGTTAGCCAGATAAGGCCCCTTCCACACTGCCTTTATGTCCTAGGATCTGATCCCAGATTACCGTCTTATCCCAAATTATCTGGCAGTGGAGACTCATTATCAGTTTAAAGCAGATAATCTTGGATCAGATCCTGGAATATAAAGTAATGTAGAAGGGGTCTTAGTGAGATGAAGAGAAGATAAAGCAACTTCATAAAACAGACTTTTGTTTTATTGATCCAACTAAAATTACTTATTTCATTAGACACATTACATTATCTTCTCATCATAAGCACTTCTTGTTTCATCTTTGTAATTTATCGCCCATTCATACTCTTATTTATGCCGATGGACGACACGTGTCTATTTTGACACATTTTAAAGGGAAAATCAATTGCTTTTTTATATAAATCTGAAATTTGCAAACACGGGCCACAACAGAAAGTGATTACAAGGCGGAGAGTATCTGAATTTTGTCAGCACAGGCTTCTACAGATGGATTAGGCAAGATGAATTCTCTGCATCGGGCACACAATTTATTTTGACTTGGAAGCAGGTGTTTAGTGGTTTCTTTTGAACATGCAATTCATTGCCATACTCGAATATATGGAACAGACTTATTCTACAAGACTTGGGTGAGTTTATTGTAATAATTTAGAATTCATTAAAGTGTGTTTGTATGTGTCTATTTAACATAGAAAAATGGTACCGATAAGGAACATATTAGGTACTCTTATTACTCTAAGTTACATAATATGATGACTTTGAGATAATTTAAAATGTATACTTTTATAGCGGGTTAAAACCACTGAGCTGCAGAACTTGCTGACCGAAAGGTCAGTGGTTCGAATCCAGGGAGCGGAGTGAGCTCTCGCTGTTAGCCCCAGCTTCTGCCAACCTAACAGTTTGAAAACATACAAACATAAGTAGATCAATGGGTACTGTTCCAGTGGGAAGGTAACGGTGCTCCATGTAGTCATGCTGGCCACATGACCTTGGAGGTGTCTACGGACAACGCCGGCTCTTCGGTTTAGAAATGGAGATGAGCACCAACCTTCAAAGTCGGACACAACTAGACTTAATGTCAGGGGGAAACCTTTACCGTTTCCTATATTTAGAGATAATTTTTGATATTATGGTAAGTTATTTATTTTTTAAATCCATATAGCCTTTTAAAATAAATATATTCCTGTCATACAATTATAGGAAACCCTATCCAAACCCTACAGAAGGGCAGCCTTTTCATTAGCCCTGGACTTGGGCTCTTATCACACTAAAATGTTATGATGTTGTATTCCACTTTAACTGCCATAACAACAGTCTGTGGGATTTTGGGCTCTGAGGCTGAGTCTACAATGCTAGCAAAACAAAAAGCTTTGGAGGAAAAGTGAAAGAATTTTGGAGAAAAGCTAGTGCAGTGGATGGTGAATATTTCCTGTTGAGATTCTATTTGTGTTTCAGGAACAAGAATTGCTGTTGCTCTCAACCGCTGAACTATGTTTTCTCTAACTCTGTATATATTTTCCTGATAGAATAACATTTCTTCATGCTGTTGCAGCAGATTAGATAGCTTTGCTATCACTTACAGAGCCTCAAAAGGTTTTCCTTGTTAGTATTCCATCTGAGCAAAATAGGCATTGTACAGAATAACAGAATATTTCTAATGCCTAAATGTGAAAATGCTGTAGAAATATGCCTTTTTATGTCAGAAGTTGTACTCATTGGACACAGTGGAGGCAATCTTTGCTCACTAAACTTGCTCTCTTCTGTACTGAGCCAATGCTTCACAGAAGGCAAAACAATTCTTATCTATTTCATTTGTAATGTTTTGATAGGTATGATTTATCTTCCCTTTCCTTATGACACAGGGTAGAAATGTAGTGGCTAGCCCATCCTCTGACATTAATTTCACCTGGGGATTTGAACTTATTATTTTTATCTGTGTCTAAAATCCATACACCTTGTAAAATATATTCATAAATTTATATGACATTTTCTTTTATAACTTCTAGGAGATCTACATTCTCCTAGCATATACAAAACAGAAAGGAATCTATTTCTTTTACAGCATGTAATATCAATGGTCAAAAGTAACACAGTACAAGTAACGGCATTACCTGTACATTTCTAGTTCAGAGATTCTTCTAGTACCTGTGTCATTACTGTTAAAAAGTGACAGTGTGACCAATAATATCATTCATTTTTGACATAACAAATAAATTTGATTTGTTAATACAAGACCTGAGAGGGGATTTGGGGATGAAGCCTTTTAAAATAATCTTTCTGTGTGTGTTTAAAATCTTCTAATAGGCATGATGTTGAGAAATGGAATCACCAAATTGTGACATATATAACATTATATGAAACAGAAACCACAGCTCTGCAAAAGCTAGCAAGCTGCACCTTTGTCTTACATTAAACTTTTGTATAAATTGTCTCTGGAATGTTGTCTGGTCGCACCCAAGACCCTTGCCTTTAATTTCCATAATCCCTTCACAATGGACTGGGAGATGGAGAGAAATTACTTAATGAATATAGGTCAGAACTCCCCTAGTCCATTTCCTGCTCCCATTGATAAGATCAAGGTTATCTGTGGGAAAGATCTGGCATCCATGCCCCAACCCAGCTTCATCTATTTAGATGGTCATCATCCCCAAGTATCCATTGTGTACATTGGACTAATCCTATCTTATTCACTGGAGCCAGGCTACTATCCTCATCACAGACCCATTACCTAGTATCACACCTAATAGTAATAATAATAATAATAATAATAATAATAATAATAATAATAATAACAACAACAACAACAACAACAACAACAGGAAAAGTTGACACGATATGAGGATTTAAAGATCGAATTGCAAAGACTCTGGCACAAGCCAGTCAAGGTGGTCCCAGTAGTGATCGGCACACTGAGTGCAGTGCCTAAAGACCTTGGCCTGCACTTAAACACAATCAGAGCTGACAAATTTACCATCTGCCAGCTGCAGAAGGCCACCTTACTGGGATCTGCACACATTATTAGTCGATACATCACACAGTCCTAGACACTTGGGAAGTGTCCGACGTGTGATCCAATACAACAGCCAGAAGAGTGTCTGCTGTGGACTCATCTTGTTGTGTTTCAAATAATAATAATAATAATAATAATAATAATAATAATAATAATAATAATAATAATATGGCTCACGAATGGGACACTGAAGAAGGAGGCAGAAGGCCTGATTCTTGCAGCCCAGGAGCAAGCCATCAGAACAAATGCAATTAAGGCCAAGATCGAAAAATCAGCTGATGACCCAAAATGCAGACTGTGCAAGGAAGCTGACAAAACCAGTGATCATATCCTCAGCTGCTGTAAGAAAATCGCACAGACGGACTGCAAACAGAGGCACAACTATGTGGCCCAGATGATTCATTGGAACTTATGCCTCAAGTTCCACCTCCCAGCAGCAAAGAACTGGTGGGATCACAAACCTGCAAAAGTATTGGAAAATGAGCATGCAAAGATACTGTGGGACTTCCTAATCCAGACTGACAAAGTTCTGGAACACAACACACCAGACATCACAGTTGTGGAAAAGAAAAAGGTTTGGATCATTGATGTCGCCATCCCAGGTGACAGTCGCATTGACGAAAAACAACAGGAAAAACTCAGCCGCTATCAGGACCTCAAGATTGGACTTCAAAAGACTCTGGCAGAAACCAGTGCAGGTGGTCCCGATGGTAATTGGCACACTGGGTACTATGCCAAAAGATCTCAGCTGGCATTTGGAAACAATAAACATTGACAAAATTATGATCTGTTAACTGCAAAAGGCCACCTTACTGGGATCTGCACGCATCATCTGAAAATACATCACACAGTCCTGAACGCTTGGGAAATGTTCAACTTGTGATTTTGTGATACGAAATCCAGCATATCTATCTTGTTTGCTGTGTCATACTATGTTGTTGTGTCAATAATAATAATAATAATAATAATAATAACAGTAATAATAATAATAAAAACTTTAGTTATAACCCGCCATATCTTCCCAAAGGCAGCTTACAAAGACAAAACAAAATAGAAATAAACAACAGTAAAAGACAATTAAAACAAACAATTAAAATTCACAAATAACACAATAATCATTAAAATAGGTAATATGTTCTAGAGATAACATATTGAATTAATAGAATCAAAATGAGAAATGAACAATAAAAACGTGGCTGTGCAATGAGTTAGAGCAATATGTTCTCATTCAGCCTCATCAGGCAGAGTAGAAGCACAAGAAGTTAATAAAAGCTAATCGTTAATAAAAGCTAATTCCTCTCCAAAGGCCAGTGTACAGAAGTGTGTCTTTAAGTGCTTCTTAAAGGAGAGGAGTGAGGAGGCTGATCTTACTTCCAAAGGGAGGAAGTTCCAGAGGGAAGGGACAGTCACAGAGAAGGTCCCTCTCTTGTTCTCACCAACCGTGCTTGAATCGGGGGTGGGACTGAGAGTAGAGCTCCCTCCGATTACCAGTGTCCGGGTAGGTTTATATGTAGAGACTAGCTGTGCCCTGCCACGCGTTGCTGTGGCCCATTGGAATTGCACTGAATAGCTCTGGTTTTTGGGGTTTTCTAGGCCCTGTGGAGGTTCGTGACGTGATATTTTGTGGTTTCAACCTCGAGGCATGGATGATGGATTGTGTTGTGAAATTTCGAGGTTGGGGAGTGTTTAATTTTGTTGTTTTGCTTGGTGCCAGGATTCCATCACTCTTTTATATATATAGATGTCGTTAGTTAAGTAGCTTGGACCCGAACAGTTTAGGGCTTTATAGGTAATAACCAGCACTTTGTATTTAGCCCAGAAGTGGATTGGCAGCCAGTGGAGCTGCCATAATATGGGAGTTGTCAGCTTCCTGGACGGCGCTCCAGTTAGCAACATTCCTTTCGGATTGCGTCCCTCTTGGAAGTGGACCATTAAATGGACTGATAATTTCAAATGCTTTAATGTCAGTATTCGCAATTGCAATATGGAGTGCTTTTTCCACTGACATCCTCTTTGGTCATGAGAATAAACCTCTGGTTTTCCTTCTACCCCACCTGTGTTTAATTTGGCCTTCTCGATGAGCTAGATATGCCAGGCTTTTAAACCCTCAGCTCTCACAGTTGCTAAAATTACTCAACGGGCATAGGAAAACGTGTTTTTTTCTAATGCTAAATTTATAGCAGGATCAAGTTTAGATAACTCTAGATCAACCTCGGTATATATTTCAGATTTCAATATTAATGTCAAAAATACGTAATATGATTTTACATTTTATTTTATTTTATTTTATTTCGTGTCAAAAGCACTGCATGATAAATACATTTTAAAATGATGGGGGGGGGGGGGGGGAAGGAAATCACAAGCAACTAAATAGTTTTAGACCAAAAGCGGGCAACAGCAACCACATTGTCCGTAGCTTTAAACAACTCCTCCTCTGTACATGAGGCAGGACATTGTGGGCAAGCATACATATGCTGAGTTGTTTGTTCAGCTCCACAATCACACAAGGTGGAGGATTCCTCCAGGTAGTGCCACCTTGGCAAGTTGTCTTTAGATCTGCCCACTCCGCTTCTGAGTCTGTTTAAGGACTTCAAAGTTTCAACCCCAAAAGCATTGGATGAATAGATGAATACCAAAGATCTTTATCAAGACCATTGCTAACGATTATGATTTTACGTAGGATTTGTGCTACATTAGAACAGTAAAGACAAATTTCATTTAAGTAAAATAAACATTAAATATTAAATAACCAAAAAATAAAATAAAGTGTAAATACTAAGCTAATCTGGGAATCTGCTATTGCACACATCCAATGAAGTGATTTAAAACCAGTATTAAAAAAGATTAGGACTAAGTACGTTCCAGTCTACTTGTAACATACGAAGCTCATTCCAGAAGCGTGTTTAAGAACTGGTCCAAGAGTCCAGAAGAGCCTTGACTTCCAGTGTGACCATCATCCCACTTTCTTTGCCAGTTTTTTGTGTATGCTGTATGGTAGTTCTTTCATATTTAACTAGTTAGTGTAGGAAACAAGAATGCTGGCTAAGATTATGGGAGCTGGAATCAGAAGAGCACCAGGTTGGTTGGAATCTAGACAAAAATTGTCAACTCCAAAATTGCTAACACTTGCCAGAATCAAATGTTAGGAAACTACATAGGTTAACAAGTAATTTGGAGACAGGCAGTTAAAAACATGAAAACAACTAAACTGAGCTCCCCAGAAGGAGAAAAGGTTTGTGGAAGCATCAAGAGTTTCAGGGTTTTTAATTCTGATTTTACGTGCATGTTCCCAGGTTGTATCCAAACTCTTTATTGAAATATCCCAGGTTTCCCTCATCTCCATTCTCTTGTATTCTTCTCCCTCCCATTATTCACAAGTCACATAACATTTCAGAAATTGATTTTCACCAAATCCCCCTGAGCTCTCTATTATTTTTCAGGGCTTCTAATCAAAGTGCTGAAGAGCTTTAGCAGTATTACACCAGTTAAACATTACAATCTTTCCCTTGCCCGATATCTGTTGAATATGCATCTTAGAAATAATATCTATGTTCACTGGTGGCGAGTGCCAGCCAAACTGAACTACTGAGTCTGATGGAGTTTATTGGGCTCACTAGGTCTTATGGCTGAGAAGATACATAGGTAAAGGTTTTCCCCTGACGTTAAGTCCAGTCATGACCGACTCTGGGGGTTGGTGCTCATCTCCGTTTCTAAGCCAAAGAGCCGGCATTGTCCATAGACACCTCCAAGGTCATGTGGCTGGCATGACTGCATGGAGCGCCGTTACCTTCCCGCCAGAGCGGTACCTATTGATCTACTCACATTTGCATGTTGTAGAATGGATCGGCATGTTGAAAACAGTGGCTATCCAGGCATGCTCCTATTTCAAGCAAGATGAGCTTACAACGCCAGGACTCATTTTTAGAGCTTCGTGCAATAATATCCCAAGATCGAACACTAACATATAGGAAACACTGCAAACACTAAGCACAAAGTAGCTGCATGCGGTAACATCCTGTGGAAACTTACTAATAGCACATGGGTTGCAGATCCAAAATTAATAAGAACATCAGCCCTGGCCTTGTCTTACTCAACTGCTGAGTATGCCTACCTCGTCTGCCCATGCAAAGCTGGAATGGGCAGATCAAAAGACAACCTGGCAAAATGGCACTACCTAGAAGAATCCTCCACCTTGTGTGACTACAGAGCAAAACAAACAACTCAGCTTTTGTATGCTTGCCCACAATGCCCTGCCTCATGCACAGAAGAAGAACTATTTAAAGCTGCAGACAGTGCAGTCACTGTTGCCTGTTTTTGGTCCAAAACTATTTATCTGCTTGTGATCCCTTTATTTTATCAGTTTTAAACTTATTTGACACAAAATAAATAAATAAATAAATAAACCAAGAAATACTTTCTGCACACAAAAACATGAAACCTCACCACTGTCACAAGTTAGAGTAACTACCTCGAAACCTTCTTAAGCTGTCTCTGAAGCCAACCTCTTCAGCTTTTCTCTCTGTAGCTTATTTGAAGCTCTCTAACATGCAGCAAGCCCCCTTTAGCAAAAGGCTTTGGGGATATGACTTGTTGTCAGATAAAGCGGGTTTGGTTGATAGATCTGCAGACAGCTGTCAACTGTCATCCTTCAAAGTTCTCCCAACCTTAGCAACCCTTCATTAAATCACGGGCTGCAAGTTTTAACTCGAGCAGAAGATCAACATTTTATTTAATCATATTCCACATAAGAATTCAGTTTGTTTAGGATCCACCTTGAATCTTAAGCCCCTTCCACACAGCTATATAAAATCCACATTGAACTGGATTATATAGCAGTGTGGACTCAGATAACCCAGTTCAAAGAAGATATTGTTGATTATCTGCCTTGATATTCTGGATTATATGGCTATGTGGAAGGGCCCTTATTTTTAATGCCCTAAATTTTAAAACAGCTAATAATTTGGGGAAGGGGTGTCTTTCTTGCCCAATTCAGTCACTTTGAAGATTTTAAATGTAAGATCAGCAAAATGCAAAGGATTGTATCTAGAGGTGTAAAAGGTGCAATATGAATCAGAATCCAATCTGGCAATTTGGATTGAGGCTAATTCAGATTAATTTAATCCTAGCCCCCTTCTATACTGCCATATAAAATTATCTGCTTTGAACTGGATTATATGGCAGTGTAGACTCATATAGGAGCCCCGGTGGCGAAGTATGTTAAAGCACCTAGCTGCTGAACTTGCAGACCGAAAGGTGGCAGGTTCAAATCCTGGGAGCGGAGTGAGCGCCCGCTGTTAGCTCCAGCTTCTGCCAACCTAGCAGTTCAAAAACATGCCAGTGTGAGTAGATCAATAGGTACCGCTCCGGCGGGAAGGTAACGGTGCTCCATGCAGTTATGCCAGCCACATGACTTAGGAGGTGTCTACAGACAACGCCGGCTCTTTGGCTTAGAAATGGAGATGAGCACCAACCCCCAGAGTCAGACATGACTGGACTTAACGTCAGGGGAAAACCTTTACTTTTTTAGACTCATATAATCCAGTTCAAAGCAGATAATGAGGATTATCTGATTTCATAATCTCGATTATAATCTGAACCGGAATTGAAAATCCAAATCTTTGAGTCTTCTATTGATCTGCATTGAGAAATCAAACCCATTTCTTACTTCGGATGAAAATGGAGATCTCCAAGGCAAACTGCATCCAAGTAATTCCAGAGGCATTGGTTGTTATTGTGTGTCTTCAAGTTATTTCTGACTCATAACAACCCTAAAACGAACCTATCATGGAGTTTTCTTGTTCAGGACCGGGGGGGGGGGGTGCTTTTGCCTTTATCTGAAACTGAGACAGTGTGCCTTGCCCAAGGTCACCCAGTAAGTGTCCATAGTCCAATGGAAATTCAGATCCTGATCTCCAGAGTCTTAATCCAACACAAACTAGTATACTGGTTTTGGGAGATAACATTTGAGGGTTGGATGAATTGCATTGGCAGACAAACTTTCAGAAAAAAAGGAATTAATGCCACACATAACTTTGCAACCATTTGATATCACTTTATCAATATTTTGCCATCAGACTTCAAACAGTTTGCGAATGCTTAAGGTACATAATTAATTTCTGAAGAAATCTTTCTATACGTGAACTGATCATTGTGTTTTTTGACTGCTGTCTTGTAATGAGCTGTTTGTAAGCCATGAATCTATCATAGTTATTGTTTAAAATTTTAAATTTAAATTTTAAAAGTATTAGTAGCAAAGAAAGTGACCACCCCATGTGATCTTTTGAGCAATAGGTGTGGCAGGAAGAGGTCTTAATGTTCGATGGATTCTATCTATCCCAAAGGATTGTGTTTTCTCATCATTGTTTGGTTACAGTAATTTCACATGATGCCAAAAATGACATGAGTTCAAAATACTTTGTGTTAAGATATTTCATAATAATTTCGACCAAATCTTATCCTGCTCTTATCCTCTGCTAAACAGTAAGGGTCAAAATACAATGTGAGGCATCACAGATTGTTGCCAAGTGGAGAGAGATAAAATACTGTAAGAAAATAAAGAAAGAGCTCATCATGATCCCCCTTTGAACACATTTTCCAAGTAATAATAGCTTTCCCTCTTGAATCCTGGAATCTGGTAAGATAAAGGTAAAGGTTTTCCCCTGACATTAAGTCCAGTCGTGTCGGACTCTGGTGATTGGTGCTCATCTCAATTTCTAAGTTGATGAGCCAGCACTGTCCGTAGACACCTCCAAGATCATGTGGCCGGCATGACTGCATGGAGCAGCATTACCTTCCCGCTGGAACGGTGCCTATTGATCTATTCACATTTGCATGTTTTCAAACTGCTAGGTTGGCAGAAGCTGGGGCTAACAGTGAGACTTCATCCCACTCCCCAGATTTGAACTGCCAACCTTTCAGTCAGCAAGTTGAGCAGCTCAGCTCTTTAACGATGGGATCTGGTACCTGGGTCTTATGATGAATTCTGATGACTACAAAAACACATTGGTCAGAATCTCGTTGGTAACATATTCAGTTGATGGTGATGGGACTGGAATTGTGCATTTCGGAAATACAAGAACGCCAATGCACACTGTACATCATACATTGTGGAATGAGGTGAGAACTATATGCATTTACCCTTTCTCACAAGTTGTGCTACTGTGGTATTGAGGTGTCTACAGACAGCACAGACTCCTCTGCTTGGAAATGGAGAAGAGCACCTTCCCCGGAGCCAGAGTGAACACTGCCTCCAGAGCCGGAAATGAAAGGAGAAGCCTTTGCCTTTGTCTGTATATTTGTGTCTCATTGTATTTCATTGTAACAAGGCACTGAATGTTTGCTTGTGTCTGTTTATATGATGTAATCCACTCTGAGTCCCTTCAAGGAGAAGGGTGGAATATAAATAAAGTATTATTATTACTCAGTTTGTTTAGTGCAGGGGTCCCCAAACTTTTAAAACGGGGCCAGTTCACGATCCTTCATACCGTTGGAGTGCCGGACTATAGTTGGCCACCAAGAAATAATAATTAATTAATAATAATAATAATAATAACAATAATAATAACAAAGAGTGTTGGAAGAGACCCTTTGGGCCATTGAGTCCAATCCCCTTCTGCCTTTGTGCACCGAAAGCACAAGCAAAGCACCCCTGACAGATGGCCACCCAGCCTCAATGTTAATAATAATAATAATAATAATAATAATAATAATAATAATAATAATAAAGAGGGTTGGAAGAGACCCCTTGGGCCATTTAGTCCAACCCCCTTCTGCCTCTGTGCACCAAAACCACAAGCAAAGCACCCCTGACAGATGGCCACCCAGCCTCAATGTTAATAATAATAATAATAATAATAATAATAATAATAATAATGGGGGAAGAGACCCCATGGGCCATTTAGTCCAACCCCCTTCTGCCTCTGTGCAACAAAAGCACAAGCAAAGCATCCCTGACAGATGGCCACTCAGCCTCAATGTTAATAATAATAATAATAATAATAATAATAATAATAATAATAATAATAATGGGGGAAGAGACCCCATGGGCCATTTAGTCCAACCCCCTTCTGCCTCTGTGCAACAAAAGCACAAGCAAAGCATCCCTGACAGATGGCCACCCAGACCTCAATGATAATAATAATAATAATAATAATAATAATAATAATAATAATAATAATAATAATAATAATAATGGTTATAAGAGAAGAAGAGACCCCTTGAGTCATTTAGCCCAACCCACTTTTGCCCTTGTGCCGTGGGGGCCGGATAAATAGCTTCGATGGGCCGCATCCGGCCCCCGGGCCTTAGTTTGGGGACCCCTGGTTTAGTGTTTGGGAGCCCCCGGTGGCACAGTGGGTTTAACCACTGAGCTGCTGAACTTGCAGACCAAAAGGTTGGCGGTTCGAATCCAGGGAGTGGAGTGAGCTCCCGCTGTTGGCCCCAGCTTCTGCCAACTAAGCAGTTTGAAAACATGCAAATGTGAATAGATCAATAGGCGGGAAGGTAATGGTGCTCCATGCAGTCATGCCTGCCACATAATCCTGAAGGTGTCTACGGACTCTTTGCCCTAGAAATGGAGATGAGCACCAACCCCCAAAGTCGGACATGACTAGACTTAATGCCAGGGGAAAACCTTTACCTGTTTAGTGTTTGCATAGAGTAGCTTCACAATTGGATATTTATGTTGCGCCAAGTTGATGTAGGAGCCAACCATTGTTTTTGTTTATTTGAATAATATGATAATTAAACAGTAGAGTCAGTGGTCAATAAAAGTATGCAAACAAGACTTAAAGCAGAGGTGCAGAACCAGCCACCACCGCCATGATCAGTGCAAATGGATTGGCTGATGGAAAATGGACAAAAAGGACTTGTTATCTTATTTCAACCTGAATTAAACTATTTCTTGAGGCATTCTAGCCAGACTCTTGAAGCACATAACTGAGGAACAGCCAAGATGGATTGGAGTATAGTCTATTTTTCTGCTTTTTATAGACAAAATAGCAGGTGGGTAAGGTATTCCTGTCTTGAAATTGTTAAAAGCACTATGTAAACATTTGCTATACAGAGGTCATATCAGACTTGACGTCTAACTGTACAAATGTGATCAAACTCACGCAAGTTCTGACAATGCAAGGCAAACTGTCAATCAAGTGGATATTGGCCTACAGGCTTCTTTAAGGTATATAGGAATGAAAAGAGAGAGACGGTTTGTCTTTGGGTTTAGAGCTGGGGACTAACACTCTCTCTAGCTTCTCCACCAAAGCATGAAAGACCAGAAGGAATACAATACATGTTGAAACAAATTGTGGTCCCTTTTGTGAATGACGCTGTTATTTGTCCAGCCTGCCCTACATGACCCAATCAATTCACCAATGCAATAAACACCAATGGCTTACTAAAGAATTTAACCCGAGAAACACAATGTCTGAAACAAATGTCATTTGAGCTAGATTGGATTTTCTCTCTCTGTCCACCTGTTCATTAAAACTGTTCATTGAGCTCTGTTTCCTCAGGCACCTTAGTGGGGGCAGGCTACAGCCCAAAGAAATGGAAATCATATGAAATGTAAACTTTTAAGAAGCACAACCTTTACATTACCAGGAATGGCTTACTCGGTCATTATTTGTACACAGAGGAAGCACAAACCCAGAGCCTCTCTAGTTTTACCTCCAGCCTCAGTGTTACGCAGCTTCTTTTATTTTGCCACATTATCAGAACCTCAACATACCTTCCAAGATTTCATAGATGAAAAATGTGGCATGTTTCACCCATTAATGTGATAATGTGGGGGGCTAAGGGAGGTTGCAGCAGGTAGCTTTTGCCTGAACCTATTGGGAAGGGGAAGATTCTACCTCCATCTCTCAATTTCTTCCTGCTAGGTTTAGTGAGTTCAAAACATGTTTGCAGTTTTGAGCCCAGGATAAGCCACCTTTTGTCAATCAGGAAGTAAAGGAGAATTCACTTTCATATATAGTCAGTTCTATATATAGTCAGTTCATATATAGTCAGTTTGTGGATTTGACTTTTTGCAGATTAGATTAGTTATGGGTTTGAATAAAAATTGTCTTCTCTGGAAATCTTTAAGTTCTCCAGTGAAATTCCATGTGAAAATTGGTGAAATTGATCATATAATCATGCTGGAGAACCTAGACATTTATAAAAAAATGTATTTTCTCAGGTTAACAAACAAAACCTTTTCCAGGGTTTTTCATATTTACGTGATCCTGTTCATCTAACCCTGTGGTTCTCAACCTTCCTAATGCCACAACCCCTTGATACAGTTCCTTCATGTTGTGGTGACCCCCCTACCATAAAATTATTTTTGTTGGTACTTCACAACCATAATTTTGCTACTGTTATGAATCGTAATGTAAATATCTGATATGCAGGATGTATTTTGTTCACTGGACCCAATTTGGCACAAATACCTGATACACCCAAATTTGAATACTGGTGGGGTTGTGGCGGGGTGGATTTTGCCATTTGGCAGTTGTAGTTGCTGGGATTTATAGTTCACCTACAATCAAAGAGCATTCTGAACTCCACCAATGATGGAGTTGAACCAAACTTAGCACACAGAACTCCCATGACCAACAGAAAATACTGGAGGGATTTTGGTTTGGTAGGCATTGACCTTCAGTTTTGGAGTTGTAGTTCACCTACATCCAGAGACCATTTGGACTCCAAACAATGATGAATCTGGACCAAAATTGGCCCAAATACTCAATATGCCTAAATTTGAACACTGGTGGCGTTTGGGGAAAATAGACCTTGACAATTGGGAGTTGTAGTTGCTGGGATTTATAGTTCACTTACAATCAAAGAGCCCCTTGAACCGTACCAACGATAGAATTGGCCCAAACTTCCCACACAGAACCCCCATGATCAACAGAAAATACTGGAGGGATCTGGGTTCTTAAACTGTCAGAAATATGTGTTTTCTGATGGTCTTTGGCGGCCCCTCTGAAGTCCCCCTCATGATCTCCAAGGAATCCCAACCCCCAGGTTGAGAAACGCTGCTCTAACTCCGGTGAATGTGGAGGCTAAGTATATACACTGTGTGTGTGTATGTGTGTATTCTATCATTTATATTTATATTCATATATTAATTAAAGGCCTTTCATGCCTCCAAATTCCCTGCAAACTAAAACACCTGATACATTTCTTCCTGGATTTTGGGGAAGTGGTAAAAAGTCTTGGAGGGAGCACATGGGGCCACTAACCCACACTTTTCCTCCCTCAACTATTTTAGAGTTAATAGAATGGTAAATATGGAAAACTCCAAAACTTTAAATTGTTGTGTAGTACAGAAAATTTCACCAAGTACTGTTTGGCATGCAATCACGGCTGGATGTACACTGCCCTATATCCGAGTATCTGTAGCCTTAGCTCGCTCATTCTTTCAGCTCCCTCTCCCTGTGTTGGGTCATAAAAGTCCTTTTGAACTCTTGCCTGAAACTCCTGCTGTGCTGCTTTTGCCTATCAAAAGGACAGCAGACAGAAATGTAAGACAGATAAAGCTTCATTCCCTCCCCCCTAAGAATGCAAGAAGAACCCCTCTATATAAAGGTAAAGGTTTTCCCCTGACATTAAGTCCAGTCATGTCTGACTCTGGGGGTTAGTACTCATCTCCATTACTAAGCCGAAGAGCCGGCGTTGTCCGTAGACACCTCCAAGGTCATGTGGCCAGCATGACTGCATGGAGCGCCGTTACCTTCCTGCCGGAGCGGTACCTATTGATCTACTCACATTGGCATGTTTTCGAACAGCTAGGTTGGCAGGAGCTGGAGCTAACAGCGGCCGCCCACGCTGCTCCCGGGGTTAGAACCTGGGACCTTTCGGTCTCCAGTTCAGTGCTTTTACACACTCCGCCACTGGGGCTCTATATATGTTGCTGTTTTTCAGGCTGTAATTTGAACTCCTGGGCTACAATGAGAGAAGTTTTAAAAAGAAAAGAAAATAGGGGACGGACAGTGGAGGAAACAAGTCTTTACCATGTGATGGCAAATCAAATGGATAAATCTTAAAGAAAGAGGAGGGAAGGATTAAGTGTGATGGAGGTAGGAAAATATTTCATTTAATTTCAAAATGGAGCATGCTGAAGCTTTATGGAAAACCTACTCTCCCAAACACTTGACATATCCTGTGGGATGAAGTTCATAATTGCCAGGGCAAGGCAACAGATCGGATTCTTACGACCCATCTGTGACAAGTGGAGTGCCGCAGGGTTCCGTCTTGGGCCCAGTTCTGTTCAACATTTTTATTAACTACTTAGATGAAGGGTTAGAAGGCACGATCATCAAGTTTGCAGACGACACCAAATTGGGAGGGATAGCTAATACTCCAGAAGACAGGAGCAGAATTCAAAACAATCTTGACAGATTAGAGAGATGGGCCGAAACTAACAAAATGAAGTTCAACAGAGTCAAATGCAAGATACCCCACTTAGGAAGAAAAAATGAAATGCAAAGATACAGAATGGAGGGTGCCTGGCTCGACATGGGAAAAGATTTTGGAGTCCTCGTGGACAACAAATAAAACATGAGCCAACAATGTGACGCGGCGGCTAAAAAAAGCAATGGGATTTTGGACTGCATAAATAAGAGCATAGTGTCTAGATCCAGGGAAGTACATGCTTCTGCCTTGGTTAGACCACACCTGGAATCACACTAGGTCCAATTCTGGGCACCGCAATTTAAGGGAGATGCTGCCAGAGGAGGGCGACTAATATGATCAAGGGTCTGGAAAACAAGCTCTATGAAGAGCGGCTTAAAGAACTGGGCATGTTTAGCCTGCAGAAGAGAAAGCTGAGAGGAGACATGATAGCCATGTATAAATATGTGAGAGGAAGTCATAGGGAGGAGGGAGCAAGCTTGTTTTCTACTGCCCTGGAGACTAGGACATGGAACAACGGCTTCAAACTACAGGAAAGAAGATTCCACCTGAACATTAGGAAGAACTTTGTCACTGTGAGAGCTGTTCAGCAGTGGAACTCTCTGTCCCGGACTGTGGTAGAGACTCCTTCTTTGGAGGCTTTTAAGCAGAGGCTGGATGGACATCTCTCGGTGGTGCTTTGAATAAAATTTTCCTGCTACTTAGCAGGGGGTTGGGTTGGATGGTACATGAGGTCTCTTCCAACTCTATGATTCTATGATTCTATCTACACTGCCATATAATGGAGTGTAGCAATTGCATCCATATATTGCATACAGGTGAATGCAATTAAAACCAGGATAAGCCAGTTTATTATTATTATTATTATTATTATTATTATTATTATTATTATTTAATTTTTATACCCCACCTCCATCCCCCCGAAGGGACTCAAGGCACCCTACATGGGGTCAAGCCCAGGTAAATACAATAACAACATAAAATACATCAAATGACAAAACCACACGCAATTATAAAATTTTAAACATTAACATATAAGGATAAAATGGCAAGCATTAATAATTTGGCTTGGTCTCAAGTTAAAAAAAAAACAGCAAGTACAGTAGAGTCTCACTTATCCAAGCTAAACAGGTTGGCAGAAGCTTGGATATGCGAATCTCTTGGATAATAAGGAGGGATTAAGGAAAAGCCTATTAAACGTCACATTAGTTTATGATTTTACAAATTAAGTACCAAAACATCATGTTATACAACAAATTTGACAGAAAAAGTAGTTCAATACGCAGTAATGTTATGTTGTAATTACTGTATTTACGAATTTAGCACCAAAATGTCACGATATATTGAAAACATTGACTACAAAAATGGCTTGGATAAGTGAGGCTTGGATAAGTGAGACTCTACTGTATATGATTTCTGTGGCAAGATCCAGACCTTTCCCAGGTTTGAGGCAGTGGGGATCTAATGCTGTATCCAGGATCGCATTCCCCGCCCATATAAACAACATTTATGAGAAGTACACAATTCATTCAAAGGGGAGGGTGCAGTTTAAATGCAAAATGCTGCATTTTGCTGCTCTGGTGCTCCATATTATTGGCAAATTTAACAGCAGCAGTATGATACAGCCTCTCATGAATATCAGAATGAATAATCCTGGAAAAGGTGTTCACATTTGGTTTCACATGGGATGTATTTCATTTTTACTTTTCAGAAAGAAATATGCTGTTGTACAAGAAAGAAAATAGAGCATGTTTTCTTTCTTTCAATTCAGAAAAAAGAAAAACGGATAATCTAAAATAAAAGCACCCTTAATAGATTAGAAAATTCATATCCATACTACTGTTTCTATTCATACTTAACTTAGGTTGTGAATGCTGTATTTACCATTTGGAATAGAATTGAGGACAATAGATATATCAAACAGGCAGAAAAATGATGTCACATAATATGACCAGAATCACTGGAACAGCTTTACAGGAAGATCTAATATTTGTTTTACTTCTTAAAGAGCTGTAATTAAAGTGGGATATGACAGTTGGCCCCTGAGGAATGAAGTTTTGCTCTCCTGACTAGTACACGTTAGAAAGCAGCAATTAATAGGCAGCAGGCAACTTCAGTAATATCCCTAAAACAAAGTAGGATTAAGCAGGATGAGGCAGGGATTGGGGGAGGGTTATCTGATTACTCTGGAGAGGCAACAAATCAAATCCTCTTGCCTGCGTGCTGGCGTACGTTTGGAGTCATGTTGTGCCATTTCTTTAGATCTGATGAATATAAGATCCCATATGCTGTGGATCAGACTCACGATGAACACTGATCAGAGCACTGGGTGACAGAAAGGAAAATAGTGCCCCCGTTATCCTGAAAAATCTACACTTTGACTGAAATACAAAACTTAAATCAAGATACATCTCAGATGTGCTCATGAATTGTTTAGCTCTTTTGTTATGGTACTAGACTGTATTTTTTAAGGAAGAAGCAGCTGCATATGAGGGAAGTGAATATGAAGCAAACACAGTCTCATGGAAGAGAAATTTCAGAGGCAAGTAATAATAGGAATTGTGTGGAAAAGGATGCTATAATACTTGTACAAGTGTTTATAAGCCACTAGGGGGTACCAGAGATAGAGGAAACCAGCTACGATACCTTGCGGTTGTTACAAGGAATACCGTTTTGTGACTACAGTAGAGTCTCGCTTATCCAACACTCGCTTATCCAACGTTCTGGATTATCCAACGCATTTTTGTAGTCAATGTTTTCAATACATCGTGATATTTTGGTGATAAATTCGTAAATACAGTAATTATTACATAGCATTACTGCGTATTGAACTACCTTTTCTGTCAAATTTGTTGTATAACATGATGTTTTGGTGCTTAGTTTGTAAAATCATAACCTAATTTGATGTTTAATGGGCTTTTCCTTAATCCCTCCTTATTATCCAACATATTCACTTATCCGACATTCTGCTGGCCCGTTTATGTTGGATAAGTGAGACTCCACTGTACTTATCATGTCAGAAGCGAATTGAGAATATACTGCAAGTCACTTCTGGTGTGAGAGAATTGGTCATCTACAAAGACGTTGCCCAGGGGACACCTGGATGTGTTACCATCCTGCTGGGAGGCTTCTCACAAGCTAGAGCTGACAGACAGGAGCTCATCCCATCTCATGGATTCAAACCGGATTTGAACTGGTAACCTTCAGCTCAGCAACCCAACCTTCAGGTCAGTAGTCCAGCCGGCACAAGGGTTTAACCCATTGTGCAACTGCATGTTTTGTTGCAAAAGTGGCACAACACAGCCCTGCCAATTTGTTGTAAAACAGAAAGTTTTGGTGCTTAATTTGTAAAATCATAATGTAATTTGATGTTTAATAGGTTTTTCCTTAATCCCTCTTTATTACTCAACATTTTTGCTTATCTAGCGTTCTGCTGACCCATTTATGTTGGATAGGTGAGACTCTACTGCATGTTTATTCAGAGGCAAACACAATTGAATTCAAAGGACTTATTCCCAATTATGTGATCATAAGATAACAAATTATAGATTAGAGAATCCCAGATAGGCCTTGAAAAGAATGACTGACAACCTGGTTATCTTGTTAAAACTACAGCTAAGAAGTTATTGGGGGTTTCCATAAGTGCCATACATTTGCTTCTCTCATGTCTCCATTAGAATCACAGGCCTTCATTCTGAGATGTTGCCAATTAAGATGTATTGATATTTTTCAATGCAGGCAGAGGCTGTTCTGTGTATTGGGCTTGTGAGAACTAGGGAAAAAGAGCAATAAAAGACAGGTAATAAGGCCATCATTGGTTGGAAACAATCTGAAAGCACACAACAATAACAGCAATAAAATTTCAGCTCTATTGACAACAGAAAAGTGACTTCTCTTGAGATCCAACTGTTCTCATGTGAATAATAATAATAATTAACACCATCAAGGCCATAAACACCTGGGCCATACCTGTCATAAGATATACTGCTGGCATTACAAATTGGACACAGGCGGAACTGGACAATTTGGACAGAAAAACAAGAAAACTCATGACCATTCATCATTCACTGCACTCTCGCAGTGATGTTGACCGGCTGTATCTGCCTAGAAGATCAGGTGGCAGAGGACTCTTACAAGTAAAACAAGCAGTCAAAGAAGAAGAACATGCCCTGGCAGAATATGTAAAGCAAAGTGAAGAACCTGCTTTGATTGAAGTCAAAAATCAGAAACTCCTCAAAGCACAGCAGACAAAAAACCAGTACAAGAAAACCGCACTACAAACTAGAGCTGACAGCTGGCACAACAAAACATTGCATGGAAGGTTCCTTGACAAAACTGAAGGAAAAGCTGATAAGGAGAAGACCTGGCTATGGCTCATGAATGGGACCCTAAAGAAGGAAACAGAAGGCCTGATCCTTGCAGCCCAGGAGCAAGCCATCAGGACAAATGCAATTAAGGCCAAGATAGAAAAATCAGCTGATGACCCAACATGCAGACTGTGCAAGGAAACCGACGAAACCATTGATCATATCCTCAGCTGCTGTAAGAAAATCGCACAGACAGACTACAAACAGAGGCACAACTATGTGGCCCAAATGATTCATTGGAACTTTTGCCTCAAGTAGCACCTCCCAACAGCAAAGAACTGGTGGAATCACAAACCTGCAAAAGTATTGGAAAATGAACATGCAAAGATACTGTGGGACTTCCAAATCCAGACTGACAAAGTTCTGGAACACAACACACCAGACATCATAGTTGTGGAAAAGAAAAAGGTTTGGATCATTGGTTCTTTCCATCCCAGGTGACAGTCGGATTGACGAAAAACAACAGGAGGACCTCAAGATTGAACTTCAAAGTCTCTGGCAGAAACCAGTGCAGGTGGTCCCGGTGGTGATCGGCACATTGGGTGCCATGCCAAAAGATCTCAGCCGGCATTTGGAAACAATAGGCATTGACAAAATTACGATCTGCCAACTGCAAAAGGCCACCCTACTGGGATCTGCGCGCATCATCCGAAAATACATCACACAGTCCTAGACACTTGTGATTTTGTGATACGAAATCCAGTATATCTACCTTGTTTGCTGTGTCATAATAAAATAATAATAATAATAATAATAATAATAATAATAATAATAATAACTTCATTTTTTTATCCCGCCTCCATCTCCCCGAAGTGATTCGGGGTGGCTTACATGGGGCCAAGCCCAGATAGTTACAAACAATGTAAAAGACATGAAAATGTAAAACAAATCTATAAAACATATTAATATCGCACTTACAATCAAACATATTTAGATAATAACCTGGGAAAACTCATAAAAATGAACTGGGCCAGGAGAAAGTGCATCTAGTTTGGAATGGAAACTGGAGGAGAGGTGAAAACCCGGGACTATTATCATGATAAGGGGCTTGGGATGAAGTAAACATGAGAACTATTTCCAACTGAAGGGATGGAATAAAGTGAAGCTAACTACTCCTTTCTTAGGGCTCTTCCACACAACCATATAACCCAGAATATCAAGGCAAATAATCCACAATATCTGCTTTGAACTGTGTTATCTGATTCCACACTGCCATATTATCCAGTTCAGTATGGATTTTATATACCTGTGTGGAAAGGGGCCTTAGATAATATTGAACTTCTAAAGTAGTCTCTGTACTGTAGAAACAGAAAGATCCAGCTGTTCCTGCCATATGCGAAGCTTCCTTTTCCAGAAGGCAAATATTCTTAATCTTGATTCCTTTTCCTCCCATTCCTCTTCCTTCACTTTTGTAGCCAGAGGTCACAGCTTCCACCTATATCCCTCTACCAATTTATGTATTTCTCTTCAGTAAAGTCTTCCTTTCCCTGACCACTTTTAGTGACAATTCCAAAATCCATTTTTTTCTGTATACACAACAGAAGTATCATCCCTAGATCACTTGGTAAAAGTAAAGGTTTCCCCTGACGTTAAGTCCAGTCATGTCTGACTCTGGGGGTTGGTGCTCATCTCCATTTCTAAGCCGAAGAGCCGGCGTTGGAGCGGTACCTATTGATCTACTCACATTGGCATGTTTTTGAACTGCTAGGTTGGCAGGAGCTGGAGCTAACAGCGGGCGCTCACTCCGCTCCTGGGATTTGAACCTGCAACCTTTCGGTCTGCAAGTTCAGCAGCTCAGTGCTTTAACACACTTCGCCACCGGAGCTCCTGATCACTTGGTACTCCTGTAAATTTTTGGCTGTGTCTTCCATTTCCTTTTGTGTCTTCTTCATTAATCCTACACTCTTCTTGGAGGGCATGAGAAGATGCATTGCGGCTGCTGAAGTAGAAACAGGATATCAGTCACATTGTCTGAAAGGAGACAGTCTCAAACCAACAGCTGGTACGATGGCAGGGATTTCTGGGAGGTGAAGTCCAAAACACCCGGTGGCCCAAAGGTTGGGAACCACTGGTCTAAATTATGGAAGATTTGGTATTGTTCCATTATCCGGGCAAAGGCCACAAGGGGGAGCTAGAGAGAGAAGAATAGTCCATTTTACAGGGGGGAGTTGAAGGAGGAAAACCATTTCCACAATTTCATTGGTTATTCCCCTTCCCCACTTCCCATTTTATAAACGAGGGTTGTTTCCACAATGAGTGGGGGTAATACAGTAGAGTCTCACTTATCCAAGCCTCGCTTATCCAAGTTTCTGGATTATCCAACGCATTTTTGTAGTCAATGTTTTCAATACGTCGTGATATTTTGGTGCTAAATTTGTAAATAAAGTAATTACTACATAGCATTACTGAGTATTGAACTGCTTTTTCTGTCAAATGTGTTGTAAAACATGATGTTTTGGTGCTTAATATGTAAAGTCATAACCTAATTTGATGTTTAATAGGCTTTTCCTTAATCCCTCCTTATTATCCAACATATTTGCTTATCCAAGCTTCTGCCGGTCTCTTTAGCTTGGATAAGTGAGACTCTACTGTAACAGGAAAGCAGGAGGAAATTGTTTTCTTCCTTCAGCCTACCCTCCACCTCCGTAAAATAGATTATCCTTCTCTCTCTCTCTCTAGCACCCCCTTGTGGCCCCTGCCTGGATAATGGAACAGTACCAAAGATGTGTTGTCAAAGGCTTTCATGGACGGAATCATTGGGTTGTTGTGAGTTTTCTGGGCTGTATGGCCATGTTCCAGAAGCATTCTCTCCTGAGGCTTCACCCACATCTATGGCAGGCATCCTCAGAGGTTGTGAGGTCTGTTGGAAACTAGGCAAGTGGGGTTTATGCATCTGTGGAATGTCCAGGGTGGGGGAAAGAACTGTTGTCTGTTTGAGGCAAGTGTCAATGTTGCAATTGGCCAGTTTGATTAGCATTGAATAGCCTTGCCGTTTCAAAGCCTGGCTGCTTCCTGCCTGGGGCAATCCTTGGTTGGGCAATGTTAGCTGGCCCCAGGTGTTTTCTGTCTGGAATTCCCCTGTTTCCTGAGTGGTGTTCTTCATTTACTGTCCCAATATTAGAGATTTTAAATACAGTAGAGTCTCACTTATCCAACATTCTGGATTATCCAACGCATTTTGTAGACAATGTTTTCAATACGTTGTGATATTTTGGTGCTAAATTTGTAAATAAAGTAATTACTACATAGGATTACTGAGTATTGAACTACTTTTTCTGTCCAATTTGTTGTATAACATGATGTTTTGGTGCTTAATTTGTAAAGTCATAACCTAATTTGATGTTTAATAGGCTTTTCCTTAATCCCTCCTTATTATCCAACATATTCGCTTTTCCAACATTCTGCCAGCCCGTTTATGTTGGATAGGTGAGACTCTACTGTACTAGTATCTAAGATTTTATTTATCTCAGAGTCTCATTGGATATATAGCTAGACACACATGATGCTATGCGTGTTGAGAGGAGAATATCCGCTTTTTGCTTCCTAGGCCTTTCGTATTCTAGCATTTGTATTCCTGACATCGTGCCTTGTATTTACAGTTATCAGTCTGAAGTCTTTCCAGTATTTTTGGTCTTCTTATAAGGGAACAATGAATACAATGGTTAAATTCCCCATCCACCTATGAGCAGCAGGTATGCTGAGCATTGTTCATTTGTTAACAAAGTTGTATCTTGCCAGCCAACCATGGTGACTATCATTTGAAAGCAATGCACAATCATACTTTAAACTTCATGCCAATCCACAGTATCCTTTCAAGTTCAATAGGTTTCTGAAACGTATCATGTTTACTGTCCTTTTTGAAGACCCTTAAAAGCTGCTGAGGCAATCCCCCAGTGCCACAGGAGGTATCTCGTTTTTCCAAGGCAAGAACTGGGCTTTCACACATTAAGGAAGATGTCTGTGTGGCTCAGACTGGTGCCGAAGGTTTCCTTTCTTGGTTCCTGCCAAGCAGTCCACTCCATTTTCTGCCAACACAGCTTTTGTAAACACCATCCTTTGAAGCAGAAGGTGCATCTGTCTTTGTTCAAACCTGCTGTGTTTATATTTCATACCTTTACATGTTGTATTGAATCATCTTTGATTCAGCCTTCATAATCAATGCCAAGTAAATAATTAGCTATTGCATGTACATATCGTCATAATAATAATAATAATAATAATAATAATAATAATAATAATAATAATAGTGCGGTTTTCTGGCATTGTATATTTTTGCCGCTTCTGTGACTGTTCATTTGGGTTTTGATGATTCCGTAGCCCACTTGTCGATGGATGTCCAGAATCAGCAGCATCCACCGCGGTCCTTTTTATCCTGGGCGACGACCGAGCCAGTATAGACTTCGTTTGGGTTTGATTCTCCATAATGCTAATGGGTTAGGTGCTCTTGGTTGTGCTCCTCAGCTGAGGCCTCTCTGGCTTGGTTGGACCTGCCGGTAGTTACACTACCGCCAGCACAGCCCTCAGTCATCATTGGAGCAGCTAAGCCCCCCCACCACGTCAAGGTGGCACCTCCGGGGGGGAATAATGGAAACTACAGGCCAATAACGTGTGGAAACTACAGGCCAATAACGTGTCTGCCCACTATGTTTAAACTACTGACTGGCATCATAGCTGACAGAATTCAAAACTATCTTGAAGAAAAAAACATCTTGCCAGATGAACAGAAAGGCAACAAATGGAAAAGCAGGGGCACAAAAGACCAGTTATTGATTGACAAAATGATTCTGGAGAACTGTAAGAGCCGAAAAGCTAATCTTCACATGACGTGGATTGACTACAAAAAGGCCTTTGACTCACTCCCACACAGCTGGATCATCAAGTGCCTGGACGCCATCGGGATTTGTAAAACAGTTGGCACCTTCATTGAAAACATGATGGAGCACTGGAAAACTGAACTGTTTGTTGGAAATGAAAGCTATGGACTTGTCAACATCAGGAGAGGAATTTTCCAGGGAGATTCATTGTCCCCTCTGCTTTTCATTATTGCCATGATCCCTCTGTCAACAATCTTACAAAAAACAAATCTCGGCTATCAAATATCTAAGAATTCTCACAAAATTTCACATTTGATGTACATGGATGACCTGAAGCTATATGGGAAAACGGAAACTGAAATCCAGTCTCTGACCAACACTGTCCGAATTTTTAGCACTGATATCAACATGGAGTTTGGTTTGGACAAATGTTCGACAGTGGCATTGAAGAAGGGAAAAATCATTGAAAGTGAGGGCATAAATATGCCCAATGGCCAAACAATAAAGTGTCACCAGCCAGAGGCCTATAAATATCTGGGCATACTACAGCTGGACAACATCAAGCATGAACATGTGAAAACTGTGGTCAGCAAAGAATACACACAAAGGGTCAGAAAAATTCTCAAAAGCAAGCTCAATGGAGGCAACACCATCAAGGCCATAAACACCTGGGCCATGCCTGTCATAAGATATACTGCTGGCATCATAAACTGGACACAGGTGGAACTGGACAATTTGGACAGAAAAACAAGAAAACTCATGACCATTCATCATTCACTGCACCCTCGCAGTGATGTTGACCGGCTATATCTGCCTAGAAGATCAGGGGGCAGAGGACTCTTACAAGTAAAGCAAGCAGTCAAAGAAGAAGAACATGCCCTGGCAGAATATGTAAAGCAAAGTGAAGAACCTGCTTTGATTGAAGTCAAAAATCAGAAACTCCTCAAAACACAGCAGACAAAAAACCAGTACAAGAAAACCGCACTACAAACTAGAGCTGACAGCTGGCACAACAAAACACTGCATGGAAAGTTCCTTGACAAAATTGAAGGAAAAGCTGATAAGGAGAAGACCTGGCTCTGGCTCACGAATGGGACCCTGAAGAAGGAGACAGAAGGCCTGATCCTTGCAGCCCAGGAGCAAGCCATCAGAACAAATGCAATTAAGGCCAAGATTGAAAAATCAGCTGATGACCCAAAATGCAGACTGTGCAAGGAAACCGATGAAACCATTGATCATATCCTCAGCTGCTGTAAGAAAATCGCACAGACAGACTACAAACAGAGGCACAACTATGTGGCCCAAATGATTCATTGGAACTTATGCCTCAAGTACCACCTCCCAGCAGCAAAGAACTGGTGGGATCACAAACCTGCAAAAGTATTGGAAAATGAACATGCAAAGATACTGTGGGACTTCCGAATCCAGACTGACAAAGTTCTGGAACACAACACACCAGACATCACAGTTGTGGAAAAGAACAAGGTTTGGATCATTAATGTTGCCATCCCAGGTGACAGTCGCATAGATGAAAAACAACAGGAAAAACTCAGCCGCTATCAGGACCTCAAGATTGAACTTCAAAGACTCTGGCAGAAACCAGTACAGGTGGTCCCGGTGGTGATGGGCACACTGGGTGCTGTGCCAAAAGATCTCTGCCGGCATTTGGAAACAATAGACATTGACAAAATCACCATCTGCCAACTGCAAAAGGCCACCCTACTGGGATCTGCACACATCATCAGAAAATACATCACACAGTCCTAGACACTTGGGAAGTGTTCGACTTGTGGTTTTGCGAAACGAAATCCAGCATATCTATCTTGTTTGCTGTGCCATACAACGTCGTTGTGTTGATAATAATAATAATACACACAAACAAAACAACAAAGTAAAACAAAATACTAAAAATAAAAGTTAGATTCATGTTGTGAGCCAAAGCAAGGAGTGCTGAAATCAATGGAACATAAAAATAAAGGTTTTCCCCTGACATTAAATCTAGTCGTGTCCAACTCTGGGGGTTGGTGCTCATCTCCATTTCTAAGCCGAAGAGCCAGCGTTGTCCGTAGACACCTCCAAGGTCATGTGGCCAGCATGACTGCATGGAGCTCCATTACCTTCCTGCCAGAACGGTACCTATGAATCTACTAACATTTGCATGTTTTTGAACTGCTAGGTTGGCAGAAGCTGGGGCTAACAGCGGGAGCTCATCCCACTCCCCGGATTCGACCCCCGACCTTTCGGTCAGCAAGTTCAGCAGCTCAGCAGTTTAACCCACAGGGCCTCTGGGGGCTCAAATGGAACATACTTGCAAATTAATCTCCTGGTTCACCAACAGATATCCGTAGGCTTATATGGCTTTTTTGGTGTCACTGCACCCTGAATGGAGGTTGCCCATTGAAATGTTTCAAGGCTTTGTTAAGGCACATACCCATGCACCCTTTCTCATTCAGGGCCATTAGACATTAACATGTAACTCGTTCCCCATGATAAGATGTTTAAAACAACATCTTGTTCTTTGTTGAAATGCTTTTATACTTAAACATTCTTGCGCTTTTAAATGGCCTCCTCATTCTGAATCAATATTTGCAACTTGAACATCAAGGCATGGCTTCTCATTAGACCATCTTCTGCTACATTAGAGGGAATTTTAAACATGTACATCTGGACACTTACATGTCGAGAGCATACAAGTTGTGCGCTGCCGTTTCATGTTTCTAAATTATTCTCTTGTTAAAAGAAAAAGGCTTCCACAGGACGGGCTTCATTACATTTCCCACTTGCTATTAACCTGGAGGGCCTCGGAGGCTCTCCCCTTCTCCCCCATTCTTATTCAGTTGTATAATAGTGACCTGATGCAATCTGCCTGCAGGGGCAAATACAGTTATCTCTCTCTAAATTAAAATTGTAATTCATTTGGTGCAGTTTACACAAGGCCTCAGCTTTGACACATGCAATTACTATGAACACAGGGTGAACATGATTGCCGGGCGCCACCAGGAATAGAGTTTAATCAGAAAACATGGAGTTGTTCCAACAGATTTATGAGTCCACTACTTGTTATTCTTTTGTGTTCTTGGGGTTCAGATAATTAGATACACTGGTTCCTGTTTCCCAAAAGGCCAGAGAGGACAAATCTGATTATTTGTGTGTATATGTGTGTGTGCATTAAAAATGATTAAATTATATTGTGAACCATCTGCAATCTTTGTTGTTGTTTTTGTTGTTAAAGTGACTAATTTATTACTTGCAAAGTGTTACAAATCATTCACTTTGTGGTGTTTGAATATTTTGACCAACACATAATGAATGAATAAATTCATTATACAAAGTCATGGACTCAACCAGAAATCTATATATATATAAGGCTTTTGGCATCACGGCGACTCACAAAACAACAAAACCCCAAATCCCCCAAACTCAAAAATTGTCAACACAATCAATCATCCCCGCCTCAAGTAAGATACAACACAATTACACTAAAAACAGATTATCTGATTTCAACTCCATTATGTGACAGTCTACACTCAAACCTCTGCCACACAACAATATTGCCCAGAATACCAAGGCACATCTGCCAATATCTCCTTTAAACTGGATTATCCACCTTGGCATTCTAAATAATTTTCCTCTATGACATCGCCTTCACTCTACACTGCCATCTAATCCAGTTCAGTCTACATTTTATACAACTATGTACAACTGACCTCATATAATCCAATTCTAACCACCTAATATAACATTATAAATATAATATATAAGACTTACTATGGTATAATAATAGAAAACAATATGATCTCTAAAACCAGGAGACGAAATAAAGACCAACACTCGGAAAGCAGGGAAATTGGGAATTCTACAAACGAAACAATCAGGGCCAGCTAACACTTCCCAACAAAATATTCCTCCAGACAGTAAACAAACACCCTTTCAACCTGCAAGGCCATTTAAAACTAATCAAGGTGGCTAATTCCACCATTCAAACCTCCCACACCGACACTATTAATTCCTTTTCACTGACCAACCAAGGATTCTGCACGGTAAAAACCGACCAGGCTTACAACTATCAAGGCTATTCAATACTTTTCAACCAACATTTTCAACCAGGCCAACCAACATTTCCCCTACATACAAAACCCCCAAACTGTGAAACCACAACACTACTCTGTCCCATTCAACCTCGCCTAGCAACAATACCTTATGTGCAAACCGACCAGGCTTTTAACCTAAAAACCTATTCAATACCATTCAATCTGGCCAAATAAGAATTCCCCTACTAAGGAAATACCCACACTTCAAAGCGCCTCCTTGATTAATGCTACGACTCCAACCACTCCACAAAACGGCCAGACTTTCATGCTGCAAGGCTATTCACTCCTATTCCACCTGGCCAACAAATAATTCCCATAAGCCACAGCAATGCGTGGCCGGGCAAAGCTAGTAGTCTTTATATAAGAACTGCTGGATGCGGCATGTATTCCATTTATCTCCTTGTGTTTTCTCGAGTAGTCCTTTAAATAATTGCACTTTACAGAGTCTTATATTTATATTGTGTTGTGCCTAACCAATGAAGACTACAATCCTCAATCCACTTGCCTGGGAATAAATGCCATTAAACGTAATAGGATCTATCTCTGAGGAGGAGCCAGCATGGTGTAATGGGTTGGGCATTGGACTATGACTTTGGAGAACAGAAATCAAGTCCCTACTTGTGTCATGACATCCACACTCTTCCATGGACTGGAAGAGGAAGTTTATGAAGAATTGCCCTATATCCCAAAATATCAAGGCAGAAAATCCCACAATATCTGCTTTGAACTGGGTTATCTGAGTCCACACTCAGATAATGTGGGGTTTTCTGCCTTGATATTCTGGGATATAGGGCTATGTGGAAGGGCCCTGGGTGACTTTAGCCAAGTCATATTCCCCTTTAGAGAAAGGTAGCAGAAACGTCTTCTCAACAAATCTTTCCAAGAAAAAACTAGGAGAGCTTCTCCTTAGGGTTGCCATATGAGTTGAAGGCACACAACAAAAGATTGCACAGCAAATATGAGTGCATGTATTTTGATAAATTTTTAACGGTAATTAATCTGTAAGCAATTTGTGTAAGAAGTTGTAAACTACGTTCCTGCACCTGTAAACTGTGCCCCTCCCCCAGAGTTTTGATATTTTGATTTTTAAAATGTCCTCCAGATTTTCATCTCAACATATTTTTAAATGTTATAGCAAGCCTACACAGCCTCTGAGATAAACATAGTCCAAGAGTACATCTACACTGTACTCAATGAAGTTTGGCACCACCTTCACTGCCATAGCTAAGTGAAATAGATCCTGGGAGTATAGTTTGGTGAGACATCAGCACTCTTTGCCAGGTGTTGGAGCTCAACAAAGGGCACAACCTCTGAGGATGCCTGCCATAGATGTGGACGAAACATCAGGAGAGAATACTTCTGGAACATGGCCATACAGGCCAGAACACATACAACAACCCTGTGATCCCGGCCATGAAAGCCTTCAACAACACAGCTAGGGATTTCTCAGAGGATGAGGGGGATGATAGGTTTCAAACTGAGGAGTCTGTGTGTGATCAGGGAGAATTGCAAGCCTTAGATCAGTGAGAATTGCAGACAATTGAAGATGAGACAGAGGATGTTTTGGATTCCGATGTTCGTTCCTTAGCAACAGGAGAAAGTGAAAGGTCACTTTGTCTTGGGAATAGGTCTTCAGCCAGTGAGTTTTTCCGATATCAGATTAGGTCTCTGGATGTAGGGAGTGAAAGATAGATTAATTAGGAGTTCCGGAGAGACTCCAAGATTCCATGAAAAGTCCTTGGAACCCAGATGTGAGAGGCATGATCTCATGTCTTCCTGGTCAGGCTTGGGCTTAAATGAAGTGGCGTTTACTTGGTGTCTCTCAGAGGAGACAACGTTGCCATAAAGTGTGGGTTCCTGACTCAGTTCTCAAGTTCATGATTCAAGTTTCTTGTGTTTCCTGGAGGGGTTTGCCTTGGACAAAGTTCCTGTTTCCATGGCCATGGATTTATGCCTGTGATTTTGACTCTCTTGACTTCATGTACTTTGCCAGTTTTGGACTACTGCTCTTTTGTATATAGACTGCTGCTATTTTGTAGTTCCTTTTCTTTTGTAGTTCCAAGGCCAGAGTGCAACACAAGGGAAGGCTGAGGAGCTTGTAAAACTACAACTACCATGATTCCACAGCATTGAGTTACAGAAGTTAAAGTAGGATCAAACTGCATTAATTCTACAGTGTAGATGCACTCCAGCACACCCTCCAACTCTCCTAATGCCGTAGGAACAGTCCTGATCAGTTCTCAGTTTCATCCCCTTTTCAGCTGCTTTGAAATGTCCTTGTTTCCCACTTCTCCCCCCGCTTTCTCCTTTTGTTGTCTCTTCTATTGCTGCACATTCAGTTCAAGATGCAAATGTAGTTTCTACTCAATGAACGCAGCATGCAAAGAAAACAGGTTGGGGCAGATTCTTGCTCTTCCCTGTAAACTCAGACAAAACCAAACAGATGTAACCTCCTCTAGAAAGATAGTGTTTTCTTTTCGTTGATCGAGTTTGTCATCTTGACCGCACTCTGATGTTGCTTGGCCATCCATATGCCAGATTTCATCAATGAAATGTTGGAGGATATGATACGATTTCCATGTATTCTGGAACACCAGAAAGCTCTGGTATCCCTAACCAAAAAACAAACTCCAGCATTCCATTGGGATCTGCCATAGCTGTTAAATAAAATCATAATGATATAAGTGTGTAGTGTGGGAGAACTCTACCTATTACATAAACTTACTTTTGAAATACTCCCATTATTTTGATGTTGAATTAGAAATGACTCAATTGTCCATGAAAATGAACTCGCTGAATAGCGAAAAAATATGTTTGAGTGATTTCAGCATGCAGTAACACTATTTTAAGCTGTCAGAAAGGACGGTTAAACAATGGACTTCTCTACTGGGATTTATTTTATGAAAAGGGTATTGAAGGTCATAATGGCCAAAAACGTAATTCTGAGTGACTCATGTGGTGCTAGAAACCAACGACAAGGTGTGTTTGATTTGGTTTGGACTCAATCATTTAGAAGTGCTACAGATAGTGTGACAAATGGCAAGAAACAATGGGATAAAACATCTGGAGGATCAAAGCTCTCTAGGGTACATCTACATTGTAGAATTGAAGCAGTTTGCTACCACTTTAACTGATATGGATCAACACTATGGAATCATCAGAATTGCAGTTTGACAAGGTTTTAAAACCTCTCTACTAAAGGGTGCTGGGACTCCACCAAACTACTACTCTCATGATTCCAGAGCATAGAACCATGGCGGTTAAAGTTGTGCTTTAATTCTACAGTTTAGATGCATCTCTAGTTCTACTATAAGTGGCCTAATTTGGGGCCTTTCCACACAGCCCTATAACTCAGAATATCAAGGCAGATAATCCAAAATATCTGCTTTGAACTGGATTCTCTGAGTACACACTGCCAGTTCAATGTGGATTTTATATAGGTGTGTGGAAGGGACCAAAGTCTTCTCTTGCCTGGTGCCTTCCAGATGTGTTTGGCCACAACTGCCATAATCCCACAGATAGCAAAACTAGCATTAGGAAATACAATACACATGTACACATGGAGCTCCTACATGAGTTAATGCCATCATTAACATCTTTACGGTACTGAAGTAGGAATCATAGAATCATAGAATCATAGAATAGTAGAGTTGGAAGGGACCTCATGGGCCATCCAGTCCAACCCCCTGCCAAGAAGCAGGAAATCGGATTCAAAGCACCCCCGACAGATGGCCATCCAGCCTCTGCTTAAAAGCCTCCAAAGAAGGAGCCTCCACCACAGTCCGGGGAAGAGAGTTCCACTGCCAAACAGCCCTCACTGTGAGGAAGTTCTTCCTAATGTTCAGTTGGAATTTCCTTTCCTGTAGTTTGAAGCCATTGTTCCGCGTCCTAGTCTGCAGGGCAGCAGAAAACAAGCTTTTATCATGGGGACAGGCTGATGCAAGCTGAATGAAGTATTAATTGCTATGTAGTTGTCATATTAGGCAGTCTTTGTACAATGCTTTGGATTTGATAGAGGTAATATTGTGCACATCACTGTTTTAAATATTGACTCTGTCTTCCATATCATCTAGGTTTACAGATCTTGCCATTTTTCTCTGGAAAACAAAAGGGAGACAATGTTGGCTGACAAGTCCATCTTGCTCGCAGCCCGTGTTCCTATTATGTTACACGTTGTTCAGTTTCTTTTTGGTTCCTTTACTCTATTAAGATGAAAATTAGATTTATTGGAGAAGACTATTTGCAAAGCTTTTCCCTCTTCATTTTTTTAAAAAAATCAATAGTGTTTTTTCTTTCTTTCATGCTTCTGTCATGTGAGCAGAGAAAATGAAAAATGATTCTATGTGTTTATAAACTAACATCCTTAAACAACAGTTGTTTATACTAGGAATAGTGCTTTACATGTTGTTGAACTTTAGCCCTTGACAGAATAGCTCCTGGTGAGAAATGCGGGAATTTCAATCCAGATGCTGTTGGATTGAAATTCCCACATTCCCCCCTTCCCAAATGATACATGTGTGACTGCTAGTGTAGACTGCATTCTGAAACTGGATTATATGGCAATTTTAGATCCAGACTCAGAGAGAGAGAAACTGCACTGAATTCGGTTCCCTGACTTCTGAGTAGACATTGGGGGCCCATCCATACCTGAATAAAACTGAATAAGTAAGTAAGTAAAGAGTTTGAAAACCTGGCTCTTTACTCAGGCCTTTAGTTAAAGATTGCTCATCCCCATAGCACTCTGTATCTGTGACCATTCCTGTACCGGTTTACACTTTACCTATGTCAACTTGATAAAGACACAGGGTCTATTCCCATCCCAATTTGCACTTCCAAGAATTTGCAGCACTTTATCAGTCACCTCGTGTTTACAATATTTATATGGTGCACCTTACCCAGTCTACTTTTACAACCTCTCCATTTTAATCCATGTTTTTATTAGCTCTTGTCATTTGTTTTTACTGGCTAATGTTTAAATTTTTATAATTGTGCATGTTTTTTTGTCTATTGTTGTGTTTTATATTGCTACTGTTTTTATTCGGGCTTGGCCCCATGTAAGCCGCCCTGAGTCCCCTTTGGGGAGATTTTTTTTTTTTTCGTGTCAGGAGCAACTTGAGTTGCTTCTGGAGTGAGAGAATTGGCCGTCTGCAAGGACGTTGCCCAGGGGACGCCTGGATGTTTTGATGTTTTTACCATCCTTGTGGGAGGCTTCTCTCATGTCCCCGCATGGAGCTGGAGCTGATAGAGGGAGCTCAACCGCACTCTCCCCAGGTGGGATTCGAACCTGGCAGCTTTCAGGTCAGCAACCCAACCTTCAAGTCACTTAGTCCACTACGCCATCTGGGGGCTCCTTTGGGGAGATAGAGGCGGGGTATAAAAATAAAGTTATTATTATTATTATTATTATTATTATTATTATTATTATTATTATTAAAAGTAAAAGTAAGTAAGTAAGTAAGAATAAGAGGTAAAGGATTCCCCGACATTAAGTCCAGTTGTGTCAAACTCTGGGGGTTGGTGCTCATCTCCATTTCTAAGCCGAAGAGCCGGCGTGGTCCGTAGACACCTCCAAGGTCATGTGGCCGGCATGACTGCATGGAATGCTGTTACCTTCCCTCCGGAGCGGTACTTATTGATCTACTCACATTTGCATGTTTTCTGCTTTGAATTGGACTATATGGCAGTGTGGACTCAGAAAACCCAGTTCAAAGCAAATGTTGTGGGATTTTCTGCCTTGATACTCTGGGTTATATGACTGTGTGGAAGGGCCCTGAATCATTCCACTCAATTTTCTTTAAGTAATTTTTACTGTCATATAGGGAAGGGGTGTTTTTAACATTTTCCCTGGGGTAAGAAGGATGAAACCTTTCTTCCCCATCAGTGATGCCAGTTTGAGTCACCCCATGCTTCCTTTTGAGTAAGAAAAAAGCACAGATGTCACTGCATGCTGTTTTAAAATAAGTAGTTTGACCCTTATTTTATGCTTTGGCTTTAAAAGGAAACTATATAAACAGTGATGAGCAAACCTACCAAGAACTGTTGGGTTCATTTTCTCCATGAATTTTGAACAAATTGATGTAATTTTATTTGCAGAGCAATTAACAACTAATTTATAATTAGAGGAGTTTCACTGGAGGAAGACAGCTCAAATTGAACTAGCCATTAACTATCCAGAAATATTCTACCAGGTGGCTGAAGGTGAATGATTTCTAACAGTGCTTCTCCGTGGCATATTTCACACCTAGAAAAAGACAGAAGGATAATTGGTGGGAGAGAGAGTCATATTCCCATTAATTGACACCATGATTTTCCATAAATGGGCCAAACCTACTGACTGATTGAGCTGACTAATCCCAAATCATAGCAGTGGTGGGTGAATGTCTGTGTCCTGGACTTAGTCAGAGTAGGGGTAGCAAGCTGAAATGAATTTAATTCTCATCAGAGTCTTTTCCAGCAGCAGGCATTAACTCCACCATGTCTCTCAGTTCAGGTGACATATGGACAAGAGGTATAGATGGAAACACATTATTTTTGATAGGGATATGGTATCATTCACATACATGCATAATGCTCTACAGAGCACCACGATAGGTAAAAGAAGACAGGTTTTTGCCCCAGGGGTCTTAAAATGGAAGTACAAGGGGGATAATGGGAATAGCGCCCGGGCTTTGGCACAGGCGGGAGAGCAAGCCAGTGCAATTAACTGCAATGAATCACTCTGACCAGGAGGTCATGAGTTCGAGCCTCGCTCGGAGCCTATGTTTGTTTGTCTTTGTTCTATGTTAAAAGGCATTGAATGTTTGCCTATATATGTAATGTGATCCGCCTTGAGTCCCCTTTGGGGTGAGAAGGGCGGAATATAAATGCTGTAAATAAATAAATAAATAGCATTCTAACCTCCATAGTTTTATCCAATTTAGAAATAAGGATCTCATCAGATGGAGTTCCAGAAGCCAGGCGACAGAAGGGGAAACTGTAGGGCTGCGTGGGAAACCATGGGGAAGCACCCAGCCTTGCGAGCAAGTAGACTAAAAGTGAATCCCGCAAAAACTGAGATACTCTGGTCCAGCCAGCCACCAGAGTTAATCCAGTCACTGCCTGATTTTGATGGGGAAGTTCTGGTTCCGTCTGCTACTGTTAAAAGCCTTGGGGTTGTGTTGGACTCAACCTGACAATGGAGGCCCAGATCACTGCCATAAGTAAGCAGGCCTTTTTTCATCTTCACCAGGCAAGGAAATTGGCATCCTACCTTTCGACAGAAGCATTGGCAACGGTAATCCATGCAACAGTCACCACTAGGTTGGATTATTGTAACGCTTTATACGCCGGCCTTCCGAAGACAAAAACCCAGAAGATCCGAATGGTCCAAAATGCGGCGGTCAGGCTGCTAGCGGGATCATCAATAAGATCCCATATTACACCGATTCTGAAACAACTGCATTGGCTACCAATAGAACATTGGCTCTCCTACAAGATACTGATCCTGACATTTAAAGCTCGAAATGGCCAAGGACCATTATATCTTAGGGACCACTTCATTCCTTTTATTCATCAGTGGTCACCTCGATCCTCCCAGGAAAATCTCCTATACGTACCTGGCCCTAGGGAGGTACACCTGGAAGCTACAAGGCGTAGAGCCTTTTCAACCTGTGCTCCAATTCTGTGGAACTCGTTGCCTCCATATGTTAGAGCAATGTCGGAGTTGCGATCTTTTGTAAAAGCGCTCAAGACTTGGCTGTTTGGTTGTGCCTTTAAGTAAATCAGATCTAATTTGCCAAATAGTCACTGTCGAATGTTTTTATGTTGAATGTTTTTATATTGTGGAATGATATTTTAAATTGTAAGTCGCTCGGAGCACACTGGTGGAGAGCGACTAATTAAGAAATGAAGTGAAGTGAAGAAGTGAAGTCCCCTTACCATCCCACAACGTTTCCCAGCTGTTCTCAGCTTCCTCCCTTTCTGTCCCTGGTTTCTTCAATGAGGATACGGGTGACTAAACGACCCATATCCTCAAGGCACCCTCTGAGCATGCAGCTGGGACAGAGCCCCACCAGAAGTATCCCTGCATTATGTAATGGACTCCAGTGGGCTCTGTCCAGGCTCCGTCTTGGCAGTGTGCAAGAACGGGGGAAAAATCTTGACTGATGAGGTCCTAAGTCAACTTCAGATAATTAGACTAAGCACTCTGAAGGCACTGAAACCCATCTAACACTGGAAGATAAGCAGGATCAAATCTGATTAGTCCTTGTAAGGGAAACCACCAAGAAATACCAGATCCTGTAGGTTGTATTCAGCAGAGAACAAGAGCAAACCAGCTCTGAGCATTCATTGCCTAAGAAAACCCTATGAAATTCATGAGGTTGTGATAACCTGGAAACTGAAGGCACATGTTTTGCAATGTAACACATGCAGGTAAGCTTTCTGTCAACCTCTTTCTTCCAAGCCCCCAATCTAATCACTTGTATTGTACCCCCCCCCCACACACACACACACACACAAACCCAAAATGCTAAATATCCAGTCAGGTATATTTGATGCCAAAGGAACCCATCTGGAGGATGTAGGTTGGCATTCCATCAAGACCTTGAGCTATTGGTAGTCACTGTCCTTGTCTCTCACAGATCATCCTCCAGGTCACCTCCTCTCTGACTACTAAAACTGTCCAGTATCTGTTTCACACATTTTCTCTGGCTTCTTGGCAAAAAGCCTGCCTGGCAGCAGCAATGCTGCTGTCAGCATAACCTTCTGCCTCCCAGGATCATGTAAGCCCACCCCCACAAAAGGTAGTCTTATTACTGGGACTGAGAATAAATTAGCAAACTGTTTTAGATTGTTCTTAATACTGCATGCTTATGCTATGCTAGACCTAGCACAAGTTACAGCCTAACACAAGCAAACTTATTACAAACAAACTAAAAGATTTTGAATCAAGGTAGTAATGTATTTTAGTGATTCAATAAAAAGTATTTAAAACCTCAAGTGAATATTATCATTTTAAAGAAAAAGGTGAGGACATTGCAGGACCTAAGAGTAATCCATTATTTTGGATAACAATCTCACCAAGAGAATGGGGCTTGAATGTACACAATTGAGGGAGCTGTCAAAAGTTAGTGCAGGACAACAAAAGAAATCAAACAGTCAAAATGACTTAAGGCAGTGGTTCACAACCTGTGATTCCCGAGATGTTTTGGCCTTCAACTCCTAGATATCCTAACAGCTGGTAAACTGGCTGGGATTTCTGGGAGTTGTCGACTAAAACACCTGGGGACCCACATGTTGAGAACCACTGAATTATGGTATTGTTGTGTGATTTCAATATCCGCAAGACCTGCGAGTTCAAGGTCCCGGCATTTCTAGCTTCCCAGAAAGCCAAAAGAGACACAGACAAGTTAAAGATAAAAGCAGAGGTTTATTCTCAATGCTCGGAGTGGATGTCAGTGGAGAAAGCACTCCAAAGAACAGACACACCACAATTGCGAATACAGAGCATATTTATTACATTTTGACAGCTATTCAAGTCTGGCTCCAGATTGACTCAGAAACTGTCTGGTTAGGATCCATTCCCTGAGTGATCCAGTGCTCCATCAGATGTCATTTCTAGTCAGTTCTTGCTTTGGTGGGACAATTTAATAAACTGTCATTGGTTTATTTTGAAGAGTCTGTTCATTTATTGATCTGCCCATGAGAGGGGTGTGGTAATTGAAAATGAGCTTAATGTCCTGGTTCCGGTGAAGACAAAGGTGTTAATGCAGAAAATAATGGGTGCTTTAGGGTGATGACCATTTCAATGGGTGTCATAAGGATGGGTCTAGCTTGGAACATGGAAGAAGAAACGTTCCCAGATAATATCAGGTGAAACAGGAAAAAGGACTCATAGCTCTGATGCAAGTTCATTGTGCCCCTGCCCACAAGTCTTCCTAGTTCATTGTAAAAGGATTACGGTAATTTGAGGGATTGTTTCCTCAAGTCTAGGCTGTGTTGAGCAACATTCCAAAGCATTTTATGGAGAGTTACTACAGGACAAAGTCAAAGACGGGCTTGGTGTATATCTCAATGGAGCCACATCTCATAATCCGGAAAAGAACAGAACATTTTTTTTCGATCAATGATCAGCATTAAAAGAACCAGTAAAACATGAATAAAACATACATTTAGGCATTAAAATACAGCTTTTAAAAGGTGAGTGCTAAGTATGAGACCTTTTTTCATGTCAGGAGCAACCTGAGTCGCTTCTGGAGTGAATTGGCCGTCTGCAAGGATGTTGCCCATGGGACACCCGGATGTTTTTGATGTTTTTACCATCCTTGTGGGAGGCTTCTCTCATGTCCCCGCATGGAACTGGAGCTGATAGAGGGAGCTCATCCGCACTCTCCCCGGGTGGGATTCGAATTTGGCAGCTTTCAGGTCAGCAACCCAACCTTCAAGTCCACTACGCCATCGGGGGGCTTAAAAGGCATTAAATGTGTGTATATTAAAATAACAATGTTAACAATGATAAAAGTTAAGGTAAAAGCTAAGATAAAATAAGATAAAAAAATAAAAACTCTTGAGACTGCACCAACAGCTATTGCTTATGAACAAAAGCTTGCAACAGGGAAAAATAATCTAGAGGGCGGGAAGGAGCACACAGGTAACATGAGGGGGCATAAGGGGAAGTACAAACACAAATCCAAAGACTAGGAGCACTAACTATAGCTGTAATAACAAGTTTCCAATAAGTTAAAATGCTAGCTCATGGTACCAATCATCACCCGGCGAACTTGCTAACTTTATATGCTGTAACGCTGTTGGTGTTCAAGAACAGCATAGTGATGTAAAATTTTCCTGAGAGCTCTGGGTGTTTGTAAAGCAGTGGTGATGAGACTATTACGAATTTATCTATAAAACAGAAACTGCAGGAACACATGTTCTGTTGTTTCTTTGTGTCTGGAATCACAGGGGCACAGTCTCTCCAGGGAGGCAGTTTTCTGATATCAACCCTTGAGTATGGCAGATGGGAGGGCATGACATCATGCCCCCAGATGGCGTAGTGGAGTAAGTGACTTGAAGGTTGGGTTGCTGACCTGAAAGCTGCCAGGTTCGAATCCCACCTGGGGAGAGTGTGGATGAGCTCCCTCTATCAGCTCCAGCTCCATGCGGGGACATGAGAGAAGCCTCCCACAAGGATGGTAAAAACATCAAAACATCCGGGCATCCCCTGGGCAACGTCCTTGCAGACGGCCAATTCTCTCACTCCAGAAGCAACTCCGGTTGCTCCTGACACGGAAAAAAAAATCGTGCCAGTGTGAAAACCCTCCAATGATTGGGTACCTGTAGATTGACTAAGTATGGCATAGGGGAGGTGAGATATCTACTGGCTTCATTGCTGATAAAGGACAGGGCACTCGCTAGATCTGACCGGTGCTCTGTGTCTATTGCACTTTGATTTGGTCATATCCCATGCTGAGTAGCAGCCCTGGAGAGAAGCCCAGAGATGAGATCTTGGTTACTACTGCCTGCTTCCATGTGGACTGGAAGTCATCCAGCAATGTTGTTGGGGTTAGTCCATGAGGAGAAAGGGATAATCTAAGGCAGTAATTGAGTATGGTCACCCACACCCTGGCATCCACCCTCATGAGACTTGTCTCTAGATGGCACTGGAGACACATCTTGGAATTTGCAAGGCCGATCTTAAAAAATTTGAATGCACATGCTTGAGTGGAACGTAATTGGAGAAGGGGGTTACCTGGACACCATACAGGAGGTGTGCTACTCATTTGGTCTCATAATTCATATATGTCATAATTTGGGATCTGATTTTGACAACACTATTTCATCATTTGAATCAAATCAAATGTTTAATATTAATTGAATATATTTGCCAAATATTAGATATTCCTATGCCCTTAAGAACTAGCCTAGAAAACTGGCTCCATGTTTCCTTTAACTAGAAAAAGAAAAGCTAGAGACATACAGTGCAATGCTGAGCATGTTTATTCAGATACATGTCCCATATTGAACTCACTGAGGCATATACAGTAAAGTGTGCTGAAAGGACTGCATAGCATAACCACAAGCCAACCAGAGTTAAGCCTTTCTAGACTCTCTTAATTTTAGTGGGAAAGAGATGAGGATGTATTTTAATTTTCTCATTGCAATCAGTTGGATTACTGAGGGATTCATGCTCCCTCAAAAGTTTTAAAATAATTGGTTAATCTTCTGTTAAGGGTTATTACAAAAAGGATTAGAAACAAAACAGCAAGTATGATAATCCTGTATTAGCTCTGGCTGCCTGTCTCAGCTATGAGGCTGCCGCTGAAAGCAACAGGATTGTACATAGAGAATTCCCTCTTGAGATCATATCCTCCAGTACCTCAGTACTTCCAGTATTTCACAATATCTAGAACATTCAGTATTTCATTGATGAAAATACTGAGGTTTTGAGATCATGACAAATACATTATGACAAAAATATCAAGAATATTCCCTTCCCCTACGAGATTTACAACTATACATTACTTTATTAATTAGAAATAAATACATTATTCCCCTTCTCATATACATAATTCCTAACATTCATAACGTTATATACATCACCATCTAAAACTATTATCCAATCCAGAAAAAATGGTCTTACAAGATATGAAGGAATTACTACATGCTCTTCTTGCCGACTGCATGATAGTAAATTTATTTTCAGTAGCCTGTCCATCACTGATTTAAAAGGTGAGATGAGCTTGTTCTTTTGCTTCAAGGTATTTAAGGAAGTCAATCATAATACATTATCAACAATTTAAAATGTCAGTCAAATGGCTGGCCGTGTAGTGCAAAGTGTTTCGGTGTTCATGGGCAAGACTGGTATGTCTAGAGCAAGAATGGGCAAAGTGTTTACCTTGGGACCCATAAGTGTAGCCCACAAGACCCCCTGCCCCAATCCCCACAAAACAATATCCCCAAATTGAATTCCTTTCAGGCTGTTTTTGGGGTGATTTTTTTGCTCCCAAACCAGCCCAAATCTCTCAAAATTGCGTAAAACAGTGATTCCCAAAGTGGGCGCTACTGCCCCCTGGTGAGTGCTGCAGCAATCCAGTGAGGCTGTAATGGCACCAGGGGAGGGGCTGGGCCTCCTCCCAATTGCCGGAGACAGGGCTGAGCCCCTGAGGCCCCTGTTAGGATACAGGGGGCGGACCTAGAGGAGCGGGCGTGGCTTCTTCCCAAGAGCCCGAGACACGGCTGAGAATCTATACCTCTCCTGAGGAGCTTGTTGAGACACATAGGGCGGAGCTAGGGAAGGGGGCGGGGCCTCCTTCCAAGAGCCCGAGACAGGGCTGCGCCTCTATACCTCTCCTGAGAGGCCTTTTAGGACTAAAGGGCGGGGCTAGGAGTGGGGCCTCTTGCCAAGAGCCTCTGTATACTTCCCCTGAGACTCTTGATAGAACTCGGGGGCGGGGTATAGAAGCCCCACCCCCTGTGTCCTGGCAGGCACCACAAGACAGGGATAAAAGCTCAGCCCTGCCTCAGAGCTCGTAACTCCACCCATCCCAGTCCTGGCTGCCCATTTGTGGCCCCGCCCACCACTCTCTCTCCCCCTCCCAGCCCTGCCTCTTGGAAAAGGGGAGAGGCTCAGCCCCGCCCTCTTGAGCAGGAGCCACGCCCACCCCTCTAAGCCATGCCCCCTTTCCAGGGGGCGCTGAGTAATATTTTTTCTGGAAAGGGGTGGTAGGCCAAATAAGTTTGGGAACCACTGGCGTAAAACAACAGTTTACTCCCTAACTTCTCAGCCTCCACCAAAACAGATAAAAATTGGCAAGATTTCAACCCAAATGGCACCTTGAAGTTGTTTTTTTATGTCAGGAGCAACTTGAGAAACTGTAAGTTGCTTATGTTGTGAGAAAATTGACCGCCTGCAAGGACATAGCCCAGGGGACTCCTGGATGTTTGACGTTTTACCATCCTTGTGGGAGGCTTCTCTCATGTCCCCGCACAGGGAGCTGGAGCTGACAGAGGGAACTCACTCACTCTCCCTGGATTCGAACTGCCAATCTGTTGTTCAACAGTCCTATTGGCACAATGGTTTAACCCATTGCACCACCAGGGACTCCACAGCTTGAAGTGACATCACATAAGTTAGGTTGTGCTGATATGTGTGGCTGCAGACCACCAGATGGGAACAGGAAGGAAAAATGGTTCCTGCCCCATTTGTCATTACCCACCCTGGTCTAGAGATGAAGATGGTTTATACAACTTCTTCTGTATCGATATATGAGGAAGTAAGTAGGAAGGTCAGGACAGCAAGCAGAAAGAGAAACCTATGTGACACAGTAAGAAGACATGGTGTAAGGGAATAGCATCCAAGGACCTCATCAGATGGGTGTAGGGCTCCCTCTCCATAAGCTGCAGAAATGAAAGCCCACAGGAGTCCTATGGAGGCCATCACATGACGTAAAGGAACTTCCATTTCCTACGCCCATCTTCAGAAGTGGGATGGGTGGCCATCCCTCAAAATAGTGAAAGACAGGAAGGAACAGGGTATGAAGATTCCCTCCACTTTCCCCCTATTCCCCTGCCCTCTGGCCCAGCTCTGTCTGATGGAGTCACAAGGTGTAACAGCACACATCAGTGGCAAGATTGGAGCCCCTGATGGCGTAGTGGACTAAAGCCTCGTGACTTGAAGGTTGGGTTGCTGACCTGAAAGCTGCCAGGTTCAAATCCCACCCGGGAAGAGTGCGGAGGCCAAATCCCTCACTCCAGAACCGACTCAAGTTGCTCCTGACATGAAAAAAAGTGGAAAGATTAAGCTGAAGGGAAAGGGATTGTTGGAGGTTGACTGCGGACTTGTGTAAATAAAATTCCTTAGTTTTTGTTATACTCAAAGGAAGTTATTTCTTACGACTTTTTAAAAGAGAAAATGTGGACCAAGAAGCTAAAAGCTCCAGAAACTGCAGTAAAAAAAGACAATGGCCTTTTGGATTAAACATCCCATGGTCCAAATCCATGATGCTTTGATACACATTGGTACCACACACAACAAATCACATTTTTGTCGACAACAGACAGGCATACCAGGAGTTAGGTGAACATCTGTGAAATGTATTCTTGTTAAATTAAAACACACCAAATGTTAAAAACACTGAAAGAAAAGTGGAAAAATCTACATATCAATAATCAGTACTGTTCCGTTATCCAGACAGAGGCCACTAGGGGCTGCTAGAGAGAAAAGGATACTTCATTTTATGGGGCATTGAAGAAGGAAACCCATTTCCCCATTTTCGCTTGTTATTCCCCCTCCCCACTTCCCTCATCATAAAGGAGAGTTGTTTCCATGACGAGGACATGGGTGGGGGAAAATAACAAGAAACAGGGGGAAATTGTTTACTCCTTCAACCCACCCTCCATCCCCAAAAAATGGACTATCCTTCTCTCTATCACCACCTTGTGGCCTCCACCCAGAAAATGGAACAGCATCCAATAATTGATTTAAAAATATTTTGATGAATTTATTTATTTTACTGAACTTCTATTTCACCTTTTTATTAAAAAATAAGACTTATGATAGCTCATGGAAATATTAAATACAAGAAAGATACAATCAAAACACAACTGATGATCAATTATGAAAACAGAGTTAAATTTTAAAAAAATTAAACCATCGCTGCCAATCAGATCTGAAAGTGAAGAGACCATTGGAGGCCTTCATCCCAAATCTAGAAATTCTATTCATTTGTTCAACACAGTAGATATACCTCCAGAGTCCCTGAAGCCATATAAAACTGACAATGCAATTATCTGGGAACAAGCTTTATTGAATTCAATGGACTCATTCTTAGAAGACATATATCGTGCTGCATTGTTAGTTTTCAAAATTTACTGTAGTATTACTAAATCATCCTTGTAGAGCAAATGAGATTTGGAGATCAGACAGAGAACAATGAGCTACCACTATATATTTTCCAGAATGACAGGTTTTGCAGCCCTTGGACAGGTGGAAAGCCACAGATCAAAGTATGTCAAACTTCGTCACAGTCCTGGCCATAAGGAATGCCAGGTAATCTGTGGCCAAGCAGCAAAAATGTAAATCATATTCACTTACAGAACAGATTCTTTGTGGAAAGGTAAAGATTAAAATAGGGATTATGAGCAGCCCATATTGGGATCTACCTGGACTGAGTGTCTGCAGGAGGGGGGGGAGACAATTTCCTGTACTAATTGATCATAATAGTCCCACTTTAAAGTATTTCCAAGCCCTGCAAGAAAAGTACAGTTAGCCCTCTACATTTGTAGGTTTGACATTTGTTGATTTGATTTGATTAATGTGTTCTGCTTAGGAAATGTAGATCCTCCAGTGCAACTGCATGGTCCACTTCCACCAGAAGTTATACTGGATGACCTTGAGATTTCAAGTTTGAACATGTCTCTCGGCATTTAGAGATTCTCCAGTGGGATTCTATTTTTAATTTGTTTTAATGGTTTTTATTTGGGAATTTTTAAAATACTGTTTATATTTAATCCTGTTTTAATGTTTACATGTTTGTATATTTTAAACGGCTATGCTGATGCTTTTATGTTAAGCTGTTTATTATTATTATTATTATTATTATTATTATTATTATTATTAATAATAATAATAATATAATTATATGTTATTAAATAAATATGATGATGATGATGATGATGATAGTGATATGGTCAGATTCAGGTGGAAGTTGGCTATAGAGTTGTGCTGGACGACCTAGGTCCCTTCTACACTGCTATATAATCCAGATTACCAAAGCAAATAATCCACATTATCTGCTTTGAACTGTATTATCGATGCAGCTGTATTACATCCAGATTATCTGCTTTGAACTGGATTATATGGCAGTGTAGACTCATATAATCCAGTTCAAAGCAAATATTGTGGAATATCTGCCTTGATATTCTGGATTATATAGCAGTGTAGAAGGACCCTGAGATTACACTGCCATATAATCCAGTTCAAAGCAGATAATCTGGATTTAATACAGCTGTGTAGAAGGGACCCTAGGTATCCCTAGATATGTTTTAATTGAAATAAAACAGATTTTTCTTTGTTTTAATCGCTTTAACAAGGATAGAGATCCCAGCAAATATGATTGTATTCATTAGTGTCTTGTACTACATGGCAGTACTTACAATGAAGTCTCCTTGGAGTCAGATGTTCTGATATTTTTTGCCACAATATTGACTTAAACTCTCAACACCCCTCCGTATTAGCTCTATCCAGGTCACCAACATCCGGTGGCCTAGAGGATAAAAGCCTTATGACTTGAAGGTTGGGTTGCTGACCTGAAGGCTGCCAGGTTCGAATCCCACCTGGGGAGAGTGTGGATGAGTTCCCTCTATCACCTCCAGCTCCATGCGGGGACATGAGAGAAGCCTCCCACAAGGATGGTAAAACATCAAAACATCCGGGCGTCCCCTGGGCAACGTCCTTGCAGACGGCCAATTCTCTCACTCCAGAAGCATCTCTGGTTGCTCCTGACACGAAAGAGAAAAAAAACCCAACATCTGAATTGGGCCACACCTTCTGTAGATGCTATTATTGGAATAAGTTCTATTTCCAATATTCGGTGAAAGTCTAAACAGGAAAATGGAATTCAAAGTTAATACCATAATCTATTTATTGATGTATAGTCTTCACTATAATATAGACCTTTTACCCTCTTTGAAATTCCATTTTATCTGACAGAAATATGTTACAGCCATCTCCCATTTTTCAACACATTGCTTTTAGATGACCTACGCTTCTGGCTATTATGGAATTAGTACCTAGTACCATATATTCAAAAAGTGGTCTGGTCTTTCTGACCACACATTGAATTAATGGGTTCTGACTGCATATTATTTGAAAGCGTTGAAAGAGTAGTTCAGCAGCTGCGACTACTATAGTACTGTACTCAGACAGAATAAAAAGATTGCATTTTGCACAACACTTTTGCAACTCCACATGCTTTTTTCCAACTCAGCACCATCTTTCATTCATTCTGTGAACCATACATTGCAGCAAAACCTGCAGCTGTCTCCTTGTTCTCCTCCTCCCCTGATGCTGCGGAAAGTGGTTGTGAAAGGTGTTCAGCTTCACCCAGAAGCACTTGAGAAAGTTTGGAAGCAGCTATATAATGAGCAAATCCAACTTATATTTGGGTGCCAGCAAGTGGAAGCCACTCAACCAACAATAAATGGGGTTTTGGCAGGTAATTTATTGCCACAGTAAATGAGGGAATTATAGTACTTACTGCTTCTTACCTTACCATGACAAATGCTTATTGTGACAAAGCTGTCAGAGTAATTTGCAGCGCAGCAGTAGTTGGATGGAATCAGTGGAATGCAGAACGAAGAGACATCAGAGACGATGGTAAAACTATATACAAAGTTTTACTATAAGCAGTAATAATCAAGACAAACAGACATACAGACAATAGACGAACACCTGACTTGACTCACACTCTAGGCAGACAGCACTCAACTCTACAACTGAACTGATGCAATCAGTAATGCACACACTTGTGTCTGGACACTCCCTGGTTCCAGCTGCACATCAAAGACATGTGCTTTTGGCTTAGTTATTTCATTTTTAAGATTGCACCTAATGATGAATGTATTTGCTGTATTGGGCCAGCAGATGTGCTAGTATAGGAAGGAAGGTGGTCAGGTAGGGTTTTAATATACTGATGTGCCCTGCAGGTACTGATCCCATCTGATCCTGAAAGCTAGGCAGAGACAGATCTAGTTAGTACTTGGATGGGAAACAATAGCGAATCATTTCTGCCAGAAGTCAATAGGTGACTTGAAAGCATACATATGTGTATGCAATAATAAAAACATTATTGTTGGTGAAACTTTGACAGTGTACAAATTGAGCATTGCAGATCTCAGGCCCCTTCCACACAGCTGTATAAAATCCAAATTGAACTGGATTATATGGCAGTGTGGACTCAGATAACTCAGTTCAAAACAGATATTGTGGATTATCTGCATTGATATTCTGGGTTATATGACTGTGTGAAAGGGCTCTCAGTTATCCCACTTAAAATCTTACCGTGATTCCAGCTTCAATCAGGCATTTGAGCTTTTCGTAATTCTGGTTTCCCTGCATTTTTGAAACAGTTTATTTCTTGTTGTTTCTGATTTGTTGTATACATAAAAACAAGGTGAGAAGTAAGAATAAAAGAGCCAATCAAAGGAATCACCATGTGTTTTATCAGCTCTGGTTCTCTTTACAATCTTCTTTATAAGCAAAATAAAAGGTAGAAGGTATTAAGGAAGCCCCGGGGCAGTACCAAATGAGAATTTTGGAACAGCTTAAAGAGTGTTTAAGCAGCCAGTTTATAATACCTTCAGTCATGTGAGAATATCTTTTATCTGAAGGTCTGCCAGAGGGAAGATAGCCCTTTACAGTGTTCAAAGATCTGCACAAACTGAGTTCCTGTTGTTAATTGCCATCAGATTGACTTCAACTTATGGAAACCCTATGGATGAGAGACTTCCAAGTCATCCTGTTTTCAATAGCCCTGCTAAGATTTTGCATTAAATCAAGCTACCTGCCATGCATTCTGTCCTCTTTTCCTACTGCCTATTTTACCAAGCATGATTGTGTTTTCTAGTGAGTTATGTCTTCTCGTGATGTGTCAAGAGTATGACAGTCTCAGGACTTCATCCCACACAGTCTTCTTTCCATCTTCTTTCCATTTCTCTGCATTGCCACAACAGTGTCCCACGGAAGCCATCACATAATGTAGGGCCACTTCTGGGGCTTGCCCGTGGGAAATGGAGGAAAAACTCAAATTTCAGGAGTTGGGTGCTACCCAACTTCCAATGACAGAAACTGGAGAGAAGCCGGATGGAAGCTGGGAAAGATAAGGAAAGGATGTGGGATGGCTGCCATCCCTGAAGATTAGGGGTCCCCAAACTAAGGCCCGGGGGCCAGATGCGGCCCTCCAAGGTCATTTACCTGGCCCCCGCCCTCATTTATAATATAATATTTTAATATCCGTTTTAATAATATAATATATTGTATATACATATGATATTGATAATAATATTGTCATTTTATACAATATAATACGAATACTACCACCATATAATATTAATTATATGTTATATATTACATATAATATTACAGTATAGTGAAATAGTTCAATATAGTAATATATAATGCTAATATTGTGCTATGCTAATAATATAATATATTGTATGTACATACAGCTGTTCTGAGTTCCCTTCCGGGTGAGAAGGGTGGGATATAAATGTAATAAATAAATGTAGTAAATGCATAAATAAATAATTTTGGACTTAAGCTCACCCAAAGTCTGAAATGACTTGAAGACACACAAAAACAACAATCCTAATTAACCTGACTATCTCATTGGCCAGAAGCAGGCCCACACTTCCTATTGAAATCCTGATGGGTTTATGTTGGATAAAATTATTTTCATTTTTAAATATTGTATTGTTCTTTCATTGTTATTGTTGTTGTTTTGCCCTACAAATAAGATATGTGCAGTGTGCATAGGAATTTGTTCGTTGTTTTTTTCCCCAAATGATCATTTGGCCCCTCAACAGTCTGAAGGATTGTTGACCGGCCCTCTGCTTTAAAAGTTTGAGGACCCCTGCTGAAGATGGAAAGGCATGATGGGGAACAAAAGAAGACGGTTTCCTCCACTTTCCCCCACTATCCCCACTTTTGTGAAGTCCTCAGTTTAGCCATCTCAGCTTTTAGGGAGAGTTCATCTTGATTTTCTGTAATAGCCCCCTCTTTTTTGACACTCCATACTATCCACATAACTCTCCTTCAGCACCACATTTCAAATCACTATTTTTATCAAATTTCTTCACATACACAGAAATTGTAAATATAATGGCATGGACAATCCTAATTTTGGTATTTGATGATATACAGTACCTTTACATTTGAGAATCTTGTCTAGATTTTTTTATACAGTCGCTCCCCTCCAAATCCTAGTCTTCTGATTCTTTGATGACAATTTCTATTCCAATTTATGATTAGAGGGGAAAAAAACAAATGCCTTCATCATATATTGTAAATCTTCTGTGCTTATTGTTTTTTCTTAATGCTCAGCCGTAAAACTACTTTTATACTTTTTTCAATAGTGGTTTCAAATTTTTGCTGCCAACAGTATGATGTCATCTGCAAACCTTGATTTGTTATGTCATCTTTTCCAGTTTTTATTGGAAGCCTCTTTCCTCTGAGTCTTATCCAGCTTTACCTTCAGTCTACAAGTAAAGCACATAGGATGATAAAGCACAGACTTACATGAACGCTTACCATTTGGAAACTAGTTTAGTTCTCTATATTCTCTCCTGACAGTAGCCTCTTGTCCTGAATTATGCATTGGTGAAATCAAATGTGTGGCAAATCTATTTCATTAAGAATGAACGATAATCTCAGTTGGGTTTAAAGATATCATTTAATACACCAACTGCTGGGCCCCCTAGTTGGTCATCAGCAATGGGCATTGGAACATTAAACTGGCCATTAGACTGAGTATGGACATAGAGCCCCTGGTCACAATCCTCCCTACCAAAGTGGGATGTCTTATATCTTTATTTAAATTATAACAATAGTTTACAAATTTGCATCTATCTAAACACATTAACATACATATTTTATCTTCTCTTTTTGGGTGCTATTTAAGCTTTCCTTTAAGTGCAATGATAAAGCTTTCATTTCTTCAAATGATTTGCCTGGCTTTTATACTGACATACGACGGATTCAAATTTTTTGCCCAACTCTACTAGATAGATATAAACATTGATAAATAGGGCTTGCAAATATTGCAGGAGGAAAATGCACATAGAGGATTTGCAAAGGTTTCAGGGGGAAATACAAATACTTTGTTGGGATCTTTATGATTTATTTGTTGCAATGAGAGTGACTGGTCTTGCAAAACCCTCTTATAGTGCCAAAGCTTGTTAAATATGGTTTTCTGCGAGTGAGTAGATGGTGACTACTGGGTGGCATATGTTCTATATCAGAAGAAACTAGAGCTGATGTGGTCTATCCAGTGCCATTTTCTGAATCAGCACCCCAAATAACCAAACCAAATCTAAAGTTGACCAAAAACTGATTCGTAACCCTTTTGGTACTAATATTGGAGAGTGGTCCCTGGTCAAAGTGGTCCCTGTTCAAGTGTCCCTTGGTTAAAAAAAGGTTGGGAACCATTGTTTTAAAGCATGATGTAGCATGCTTCCATGGCATACATAGTACAGCTGCCATATTTTGGAGATAGCTTAAAGCCACATTAAATGGTCAGTGTAGATGGGACCTCAGAGGGTTTAAATATCCTGAGTATCCTTTTTGGGTATGCTTGGTTTTAAGACATCTTTCAGTCTCCATGAAACTGGGTTGAAGAAGTCTGGATTGCAGTGCCAGATTGACATGGAACATCTTCCCACTGTGCAAAGGGACTGTATGTATGGCTGCTACTGCCACCATGTTCACGGATGTGAGCACCTAAGCCATCATGGAACACTGAGGCTTACTGTCTGATCTATATTTTTTCTTCCCATTTTGGCTACACATAGAAGCCATGGTATCAGGGGCAGTTCAACCGTCAGGCAAAATAGGCACTTGCCTGTGGCACCATCTTGTAGGGGGCGCCGTTGAGGTGCTCCTGGATGCGCGTTCATGCATGCGTACATGCATGTTGAGGTGCATGCGGGAGCACCTCAACTGTGCCTTCAATAACATGGCGCCACCTTCCAGCCAGGCTGGGCCTTCCAGGCGGCATGCGCGCTCTCCAGCCACTTCAACCAGCAGAAGGAAGCTTCCTTGAAGCGGCTGGAGAGCGCGCCGCCACCCGGAAGGCACACGCCCTGCGTGCCGGCGTGCGTCCACCCTGCACGCCGCCTCCTCCTCCTCAGAAGTTGAGAAGTCTGTAGGAAGCAATGCAAGTGGGGTTTATTTATCTGTGGAATAATGTCCAGGGTGGGAGAATGAGCTCTTGTCTGTTTGAGGCTAGTATGAATGTTGCAATTGGCCAGCTTGATTAGTATTTAATGGCCTTGCAGCTTGGTTGGGGGGTGTTAGTTGGCCCTGAATGCTTCCTGTCTAGATTTCCCTGTTTTCAGAGTGTTGTTCTTTATTTAGGCTTTTCCTTAATCCCTCCTTATTATCCAACATTTTTGCTTATCCAACTTTTATTTTTCAGTGATTGGTTTTTTTTGGGGGGGGGGCACAAAAAATTCCGTTCACCTACACTTGAAAATTACCTTGGACCAGCCCTGCATAGTATGCAGGGATTTTTCTCATCCTTCACTGTGGGAGGCAAATCCTGTGAGTTCAGCATTGCTGGATGTGAGAAAGAAGTCTTGCTGAAGACACGCCAGCCTCTGTGCCAGCCAATCAAAGATCTCCTGATTGAGAGTTCATTCTCACAGGTTCAGTATTTGCCTGCTGAATCATTCTGCTTTGACATTCCAGGGCCTTTTTTAGGTATGAAAGTAGAAGTAGAGACCTAAACAGTCTCATGACATTTTCCATGCTTATTCAAGTAAGATGCCATCCCTCCCTGCTTCTTCAGACACAATTTTGTGACTATATTATTAGTTCCTATGAGAATAGACCACTTCCTTACTAGAAGGGTGAAGTGTTGAAAAATTAATTGATCAATTGAAACACTTGTACATGAATTAAGTTCCTATTGGGTTACTTCTGGACACTGGGTTTATGTTATGCCAGACAATTTTCTGTTTTTCTAATGATAATTCAACACTCAAACTCCTACACCACATTGGTTTGCTTGGCACAAATGGGTTGCATTTCTTGAAGAAGCACCATCTGTCACTGTCAGGTTATGGTTGCTTATATCTTCATCCACAGGTTCAAAAGAAAATCCTACTGAGGTCTGAAGTGATCCCGCTAAACTCAGTCATGGGTGGAGAGTAACATCCTTAGGAGCTGTAGCATGTGCACACTTGATCTGCAACTTCAACTGCTAGGGCAGTGATGGAATGTGTGTGCTATGTGGGCAATGTCTCTTGCAGTATCCAATTTATGCCAAGGTGTAGCAGAGACTGGGGTGGCTTAAATGTACCATCACCAATCAGGAAGAAACATTTCCAAAGCCTTGTTGATCAGGAAATTATCTTTTATCTAGAGGTGAGATCTATCCCCCCCCCCCCAATATGTGGAACAGAAATCTAAAATATAGCCTTCTTGAGCTGTCTCTCTCTCTCTCGCCCCCCCCCCCCCAGTGGTCCAAAAAGGAGTGTCTTAAATACTGGAGACATCCTGTAGAGTTTGAGGAGTTTCTTGTCATTTCTGGAAACCCCAAAAGCCTACCCTGCCTGGGCTTCCTCTTTTGAGGAAGAAGTCCCATTCAGTCGTGTAGAAAAACAGTGATTGGGGCAGGCTGGAGAGCTTTTCCTTTGTTTCATAAAAGGACTTGAGGCAATTGGATTTTCTAGGATTCCTACAGTGTAGTTTTGAAGCACAATATAACTGTGGGGAACTAAAATGGGTTTTTCCTGGTACATGAGGTTACTTTATGAAAGAAAGATTCATTAGACTCAAACTTCTAAAAAGACTCACTTACAAAATTAATTTTGTAACTATACTTCAACTGAATTTACCTTTTAAGAAGAAAAAATGGGGTAAATACAGGCTGCCTAATGAAAACAGGAATGATAACAATGAGTATATCTCATAGGGCCTATCTGTATGACAGATTGATATCTGTTTGAATCTTATTTAATTGTCAGGACTCCTTCGAAAGAATTCTAGACTTGTGTGATCAGGAGTGCTGTTAAAATCTCTAATCTCCCCTTAGAAAATTAGGTACAAGTGATCTCTGGGGGGACAATGAAACATCTATTAAATCTTTTTTGAGGCTATAATCTTAAACACATTTATTAGGGGGTAAATGCCATCTAATATAGAGGGCTGTACTTCTGTGAATACACCTGCTGAAAATTCCTTTGCTGCATAGTTATTAAATGTGCTGGGGCCCTGTTCTCTTTTTTGCACCCTGCCAGGCTTTCTGTGTGAAGCAATCTGAAACAGTGAGATGCAATCTGTGGGGAGCAAGGATTTCTGTGAGATGTAAGTGGGAAGGGAGATCAAGTATCCTTTCCTGTAATTTCCAGCACCCACTGTTCTCTAAGATAAGTGATACTTTATTTTCCTTAAGTAGATTGCTTATATCCAGAAGTACGGAATTTCTCCAATAATGTGTTTACTTTTAGGAAGGAAGCCACTTAAAGTTCAAATATTCAAGGGCCGCATATTTTCATCTTCCCTTCTTGAATGACTAAATAAACAGATTTCATAATTAAGATCTGACTGATGCACGTACTGCTACTCCTAAGTATTGCATAAAGACATATTGCTGTAATAATCAATTCCCATATCTGAGTAGAAGAAAGAATAAGATGAACTCTGCTGCTTACCTACATAATTTTATATACAATTGGCCCTCTACATTTGCAAGTTGGACTTTTGTGTATTTGATTATTCACTGATGTTATTAATATGTTCTCTCAAGGAGTCTTTGCATCCTCCAGCACTAATCTATGGTCACCTTCCTGCGGACGTTGACTACAGGAAGGTGACCATAGATTAATGCTGGAGGATGTAAAGATTCCTTGAGAGACCATATTAATCACATCAGTGAATAATCAAATCCACAAAATCTGCAAGTCCACAAAACGAATTTATGGTCACCTTCCTGTGGATATTGACCACAGAATTGCACTGGAGAGCCTAGAAATTCCTAAAAGGGTGTTTACTTGGGTTAAAAATCATTTTAATTCATGTTATTTCCACTTTCTTCTACTCCTAACCTTAGCAAGTGTGGAGTACTGTCTACTCTTCTGAAGCTACCACAATTTGAATTTCCTGTCTGATAGTAAAGAGATATTTTTAAATGTGGGAACATAATACAGGAAAACAGGAAATAGCCATTAGAATTATATATACAGTTGAAGAAGAAACAGTGATATGACAGCTATGGTACTCTTTTATTCAGATTCTGGAGAAATCAGGCTGGGTGTCTTTTGATTTCAAGATGCAGATACTTACATTTAAAGCCCTAAATAGTTTAGGGACAAAATATCTGAAGCAGTCTACTCTTGTCTTAAAATCTTCTCCAGACAACTAGGAGAAAAGTAACTCAGAAACAGTTCAAGAAAGGCAACCTCCAAAGTTTTTGTGTGGAGGTTTTCAATAAATGGGGAACTATAAATAGGGAAACCCTCACCAGTATTAGGTTTATTCCCTTTGTTTAGAAAAGATAAAAATCTTATTAGTAAAAAACTTTTTGTCTAGAAGATTTGCATGGCGGTTGCACAAAAATGGAAAGGCGTGCACAGCTTCACTTTGGATTGTTGGTATGAGAAGCTGTGGTCTTCTGCTCTTAAAGAAAAACTGAAATTAGCATGTTTGCAACTCAAGAAATAAACACAAATCAAAGAACATGAAAGGCATTGCAGACTAATTCAACCAGAGAAGTCAGCCATAGCAGAACATTTGATGAACCAACCTGGACACAGCATATTATTTAAGAACACAGAAATGCTGGACCATTCTAACAACCACCATGTGAGACGACACAGAAGCTATTGAAATCCACAAACATGTGGACAATATCAACCGAAAGACCGAAATAATGAAAATGAACAAAATCTGGTAACCAGTTTTTAAAAAAAACAACAAAACATCAGAATCAAGACAGTAAAAGAAGAACACTAAAAAAAAACCAGGGGAATTCCAGACAGGAAACAATCAGGGCCAGCTAACACCTCTCAACAAAGGATTCCCCCAGGCAGGAAACAGACAGCTGTGAAGCTGCAAGGCTAGTCAATGCTAATCAAGGTGGCCAATTGCAGCATTCACACTTGCCTCAAACAGACAAGAGTTCTTTCTCCCACCCTGGACATTCAACAGATATATAAACCCCACTTGTCTAATTTCCAACAGACCTCACAACCTCTGGGGATGCCTCCCACAGATGTGGGCGAAACGTTAGGAGAAAATGCTTCTGGAACATGGCCATACAGCCTGGAAAACTCACAGTAACCCAATAAATTTCTTGATGATTCCTTTATTATAGTTTGGTTACTGTTATTTCTTATATTAACAAAAACAGAAGTAATCTAGTTTTCCTTGGTTTCTACTCTGGGCTTTGAAAATTACATCTGAATTCAAAGGCTACAAAAATAAATGGTTGTGTATGTAAATGCACACATTTATTATATGTTTTGTTAAGGAATGCTGACATCCTGCAAATGTTATTTTGTTTTGTTGAATACAGTTAAGTTGTATTCTTTCCATAAAATATTTTTCTTTTAAAAAAGGAATTGCAGTCTCAATATTTTCTTTCCAGGCTTTGTTTGGGAGAACAACTCTAAAGCAGAGTCAATGTCTCCAAAATTGTTTTACATATGTCTTTTGGCATATGTCCAGTTGCCAGCCTCAGCTAGAGTAGACACACTGAATTAATGGGACTATTAAGTCAACCAGTATGCCTTTCCTATGAGTTCAGTGGAGCTACATTAGTTAACATCCATAGCCTATTATCCTAAAAGATAATACAGGTCAAGTATCTCTTATCAATTTAAAAATTGGATTTCTTGCTTCTCCCCCCCCCCTTTTTTTTTTTTTGGTTTTTCTATAATTTAGTGTTTTTCCTTTCACCTTATGTCCAACATTTTTTACTTCCCATTATTTTAACATTGACAAAGACATATCCCAATAGTTTATATTTCCAAACTATACAATTTATAGTATACATAGAACTTTTCCCTCATCATTTTGGATGCAGTTCCAAAAAAGTGGTACCCCAAAACCCGAAACTCTCCTGGTTTTGAGAATTTCGAATAAAGGACAGTCAACCTGTAATACAGAGAGTATCGATCTGTAATAACACTTCTGTTGGTTGACAACAATTGATGTGAAAAAGATCTTGGAGTCTTTGTGGACCACAAGTTGAACTTGAGCCAACACTGTGATGCAGCGGTTAAAAAAGGCAATGGGATTTTGGGCTGCATCAAAAAGACTATAGTGCCTAGATCAAGAGAAGGAATAGTGCAACTTTGTTCTGCCTTAGTTAGACCTTACCTGGACTACTGGGGCCAATTCTGGGCACCACAATTAAAAGAGATATTGACAAGCTGGAAAGTATCCAGAGGAGGGCAACCAAAATGATCAAAGGTCTGAAGACCATGCCCTATGAGAAGCGCCTTAAGGAACTGGGTATGACAGGAGACTTGATGGCCATGTATAAATATGTGAAAGGATGTCATAAGGAAAAGGGAGCAGGTTTATTTTCTGCTGCCCTGGAAACCAGGACTCAGAGCAATGGGTTCAAATTGTAGGAAAGAACATTGTAGGAAAGAAAACCTGAACATTAGGAACAACTTCCTGACCGTAAGAGCTGTTCAACAGTGGAACTCATTGCCTTGGATTGTGGTAGAAGCTACTTTGTTGAAGGCTTTTAAACAGAGGCTGGATGTCCATCTCTTAGGGGTGCTTGGATTGCACTTTTCCTGCATGGCGGGGATTGGACTAGGTGATCATCCAGCCTCTGTTTAAAAGCTTCTAAGGAAGGAGCTTCCACTACCCTCTGAAGCAGAGAGTTCCACTGGTGAACAGCTCTTATGATTCTATAACATGTGAGAATTTGTAACACATTTTGCATTTTAATAAATGACATGTACCATTTTGAAAATAGTGTTTATCCCTTAGTATTTTTTGGCTTCTTGCCCTCTCCCCATTCCCTTACCTATTTCTAAAAGAAAATCTTCAGGATTCAGCCATGAGAATAGATTCCAGTATAATTTTAAAAAACACCACACTCAAGACAGTAAATAAAGAACACCACTCAGAAACAGGGGAACTCCAGATAGCAAACAACAATGTGCCATTTAGCGCCTCCCAAAAAGGATGCCTCCAAGCAACAGCAGCCAACAAATGACCTCACTGATTGACTTTGCAATTGCAATGCTACTCAATACTAATCAAGCTTGTTAATTGCAACATTCATGCTTGCTTCAAACAAACAAACAAAAAGACAAGATATATATCTGTGGACATTCCATAGATAGATAGATAGATAGATAGATAGATAGATAGATAGATAGATAGATAGATAGATAGACAGACAGACCGCACTTGCCTCATTTCCAACAGACCTCTGCACAAACTTCTGAAGATGCTTGCCACAGATGCAGGTGAAATGTCAGGAGAGAATGTTACTGGAACATGGCCATACAGCACGAAAAACTCACAGCAACCCAACCATTCCAGTATAGTTTAGATCAAGGGGAATTAAAATAACTTCTGTATGTATCATGCAGGATAGCTACCTTTTCTTATACAGTTTTAAAGGGCTGGCTTCGTTGGCTTCTTCTCCATTGCCATACAGTCCAGGTTATCAAAGCAGATAACCCACACAATCTGCTTTAAACTGGATTATAAAAGTCTACACTGCCATATAATTCAGTTCAAAGCAGATGTGGATTTTTATATGGCAGTGTAGAAAGGGCCCTAGTCTTCTACCTTTGAGGTATCTATGGCCCCTTTCACACAGCTGTATAAAATCATAGAATCATAGAATAATAAGAGCTAGAAGAGACCTCATGGGCCATCCAGTCCAACCCTCTGCCAAGAAGCAGGAAAATCGCATTCAAAGCACTCCACCTTGAACTTGATTATATGGCAGTGTGGACTCAGATAACTCAGGTCAAAGCAGATATTATGGGATTTTTTGCCTCAATATTTTGGGTTATATGGCTGTGTGGAAGGACCCTCATTGGGTCACAGGACTGCATGCTCTTGCTTGAATCTTTTGATCTCTATTATACTTACCTAGGTACTTAGGCGATCCCTTGTTGTTCGAGTATGATGGCCCTCAAAGTGTTGTGTCTTAGCAGTAGATACATAGGTGACTGTAGAGCCCTATTTTTGATCTACATGTTCTTCCATAGTGAGGGCATCAGTTTCCAGGTGGAAGGCGGTCCCGATCAGGGTTGGCTTGATGTACCTTCCTCTTGGCACATTTCTCCCTTTCGCCCTCTATTCGTGCCTCTTCGAATTCAATTGATCTGCTGGTCACAGCTGACCTCCAGCTAGAGTGCTCAAGGGCCAAGGCTTCCCAGTTCTCAGTGTCTATGCCACAGTTTTTAAGGCTGGCTTTGAGCCCATCTTTAAATCTCTTTACTGTCCACTAGAGGTGTGCGTGAAAAAATTTCTTTCGTTTCCTTCGTGCTATTGTTTTGTTTTGACCATTCACCTACACAAAACGAATGACTACATCTTTGTAGGAAACGAGAGGCAACACGAAAATAAAAACCGCACAGTCATCATACTTGCTTTCATTTCCTTTCGTTTCGGCCCCATAACAATATGCAGGTACTGACAGAGATCTGCTTTCCCATTACAGCTGATGTGCACCAATGGGTGTTAATAATATTAATATAAATAACGATATTTACTCTGGTACCTTAAGCTGAGTCTGAGAGAGGAGTGCCTCTCAATTACATCCGATGTGGATCAATGGGTCTTGATGATAATATTTATATTAATATTAAGACTAAAAGGAGATCGGAGTACATAGATCAGATTGAGGTGCAGTGTAGGAGAGATGAGGATAGTTGAGGCATACAACTATGGCTAAGTTACATTGGCACCAAGCTGGCAAATATCTGTATATTTGTATTTTATTTTATTTTAAGTGAACCAGATGTATGTTGTATTTTGTGTTTGTATTGTCTGTGCTTGATAAGGCCAACTGGCTAATCAATAAATTGTTGTTGTATATTAATATTAAGAGGAGCAGTTATTCTGGCACCCTAAGCTGAGTCTGGGAGAGCAGTGCCTCCCAATTACATCCGATGTCGAAATGTCCTCCATGTGTGGCAATTTTCACCCCTCTAGCCCCAAAACCAAGTGGGGGGCGGGGGCGGTGAGCCTCAGAAGCCCTCTCATTGCAGCCAATGGTCTGAAAATGTTAGGTGTTTTTGTAAGCCAGACGAAAATTTGTGTCGTATAGGTGGCCCATTTTTGTTAGCAGGACATGAATACAAAAATGAGACGACACGAATGAAACTACACAAAACAAATAGCAATTCTATATGAATGCGCACCACTACTGTCCACCAACATTCTGTTTTCCATTCTTGAATTGAGAGTATAGTAACTGCTTTGAGAGACGGTGATAGGGCATTTAGACAACATGGTCAGTCCAGTGGAGTTGATGGTGGAGTAGCATTGCTTCAATGCTGATGGTCTTTGCTTTTTCCAGCACACTGACATTTGTCCACCTATTATATCCCTATTATCAATGGCCTCTTTGGGCCCTTCTACACAGCCATATAACCCAGAATATCAAGGCAGAATAACCCACAATATCTGCTTTGAACTGGGTTGTTTGAGTCCACGCTCAGATCATGTGGGATTTCCTGCCTTGAATTTCTGGGTTATATAGCTGTGTGGAAGGGCCCTCAGACTCTGAGCAATGGGTTCAAATTCTAGGAAAGGAGATTCCACCTGAAAATTAGGAAGAATTTCCTGATTGTAATTGCTGTTCTGCCTCAGAGTGTGGTGGAAGCTCCTTCTTTGAAAATTTTAAACAGAGGCTGGATAGCCATCTGTCAGAGATACCTTGTGATTTTCCTGCATGCCAGGGGCATGGACGGTCCAGATGGTTCATGTGGTCTCTTCCAACTCTATTGTTTTACGATTCTATACAGGAAGACAAATGTTCAAGAACTATTATTTATTTTCTATTTTTATATATCGCTTTTCTCACCCCAGGGGGAGAGGGGACGACTCTCAAGGTGGTTTACAACATATTAATGGCAAAAACTCAATTTCAACATACAGTAGAGTCTCACTTATCCAACATTCTGGATTATCCAACACATTTTTGTAGTCAATGTTTTTAATACATCATGATATTTTGGTGCTAAATTCGTAAATATAGTAATTACTATATAACATTATTGTGTATTGAACTACTTTTTCTGTCCAATTTGTTATTTAACATGATGTTTTGGTGCTTAATTTGTAAAATCATAACCTAATTTGATGTTTAATAGGCTTTTCCTTAATCCCTCCTTATTATCCAACATATTCGCTTATCCAACATTCTGCCGGCCCATTTATGTTGGATAAATGAGACTCTGCTGTACATATAATAGAATAAAATCATAATAACTAATATACAATTATAAATTAAAATCATTAAAAGCATTAAAACATCTTAATATAAATATTAAAATCACATGATCCAAAAATCGTACACTGTGGCCATTCCGATTGTCATTACACATACTTCTTAATTGCGCATAGAACTACGTACAAAATGATGTGGGAGGATGGGGTGTATGATTTGATTGTGCTTTTCCTGTGTGACAGGACAGGGGGGCTATTGGGGTTCTTTTCTATGCTTTGATTCTGTTGCCCCTTCCACAGAGCTGAATAAAATCCCACATTATCTTCTTTGAACTGGAATATATGGCACTGTGGGGTCAGATAACCCAGGGCCCTTCCACACCGCCCTATATCCCAGAATATCAAGGCAGAAAATCCCACATTGTCTGAGAATGGACTCAGATAACCCAGCTCAAAACAGATATTGTGGGATTTTCTGCCTTGATATTCTGGGATATAGGGCTGTGTGGAAGGGCCCTGAGTTATCTGCTTTGAACTGGGGCCCCTTCTAGACAGTACCTTTATCTCAGGAGCTCCTGCAGCAATCAGGATGGTGGCCAGACGCCGTTCCCTGTAAACCCGGAAGCAATTGCTACAAAAGGCAAAAAAAACCCGTGAGATTTCCAGGTGCAGGAATATTGCGGTTTTTAGCCAAATATCCAGATCTTCACATGTCTGTATGTCCCCGCAATTGGAAAGCACAAAATTTTTTTTATCTGGATTTGTTTTCGGGTTTTAGATGTTTGTTCCTGATTGGCCAGTTCCTTAAAAAAAGGTGACACTTGAGTAGAAGGCAAAACTTTATCCTGGGAAGAGGAACTTCGTTCTTCAGTTGTTTAATTAAGTTTGTGGCAGAAAAATGAAGTTCCTGGGGTGTACATATTAATTAGTACACAATGAAATAGGAACAGACACTTTCAAAAAAAGGAACAGAATGTCATCATTACTGTAGTTAATTAAACCTTGTTGTATGGCCATCTGTGCAGGTTTCATGGTGTACTTGTGCCAGGGAACAACAGGATGATGTTTCTGGGTTATACGTGTCGGTTCCTCATTGGGTGTATGCTGACAAAATGGGTATAGTTTAGTAAATGGCAAAAACTTACTACTGGCTGTTGGAACATGGATGTGTTGGAGAGGAATGTAAATACTGAGAGCCAAGGTCATGCAGGTGGCTAATAGGAACAGCCATGTATAACCCAGGAACCGCACCCTATTGTTCCATGCCACAAGTACACAACCAAATCTGTTTGGATAGACGGCCAGGCTCTAAAAAATGTCAATAACGACAAAGTTCTGTTCCTGGCTTGAAAGTGTGTGTTCCTGTTTTATTGTGCAGTGCTGGCTTGAGAAGAAGTGGTGCTACCCCATGAAATTTCTTTGTGTGGCAGATACTTCATGAAACATCTGGAGGGCACAGTTTTTCTGGCCAAGATAAAGAACGGAACTTTTGCAGAGATCCGCATATCCGTATATCCGCATCCCAGGTCTTTTTTTAAAAAGCTGCCAAGGTTTCTGTTGGAAGTCCCACGGTGGCCATCTTGGGAACCTCTAAATCTCAGAACAAAGCAGCAAGTCTGGACAACGGAGGCAGAAATACCAGGATGAAGAGATTTGTATGTGGACCTCTCCTGAAGTCCTAGAATTTTTTTGCCCCTGTTTAAAACTGACTACGAGCCCCTAAATATAATGTGGATGGACATGAAGATTATTTAAAAAAATTAAGGGAAAATATTTTAAGAGAATGGACAGAAATTTGGGGGTTGAATGAAAGGGAACCCCCTTCATATGAGATACTTTGGGATGCAATGAAAGCAGTTTTAAGAGGATTGTTTAGTAAATATTCAGGTATACTGAAGAAACAGGAAACGGAACATGAGAACCGACTGACAGGTGAAATAAAAAATCTTGAATCAATGTACTTGTTAACAAAGGATCTGAAGATGATAAATAATATGACCAGATTAAAGAAAGAGTTGGAGGCTAAAAATATAGAAAAAGTTAAAAAAAAGACAGGATGTATATAAACAGATATTATTTTGAATATAATAATAAAAGCTCAAAACTGCTGACAAAAATAGCACAGACAAAAAGAGAAAGAAGGGAGATTGGAAGTATCAAGGATAGTAATGGTATCTTATGTGCCAGAATGGTAGATAAAATCAAAGCGATACAAGATTTCTATTCTAATATGTATAGAAGTAAAGAAGTAGATATAGCCGAGCTGGACAAATATCTGGAACAAAATTTAGGTAAGAAATTAAGCAAGACACACAGTAAGGAAATTAAGAAATCTATAACACAAGAGGAAATGAAAGACACAATAAACAAATTAAGGAAGGGTAAGTCGCCAAGCGAAAATGGTATTCCAGCTGAAATTTATAAAACTTATATAGAATTTCTAATACCCAAATTACAGAGGTTGTTCAATGAAATATTGAGGGCAAAATCCATACCAAATTCATGGAAACATACCAGGATAATATTGATACTGAAACCTGGTACGGATAAATTAATATTAAGACTTGTATCGCCCTATTTCTCTAATTAACCAAAATGCAAAAATATTCACCGCAATTTTGGCACATAGATTAAAGAATTTTGCTGAGGATTATATTAACCCGGACCAATGTGGGTTTGTTAAGGGAAGACAAATGTCTGACTTGGTCCGTAGAGTGATAAACATTATAGAGAGTGCTAAAAAATGAGAAAGCTCAGGTAGGCATTATTGCATTGGATATACAGGATGTTTGAAAAAGAACTCCCTAGTTTTAAGTTAAAACACGTTAAAACTAGGAAGTTATTTTTCAAACACCCAGCCTTTGATACAGTAGGTTGGACAGTGTTGAAATCTCTAATTAAAAAATATGGTTTTGGAGAGGGTTTCCAACATATAATAGAACAAATATATTCAGAAAACAGGGCTAAAGTCATAATTAATTATTCTAGTACTGAATCTTTTAGTATTAAACAAGGAGTAAAGCAGGGTAGTCCTCTTTCCCCAGTACTATTTATTTTAGTTATGGAATTACTAGCCTCTGCGATTAGGAAAGATAAGGAGATACAGGGAATGGGAGTGGACAACAAAACCAAAATTAGCTTATTTGTGGATGATACACTTTTGACAGTAAGGAATCCAGATAGGGCACTAGACTGGATAAATCTACATTTAAAACAGTTTTGATAATTATTTGAAACAGGTTTAATAATTAATTGGAAGAAAATGGAGGTAATGACAATAAACCTGGAGGGAAAGGACGAAGAAAAAATAATGGATTTAAGGTTAAGATTAGAAGCAAAATTAAGTACTTAGGAGTTACAATAGCTGTAAATTATTCGGAGTTAAAAAAATAAATTTTGATAGACTATTTAGGGAAATCCAAGAAGGACTACTGGAATATAAAAAAATTAATCTCTCATGGTTTGGCAGAATTGCCATTTTTAAAATGAAACTATTATCTAAATTTAACGTCCTTTGTAATATGTTACCTATTAAATTACCAGAGGTTGATCTTAAAAAATGGCGGAAATTAGTTAATGAATTTTGTAATGTAACTAGAAGATCTAGGCTACCGAGAAGTTTATGGTATATTCCACAGAAATTAGAGGGATTAGGAATACTAAAAACTAAAAAGCTATTATGAGACACATATAATAAAGGGAGTGCTTAGGCTGCTCTCAGAACCTAAATTAATCTGGCAGGAATTGGAAGGAAAATGTTGGCAAAGAGATTATGGGGCTATGTTTTTCATGTCAAAAACTGGCAAAGTAATTAAGAGGTGTAAAAACAACCTGGCTAAAGATGATATGGAGACATGGGCTAAGTTAAAAAACAAGATATTTCCAGGAGTTTCTCTCCTATCCCCAATAGTCCTACTGGAAAATTTTCCAGAAGATCTGAGAATTAAACTTAGGAATAAAAAATTAGAGGAGATGGAAACTGCTCTTTCTTGGAAGGAATGGATACAAAATTCAAATTCAAGAGGAAACTTCAATAAGTTAGAACAACAAGGTGTCCTGAATTAGTTTGAGAGGCAACAGCTATATAATTGGAAAAAGGATTAGTTAGGTAAAAATCCCAAATGTAGAGAGCCGAATATATATGAAGAATGGCTAAGTAAACTTAAAAATCAAGAAAATTTAGGGAAAGGATTAATTGGAAAAAATACAATGGATTAATAGGTGAAGAAATAGGGCTGAAGCTGTTAGACAAGGTCTGGGAAGGAGGCCTTGGGCCTCTGACGGATCTTAATTGGAAAAGGGTTCTAAAGTGGAGAGTGGTTAAGAATTTGTTAATAAGATTAAAAGAAAATGTATACAAAGTCATATGGAGATAGATGGTATACCACATCGGTTAAACTACACCCAGGGCCGGTTGTTACTAGGCGGCCGCGTCAGCGGCCGCCTCGGGCGCAGGGCCCGGGGGGCGCCGTCAGGCTTCCCCCCTCCCAGCGGGGACCATGAGCTCACTCGCCGGCGAACAGGAAGGCCTGTTCGGTGACGAGCGAGCTCATGGCCGGCTGGGATGGCCCTGGATGGCCGGCCTGTGCGCCCTGGCCCCGCCTCTCACGTTGTGTGAGAGGCGGGGTCGGGGTGAGCTGCGTGGGAGGCGGGGCCAGGGTTGGCCCCGCCTCCCGCGCAGCTCAGCCTTGCCCGTCTGGCCTTTTCCAGGCGGGCAGACTGCACCGAAGGTCCCTGCAGGCCGCGATCGCGGCCTGCAGGGACCTCCAGTGCAGTCGGCCTGCCTGGAAAAGCCCAGGCCGCGCGGGGCGGGAGGCAAGGCCCCGTCTGGGCGGAGCCCTGCCTCCCGGCCTGTGCGCCCCGGCCCCGCCTCTCACGTTGCGTGAGAGGCGGGGTCGGGGTGAGCTGCGTGGGAGGCGGGGCCAGGGTTGGCCCTGCCTCCCACGCAGCTCAGCCTCGCCCGTCTGGCCTTTACCAGGCGGGCCGACTGCACCGAAGGTCCCTGCAGGCCGCGATCGCGGCCTGCAGGGACCTCCGGTGCAGTCGGCCTGCCTGGAAAAGCCCAGGCCGCGCAGGGCGGGAGGCAAGGCCCCGTCTGGGCGGAGCCCTGCCTCCCGGCCTGTGCGCCCCGGCCCCGCCTCTCACGTTGCGTGAGAGGCGGGGTCGGGGTGAGCTGCGTGGGAGGCGGGGCCAGGGTTGGCCCTGCCTCCCACGCAGCTCAGCCTCGCCCGTCTGGCCTTTACCAGGCGGGCCGACTGCACCGAAGGTCCCTGCAGGCCGCGATCGCGGCCTGCAGGGACCTCCGGTGCAGTCGGCCTGCCTGGAAAAGCCCAGGCCGCGCAGGGCGGGAGGCAAGGCCCCGTCTGGGCGGAGCCCTGCCTCCCGGCCTGTGCGCCCCGGCCCCGCCTCTCACGTTGCGTGAGAGGCGGGGTCGGGGTGAGCTGCGTGGGAGGCGGGGCCAGGGTTGGCCCTGCCTCCCACGCAGCTCAGCCTCGCCCGTCTGGCCTTTACCAGGCGGGCCGACTGCACCGAAGGTCCCTGCAGGCCGCGATCGCGGCCTGCAGGGACCTCCGGTGCAGTCGGCCTGCCTGGAAAAGCCCAGGCCGCGCGGGGCGGGAGGCAAGGCCCCGTCTGGGCGGAGCCCTGCCTCCCGGCCTGTGCGCCCCGGCCCCGCCTCTCACGCTGGGTGAGAGGCAGGGTCGGGGTGAGCTGCGCGGGAGGCGGGGCCAGCCCTGGCCCCGCCTCCCGCGCTGCTCGCCGTGACCCCGCCTCCCACGCTACGTGAGAGGCGGGGCCAGGGAGCAGGAGGCGGGGCCCGCCGGCGCCGCGGTAGGCGTGGCCATGTGCCTCCCGCGGCACATGGCCACGCCTCCCGCGGCGCCGGTGGGGGGGGGCGCAATTTCCCCCCTCGCTTTACATATAAATTTATCTCCGGCCGGCCCTGACTACACCAGATGGATAGGAAACAAAGTAACCTCTGTTGGAGATGTGGCATGCATAAAGGGACATATTTTCATTTATGATGAGAATGCCCCCAGTTGAAAAGTTTTTGGAACAACATATTTATAGAAATCGGTAACATTATAGGATTAAACATCACCCCGGATGCTAGGTTAGCATTATTAATGGACACCACAAAGTTGAATTTAGAAATGGATAAGAAAGAATTGGTGATTATTTTACTCACAGTGGCGAGACTTATAATTGCAAGGTATTGGAAAATAGTAACCAATCTCACACTGGAAGCATGGTGTGGGGAGGTATGGAATGTAGCCTTAAATGATAAATTATCAATGGAAATGAGGGTGTTCAAGGGGGAAATGAATAGATCTGATTTTGATTTATACTGGTCAGTTTTTATTAAATATGTTCTAGAAAGTGAAAAAGGAAAATAATACAACCTTGTTGGTCAGGAATTTTGGATATTACATTTGTTTAATGGTTGAATTATCAATTTTATGGCAAAGGAAATAATACTTGTTCAGGCCTTGGTGGTGGGGTTGTGTGTTTGTAAAATGTTTACTGTTTTGTGTTCTGGTTCACTGTAAGTATGTATGTAAGTATGTATGTAAATAAAAATTAAATTTTTAAAAAATAAGTGATTTAGTGCTGTCTGGAAGTGCCCTGGGTTATCTGAGTCCACATTCAAATAATGTGGGATTTTCTGCCTTGATGTTCTGGGATATAGGGCTGTGTGGAAGGGCCCTATGTCCACACTGCCATATATTCCAGTTCAAAGCTTGTTTTCATGTCAAGAGTGACTTGAGAAACTGCAAGTCGCTTCTGGTGTGAGAGAATTGGCCGTCTGCAGCGACGTTGCCCAGGGGATGCCAGGATGTTTTAATGATTTTACCATCCTTGTGGGAGGCTTCTCTCATGTCCTCGCATGGAGCTGGGCTTTAGGGCTCTTCCACACAGTACTATATCCCAAAATATCAAGGCAGAAAATCCCACAGTTCAAAGCAGACACTGTGGGATTTCCTGCCTTGATATTCTGGGATATAGGGCTGTGTGGAAGGGCTCTCTGAGAGCTTTCTGCTCTGCTACCTTCACACTGCAGGGTTCAAGTGTGGGCCCTTCCACACAGCTACATAACCCAGAACATCAAAGCAGAATAACCCACAATATCTGCTTTGAACTGGGTTATCTGAGTCCACACTGAGTCCATACCCCAGTTCAAAGAAGAAAATGTGGGATTTTATTCAGCTGTATGGAAGGGGTGTTTCGTCTCCCAGGGGTTTGATTTGCATTGTCCCATAGTTGTAGGAAATAGCACCTGTTTGCATTTCTTCCAGGGGTACTGCAGATTCAGCAGCACTCTGACAGTTAGCCATTAGCAGAGATTTGTAACCATTCTGCAAGGCCTTTGCTGCTGAAAGCTTGCAAAGTATCCTTTTGTTCTTGAGACCGCCCCTTTTCCTTGGGATGAAATCTCCATTTTGAGAAGCCTCCTTTGCTTTTTACAGAAGAGAAAAGAACTCAGATGTGTTTGTGTGGCCAAGCCAGGCCAGCTCAGACAAGCCATCATAAGTACTGACCTCTTGCCTTTGAAACTGGTGTTGAGCTTAGATAGGGAAAGACCTGCTCTTTCTAATATAGCAACTCAGCACTGGGGCAGAGCATATCTCAGGATTTCTCTGCCATTGGAAGAAGCTCTAACTACTTAATCTCCACGCTAGCTTTGAGCTTAGATAGGGAAAGACCTGCTCTTTCTAATATAGCAGCTCAGGGCTTGGGTAGAGAGCATCTCAGGATCTCTTTGCCTTTGGAGGAAGTTAGCCCAGCAGCTAAGGGGAAAAGCAAGAAAGAAACATCTGCATGATTTTATAAGTTGACTGTTTGTATTTGTAACCTTAACTATGTGTGCCAAGTCTGTCAAGGACTTTGAGAAGAAGAAAAAATCTTGTTTGATGTTCAACTTGAAGTGGCCTTAGTTACTGGGACTCCTGAGCTTTGAAGTAAGGCCCCGCAGTTCACCCGGGCAAAGAAAGCAGCACATCTTATCATAGATGCCCGGGTGTGACGGCATAAGGGGCCTGTTAGACTTTTTGCGCCTCTTTCTTCTGCCCCAAAGGGAAATCTCAGCTCCTTGGTTGCACATATATTTACATCCATTACTATCTAATTTTAGGTCCCCCATCAGAAATGATCTACTGACAGTCCTCTTGCAAGGACAAGAAAGATTCACCATAATCAGAGTAAGCCTTTTTATCCTGAAAGCTATCAAGAAAGAAGAATCAGGAAAATAAGATTTTGACGGCAAACAGAAGGTCAGCTGCTGTCCTCCCATCCTTTTTGCCTTGTTTTTATTTATGTTGCACTTTGAAATGGTCATATGACTGGTCAAACAAATAAATTATTATTATTATAATTTTATTATGACACAGCAAACAAGATAGATATGATGGATTTCATATCACAAAATCACAAGTCGAATACTTCCCAAGTGTCTAGGACTGTGTGATGTATTTTCGGATGATGTGCGCAGATCCCAGCTGGCCTTTTGCAGTTGGCCGATCGTAATTTTGTCAATGTCTATTGTTTCCAAATGCAGGCTGAGATCTTTTGGCACGGCACCCAATGTGCCCATCACCACCAGGACCATCTGTACTGGTTTCTGCCAGAGTTTTTGAAGTTCAATCTTGAGGTCCTGATAGCGGTTGAGTTTTTCCTGTTGTTTTTTGTCAATGCGACTGTCACCTGGGATGGCAACATCAATGATCCAAACCTTTTTCTTTTCCACAACTGTGATGTCTGGTGTGTTGTGTTCCAGAACTTTGTCAGTCTGGATTCGGAAGTCCCACAGTATCTTTGCGTGCTCATTTTCCAATATTTTTGCAGGTTTGTGATCCCACCAGTTCTTTGCTGCTGGGAGGTGGTACTTGAGGCATAGGTTCAAATGAATCATTTGGGCCACATAGTTGTGCCTCTGTTTGTAGTTTGTCTGTGCGATTTTCTTACAGCAGCAGAGGAGATGATCAATGGTTTTGTCGGTTTCCTTGCAAAGTCTGAATTTTGGGTCATCAGCTGATTTTTCGATCTTGGCCTTAATTGCATTTGTTCTGATGGCTTGCTCCTGGGCTGCAAGGATCAGGCCTTCTGTCTCCTTCTTCAGTATCCCATTTGTGAGCCAGAGAAAGGTCTTCTCCTTATCAGTTTTTCCTTCAATTTTTCCAAGGAACTTTCCATGCAATGTTTTGTTGTGCCAGCTGTCAGCTCTAGTTTGTAGTGCGGTTTTCTTGTACTGGTTTTTTGTCTGCTGTGCTTTGAGGATTTTCTGATTTTTGACTTCAATCAAAGCAGGTTCTTCACTTTGCTTTACATATTCTGCCAGGGCATGTTCTTCTTCTTTGACTGCTTGTTTTACTTTACTTGTCCTCTGCCCCCTGACCTTCTAGGCAGATATTATTATTATTATTGTTATTATTATAGCAGCTCTTTGGTTGAAATCTTAAAGGCTCACGGACAGAGGTCCAATCCCTTAGGGAGAAAGGGCTCTTTTAAAGGCAAAAACAAAACCACGACTGAAATCTGAGTCTCCTTCCACAGAGCTGAATAAAACCCCCCATTTTTTGCTTTGAACTGGAATATGTGGAGTCAGATAACCCAGTTCAAAGCAGAGATGGTGGGATTTTCTGCCTTGATATTTGGGGTTATATGGCTGTGCGGAAGGGCCCTGATTCTGTGAGAGAAAAGAGAGCGCGCTCCGGGCTGTTCTGCTTCCCTTTTCCCGCCCACTGGCTGCCCGCTTGTCTCTCCTCCTCCTCCACATCATTGGTGCCAGTACGCCTGCGCGTGGCGAGGGCGGGGCGCGAGCGGACAGCCCGGCGGTGGCATTAGCAGCAGCAGCAGCAGCAGCAGCAGCAGCAGCAGTGTCTGACAGAGACGCGCATCCTTCTCCTCCTCCTCCTTCTCCGCTGCCGGCTCAGAGGGACCAAGCGGCCGACACCCTCCTCCTCTTCCTCCTCCAAGGCTTGGCCTAGTTTCTTAAGCTCTCCGTTCTCCATCTCGTCCTCAGCCTCCTTCTCTTTCCTTTCCCTCCCGCCATGAGGCTGAAGGGCCGGGGATGCTTCGCCCCGGGCGAGCGAGGACGAGAAGGAGGGGGAGGAGGAGAAGGCGCCGGCGAGGAGGAGCAGAAGCGGCAGCAGGGCCGAAGGCCGCCCCCTCCCCCGCTGCGCAGCCCCTTCGCGCACCAGCTGCGCTTCAGCGCCCTCCAGAAAGCCAAGGTGGGTGCCAGGGAGAGTGAGAGTGTGTGTTTGTGTGTGTATCTGAGGGGAGGGGGCTGACGGAGGGAGGAGGGGGCGTCCCCCTCCCCTTCGAGAGACAGGCCACGCGCGCAATTTCACAACAAGCCTCCCCTGAGCCTCCATCCCTTGCCCAAGGAATGAAGACCCTTCTGCGTCAGGTTATCTCTGGCCCCAGGTTATCTCTGCTTTGAACTCGTTTATGTGAGCCTCCATTGCCAGGTAAAAATCTGGGATAAGCAGATAACCTGGGGCCCCTTCCACACAGCTGAATAAAAACCCACATTATCTGCTTTGAACTGGGATATATGGCAGTGTGGACTCAGGGCCCTTCCACACCGCCCTATATCCCACATTATCTGAGTGTGGACTCAGATAACACAGTTCAAAGCAGATATTGTGGGATTTTCTGCCTTAATATTTTGGGATATAGGCCTGTGTGGAAGGGCCCTGAGATTCATGGGATCAGCTTGAAGGCAGGCACACATACAAAGGGGTGCATCTACGCCAGGCATGGACAAACCTCGGCCCTTCAGGTGCTTTGGACTTCAACTCCCACAACTCCTAACAGCAGTTAGGCTGTTAGGACTTGTGGGAGTTGAAGTCCAAAGCACCTGTAGGGCCGAAGTTTGCCCATGCCTGATCTACACCGTGGAATGGATGGAGTTTGACCCTGCTTGAACTGCTCCAAGCCGTTGATGATGACGATTATTATTATTAATATTCCACTTTATCTCCCCCAAAGCAGACTCAGGGCCCTTCCACACAGCCATATAACCCAGACTATCAAGACAGGTAATCCCAGAGTATCTTCTTTGAACTGGGTTATTATCTGCTTTGAACTGGAATATATGGCATTGTGGACTCAGAAAACCCAGTTCAAATCAGATATTGTGCGATTTTCTGCCTTGATATTCTGTGTTATATGGCTGTGTGAAAAGGCCCTCAAAGCCGCTTGACATTAAAGCATTAGTGTACAATTTAAACTATACAAAAATGCAACCCAGCGATTCCAGTATAGTTTTGATTAAAGGGGATTGAAATTACTATTGTATACATCGTGCAGGATAGCTACCATCTCTCATACAGTTTTAAAGGGACTCAGGGCCTTTCTTCACTGTCATACAGTCCAAGTTATCAAAGCAGATAATCCACTTTATCGGCCTTGAACTGGATTATATGAGTCCTCACTGCCATATAATCTGGATATTATATGGCAGTGTAGTCTCCGACATTTGTGATATCTAAGGCCCCTTCCACACAGCTGTATAAAATCCACATTGAACTGGATTATATGACAGTGCAGACTCAAGATAGCCTAATTCAAAGCAGTTATTGTGGATTATCTGCCTTGATATTCTGAGTTATATGGCTATGAGGAAGGGCCCTGATACACTATTTTCGATAATTTTGTGCGTGAAGCAAATTTGGGCACATTGACCCATCTGAAAGCAAAGGCCATGGGCATAAGGTTCCCATATGAAACATAAATTCATACCATTCTTGCACTTGGATCCCACCTCCATGGTATATCATTGGGAACGCATATCCAAAATATAGCTACCCCAAAATCCGAAACTTTCCTGGTCCTAAGGGACAGTCAACCTGTAGTTGTGGATTATCTGCCTTGATATTCTAGAGCCCCTTCCACATTGCTCTATAACCTCCACAAAGAACTGGATTTTATGGTAGTATGGACCCAGAATATCAAGGCAGAAAATCCACAAAATCTGCTTTGAACTGGGTTCTCTGAGTCCACACTGTTCAATGTGGATTTTATACAGCTCTGTCGAAGGGGCCCCAGGCCGTTTAAAACTGTGAAATTTCGATCCAATGTTTGATTCTTCTTATGAGTGCCCACTTTGGTTATGTGTATTTTAATAATGATATTCATAATATTGTTTTTATTTATTATCCACTCTCCAAAAGGATGATAATAATAATTTTATTTATTACCCGGCTCTTCAAAAGGATAATAATAATGTTTTATTACCTGTCTCTCCAAAAGGATTATTATAATTATTTATTACCCACCTCAGGCCAAAAGGATGCAGGTAATAAACAATAATAATAATAATAATAATAATAATAATAATAATTCATTAAGATTGACACAGCATTGTCCAATAAAAGCACATATAAAAACAGCTAAAATAGAACTGTAACAGCATGTATTACAGCATGCTCATATTAAAAGACACGATGCAAAAGCTAAAACTCAAGAAACGTAGCATGTAATCTTTAAAATGTGGGATTTTATTGTATGCATTTTAACACATAGTGGCCACTGAAAGACTGAATGATATAATACAGTAATAACTTTTACAAACACGTGGTTTTTTTTAAAAAAACACATTATTTTATTTGGATATCTCCAAGGGATGCCCTATAACCTAAAAAAAGGAAAAAGGAAATAAAGAAAATGAAAAAGATTGAAAATGAAAAAGCTACAACTTTTTCTACCCCTTCAGACATTCAGTGGCCACCCTGTGATATTATATTTTATCTGTTTTAACCATGTTGTGGCCCCATGAGGAGAAGCAGGGAGCAAATAAAATGTATTATTATTGTTGTTGTTGTTAATTATGGGAGTTACAGTTTTATAAGGCCTTTAGTCTTCTCTATCAAAGAGGGCTGGAGCCTCAGCAAACTACAACCACCCCAAATCCCTGTTTTGAGTCAAAACAGCATTCATTTCTACAGTGTGATGTACCCAAAGAAAAAGCCAAGGAGGCATTTAGGAGAGTGCCATGTATTGTTGTTGCGCTGTCTAGGCTTCAAAGTTGGTCCCAGTATGGGTAAAATAGATGATTAAGCCTGAACAAGGTCTGTGATCTTTAGTTGGCCTACTTGGCTAAGTTTTAAAAAGCAACAGCAAAAAGGATAGCTGTCCAAATTTCTTTGTCTCCAGGCAAGCCCTTCAGCTTTTTCTGAGGATCCAGGGTTCAGTGCCATGGTTTCTAGATGCACTAAGCTCCAGTGCCCCCCATCACTTGGTATTTTCCTTCTACTGTGGTTTTGGTAGTAGATGGCATATGTTTACCTGTTTTGACCATATGTGGCCAAAATCCACTAATTTAGTCATTCTGCTTCTCACAGAAGCAACCTTATTCTGCTTGTTGTAGTGAAAGAAATGGATAAAGTCTGCCTACTCCCATTTGCATGTTTTCCAACTGCTAGGTTGGCAGAAGCTGGGGCTAACAGCAGGAGCTCACTCCTGCTCATCAGATTCTAACCACTGACCTTTTGGTCAGCGAGTTCAGCAATTCAATGGTTTAACCCACTGCACCACCAGGAGCATCTAAGGGATAAACAGGCTTAAATACCAATAAAGGCACCCGATTTCATTTGTTCTTAGAAGCAAAGCAGAGTCAGACCTGATTCATACTGGGACAGTAGGCCAGCAAGGAATATCTGATGCTGGAGGCCTTATCTCATAGAAGGCCAAGGCAAATCACCTCTGAAGTATTCCTTGCCTAAGAAAACTTAAGGAAATACATGCGGTAACCCTATATTGATGGATGACTTGAATACATATCCTGTATTATATATAAAACAAATAATAGGTTGCCAGAAGTTAAGGCCTGTTGATTTTAATCATTACTAACCTGTAATAGAATAATTGAAGAGTGAGTAATGTGATCTTAATTTGGCCCCAAAGTACCCCATCAATGTGCAGCCTATGTATAATGGAGGAAAAAATACTATCTTGCAAATTTTCAGTTGTGTCTTACCCCTGCATGCGTATGTCTCCATCCTCAAGTCCTATAAATTTTACTGAGTTGCCCAAGTACATAAGCATAAGTTTTAGCATTATTTAATTTTATTTGCAATTCTCATTTTCTTGAAAACCTCTCCTGGGCTCATATGACTGTAGGTTTAAATAAGTTAGCAAGCATTGAACAGAACAACCCATTCTGATTTTAGAAGTTCAGCTAACATTGGATCAGATGAATATTGCTCTTGTTTAGATTCTGTTTTAGCAACCTGTTCATAATAACCTGATAGCTCTTGATGTTCAGAATAGGTTTACTGAGGACTAGGAGATGGTATTATGGTGATCCAGCATAACAGTAGAATATTGGAGGGAAATTCCCAAGCTCTGCTTTTTAAAACTCATGGAGTCAATATTATGAAATGCTTTCAGCTGAAAGGTTCTTGAAGGGCATAATAGTAAGAGTGACTGCCATATTGGTTAATGTTTGTGGGTTCAGCATTGATAAATATGGCATAAAAGTGAAGAGATTTCAGACTTTTTGGAATTGGCAACCAGAATCACAGATCCAAAATTAAAGTTCACAAACTCCATCATAAATGGCACTTGTGACTGCCCCTCCTATTCTGTGTCAAGGCCAGCATTTTCATCTACTTTTACAGCATCCTGGCTTAGTTTTTATTTTTGAACTGGAAGTCATGGCTTAAAAGAATTTTGGTTACTTTCCAAACAGGTCATTTTTGAAAAAATTGTTACATATGCAGTGCCTTCTTTTAAAAACAGCACACATTTAAGTGAAATGTAGGCCAGTCTGTAAAGCAAAAATTATCACAATGTGTGATGTACAAATAGAGCTCAGATGGATTGATTTAAAATATCATTAAAAGGGAACTGATTTAAATAATGGGAGTTACAGTTTTATAAGGCCTTTAGTCTTATTGGAACTCAATTGACAGACCCAGTCTTTTAAACTTGAACACACCTATCTGTATTTTATAATGTGTTTTATGAATGTTTTATGTAAGTTAATTTTTAACTGATCTATAGTGTATTGTACAGGGTTTATATGTGTGTTTTATTGTAAGCCGCCCTGAGTCCCCTGTTGGGTGAGAAGGGCGGGATACAAATATTGTAATAAATAAATAAATAAATAAATAAATAAATAAATAAATCAAGGTATAGAATTCAAAGACATGGTGGCCATGTTAGTCTGGATCAGAATGTAAAGGATCTTGAGGTGCCTTTGACACTGAGAAAGAAATTGGTAGCATAAGTTTTTCTCAACTTCTGTAGACTTGAGTTAATGAAAGCTTATGCTATCAACTTATTTCATTTATTCTCAAAGGTGCTGCAAGATTCCTTTGCATACTGATATAAATCAGGTTTCCTGTTATGACCATGTGGTTGCTAAACAATTATGGATATTGACAGGTTAATAAAGCATGTCAGTGTGCAACTAAACAAAGGATTTACTTTATCTAGGACAGTATATTCTGTTTAATCCTGTTTTTATATTGCTAAATTTAGAAAATGTTACATGGTATAATGCTTATTTAATGGATAACTCACCCATTATGAAGCTGAACAATGTTGCTGTCACTTCTTTCCAAAGTTGTGGCTTCCTGTTAAACTTTTGATCCTTTTCTTACAATAGTTTTCTGCCTTTCTGCAATGCTGTCCCAACTCTAGAGATACAAAATAATTAAATGTCAGCCAAATTTGCTTATTGTATCCCATGTAATTTTGTTTAGTCAACAAAGGGAGTAGAAACTTTCAGAAGCAAGGACTGGTAGGTGCCAACTGCATAGTTACTTTCATAAGATGTAGGAAAACCCTAAACAATGTGCAAAGCTAAGATAAACAGCAAATAAATCGTGATCAGTATATACTGCTTTCTGTAATGCTTTTATTTAGATTAGTTCACAAAATGAATATAATTGTTATAATTATATTGACAATCTATCAATATCAGAAACTTAAGTGAACAAAACACTTCCGTGTATTCGTAAACAAGATCTAAGACATAGTGGGTGATTCTCATAGTGTTATGAAGAATAGTATCTCTTGAAACTAGAAGGTGAATCTCAGTACTGGGAATTGCATTGCACTGTCTGGGCTCCTCTAATAAGCATGCATTAACAGCTTAATAGATGATAGTAAAGAGAGCCAGTATGACATAGTGGTTGAGTGTTGGACTATAGAAGCCCACTGGGTGACTGCTAGGAGTATCCTGCAATAGTTTTGTCTTAAAGTCACTGTAAACTATTTTGAACTTCTTTAATGGAAGAACTCTTACAATGCGCTAAAGAACAAAAAAACTAGTTATGGCACCAATATTCAAATATCTGTTTAAAATCATGTACATTTCAAATCCATCTTCAAATCATTTTCTTTCTTACCTTTACTGTTAAGGAGCATTATTATGAAAGTGGATGTTTCTGTTTGAAATATGTCACTTGTATCAACTGTTGCTATTTATATTCCTTTGCTTTTGAACTTATAAAACTTCTATATTTTTACTTCTTTTTAAAGACAATTCCATATATCTTTTTTTATCAAATTCTTAGGCAATATGGATTTTAATATTGCTCTGAATAGAACAGAGGTGGGGGTTTAATATAGTGACTATAAGACCTGGATTTTAACCTTAAGGAAAGTTGGTGAGGAATTATTCATTATCATCATCATTGTTATTTTTATTCACTCTTCTGATTCCTCACTAATCCAGCACACAACCACTATATCACATTTTGTTGTTATTAATCCTCACCAATATGATGATGATGATTAGTAGTAGTAATAGTAGTAGTACTAGTAGCAGTAGTAGTATTTCTTGCCCACCTCTCCCAAGTAAGAGGGGGTGGGGAATAACAGATTGAAATATGACAACATATGAATGTATAACACTGTTAGAAATATGAATGCTGATTAAAATGCATAACCAATTTAAAAAGCATAACATCCATTAAGAAAGCATACTAATAAAAAACAATCAGTTCAGATTTAAAACTCATAATTTGAAAACCCTTTGGATAGGCCTGCCAGAAGAGACTGATTTAACTCAGGCAGCATATCCAGTTGTTAAATCTTTTCCAGAATATGATTCCACAATTAGACAGCTGATGAAAAGGTCTTCTAGTTAAGTTACCATCTTAGTCCAAACTGACTGAAGTAAATGTCCCTCAGAAGACCCAAGTGTAGGGGGCAGATAATATGGAAGGCAATCGCCTTCTATAGGTAACTAGCTGTGCCCAGCCACGCGTTGCTGTGGCAAAGTGGTGGTGGTATTGGTTAAAAATTGTTGTGTAATTTTTATTTGACGTTATTTGTATTTTTAAATTATTTTTATTGTAAGTTATCTTTTTATTTATTATATTTTATTATTTTCTTGTATTATTTTTAGTTATTTTCTGTTATTATAGTATTTTATTGTATTAATTTTTTAGTGTTTATTATTATTTTTTATTGGGTTGCTAGGAGACCAAGTTGGAGGAGCTTAGCCTTCTAACTGGCAGCAATTGGATAAAAGCTATTATTCCTCTCCCTGTAATTAGGACTTTATTTTTTCTTTTCTTTTTGTTGTATCAACCTAGAGGCGTGGATGATGGGTTGTGTTGTCAAATTTCGAGGTTGGGGGGCCTGTAGTTTTGTTGTTTTGTGGGTTGCCGTGATGCCATCACTCATTTATATAGAGAGATGTGGACCAAACTATAAGAGGTTTTAAAGGTAACACTTTGTATCTTGCCTGGAAACTAAGTGGCAGCCAGCGGCATTATTTTAATATTGGTATAACATAATTACTCCTAGATGCACCAGTAACCAATCTGGTTCTCATGTTTTGCACTAATTTAAGTTTCCAAACTTGGTACCAAGGTAGCCCAAAATACAGTGCATTGCAGAAGTCTGGCCTGGAGGTTACCAGCATGTGCACGACCATTTTTAGATCCTCTAGCTCTAGGAAGGAGCACAACTGGCATATTAGCCAAAGCTGCTAATAGGCTCAGATAGATTGTGTCTATCTAGGCTGTCATTTGAAGTGATCCAGGACTGGTTGACACCTCAAAACCCAGATTAGAACCCTTAATGATAAGCACCTCTGTCTTGTCTGGGCTCAGTTTCAGTTTGTTTTCCTCATCTAGCCCATTACTCTCTCCCCCCCCCCCCCCCCCCCCGGAGGCATTCATTCAGAAGAGACACTATTTTTGAAGGTATAGAAATGTTATTATGTGTCATTCATGGCTCCAGATGATATTTTCTGGTGATTCCTTGTATATTTTAAAATGGCATGGGGGATAGAGTGGTATTTTGTGGTATGCTATAAAACAGGTCCTTTTTTGGTATCCAGTATCTCCAAGCACCACTGCTTGGAATCTACTTGAACGATAGGTCTGGAACCACTGAAGCACAGTACCCTCAATTTCCATCCCTCTCAGAAGGATGCCATAGTTAGTGTGGTCAAATACCATGGAAAGTTCCAAAAGTACCATCAGACACTTTCCCTGTCAATGCTCAGGCAAAGATCATCCACAAAGGCAACCCTAGTGCCCTTATATCTGTATCCTGCTCTCTTTATAGAATGAGAGCATATCAGATGTTTGGATATCACAGTTGATGTGTTCTTCTTTAATTGGCTTATCTTACTCATCATAAAGGACTATTTTGCTTTTCCAGCTGAATCACTCTGGTTCATAGTCATCTTGTGATCCAAACTCTAGCAGCATATTTTGTATGGTTTCCAGCTGGTGAATCTTCAGTAGATAGGAAAAATAATTAATATTAGCTTCCAAATTTTGTTACTGTTTTCTGGCATGATACAGCAGAAGCTAGTACCCTCAAAGTGCCATTTATTTCAGTAACAGGATTAACCATGTACTTAACAAAATAAAGCACTTAACTTTGGTTTGCTTCTACCTGTATAGTTTATTTTTCATTTTTGTATTGAATTCACTTCAGTAGTGCACTTGGGACATGAGAGAAGCCTCCCATAAGGATGGTAAAACATCTAACATCCAGGCATCCCTTGTCCTTGCAGATGGCCAATTCTGTCACACCAGAAGTGATTTGCATTTTCTCAAGTCACTCCTGATACACAAAAAAGTACTGCGCTTTCTAGAATAAGAATGTGAAGAGATCTTGTCTTGTCCTTGAGTAGGTACTAAGCAACTACTGTTTTGGGAGGTTTGGGGCAAAGGAAGATAGGTGGACCTTGATCTGAACCAACAAGGTATTTATTATATTGCATGCATAGGATCACTTAATGTAGTATTGTACTCTCACTTTGTATTTGTACTTTAAATCCTCATTAAAAACCACTGAGAAAAAGAGATGTTGATTTGGTTTGTGGGGAAGTCCCTATGTAAGCAGAAAAGTCTTAAAGAAGGGGAAGTTCCTCACCAGAGAACTGGCTCAATGAGGAAATACTATATTCACTAGTCAAAGGATGCTGATTATCTTTTGGAAAAAATAAAAACAGGGATATGGAAAAGGTTGCTGGAAGAAGGTGTGTCTAGAAATAAGAAATGCGACATTTTCTTCCAGATTCCTCTTGTCCCTTTCAATAGTGAACTTAACTGGTTAAGCACCTGCATAACCTAGACAGTGAAATAGAGCCACTCAAGAAGACTCTGAAGGTTTCTACATATTTGGGCAACCGTGCAGGTATACACAAACATAGAAAGGTTTGTGAATTAAAAGAAAACTGAACTTAAACCCCATCCCTTAAGAAATCAGTCTGACTATACCTGCAAACTTGAATGACTTAGAATATCTCAGTCAAAGCCTAGACTACAACCACATTGAGAATCTGTGACAGTAAAGTTGCTGTTCACTATGAGTCCTCATCCAACCTGACAGAGCTAGGGCAATTTTGCCAAGAAGAATGGCCAAAAACTTCAGGAACTGATCGAGACATATTTGAAAAGACACACAGCTGTAATTGCTTCTTAAGGTGCTCTTGCCAATTGGAATAGTGGGTGAATACTTCTCTTAAGGCACTGTAGCTGTTCAGGCTTCTGCCCTTTGTACAACAGAAGTCATGTGTCTTTTTTACAGTGTAGGTAGCAATATCTATTGGAATATTTGAATCCTAAATTGATTAATTTGTGTTATTTCTTTAGCCTGGGAAGCCAGCTGTCATATTGCAAGGGACCTGACTAGTTTTGGCACACCATGGATGTGATAAACCCAGTCTTGCAGCACATTCTGTTAATAATCTTCTACATCATTAATTATTATTCTCTTTCCAGAGAGCACCATACCTCCAAATCTAGCTGTAGTTATTGGATATCTGAAATCCTCAGCAGAGGCCCTTCTTATAGTCCTCCCAGACATGGTTAGTGGGTGTGTGAGAGAAGGTCTTCTGAGTGGCTGCCCCTAGTCTCTCCGTAGAGAATAATAATAATAATAATAATAATAATAATAATAATAATAATAATAATAAAAACATTATTTGTCTTCCCAAGGGGACGCAGGGTGGATTCCAACATACGATGGCAAACATTCAATGTCTCCATAAACTAATACTGACATAAAATCCCATGGAAACCCTCCATATGAAAATAACATTAAAACCTAACATCAAATTAAAGTCAAACATCAGTAAATTAAACCTGACATCAATAAATTAAACTACATGTAGTCAAACAAAATTATATAATAGCATAAAATCCAAACAAACATCCACATTAATTTACAACAGCCAACTAGAGTTCACAGTGTGGGTTGATTATGAGATCAAACTATGATCATTTGGAATGTTGTCCCTTCTGTCATTAGACAAATACTTTTAATATTCCTAACTTTCAGAACTGATTGTTGGTAAGGAAATGGGTGTTAAGGGGATGCTGTATTGTTTTAAACTGTATAATTTTTAACAGTTTTAATAATGGTTGTTGAGTGCTTTCAAGTCATTTTCATCTTATGGAGATCCTAAGGCAAACTTGGCATAAGGTTTTCTTGGCAAGATGTCTACATAGAAGGTTGTCCTTTGCTGTGAGAGTGTGACCTGCCCAAGTTCACCTGGTGGGTTTCCAAGGCCAAGCAGGGATTTGAGCCCTGTTCTGAACAATATATAAACTATTACACCATGCTGTACTGTTTTAACTGCTTTCTGTAATTTTTAAGTGTGTATTTTAAATTGTTTTAGTATTGTTAATGGTTTGGGCAAAATATAAAATATACTACTATTAAGACTTCAGATTTCATCTCAGCCTCAGATGCAACTACTACTTTCTTTTTATATATAAAAAAGTAAAATACTGTGTTTCTTTGATTCTAACATGTAATTCTCCCCCTATGAACTTCCCTAAAACAGGGGTGCATCTTATAATCACACGGTGCATATATGCGTGTGTCTATCTTTTTCTGTTGGTGGTACTGAAGCTAGTGTGTGTGTTAGAATTGATGTCACCTTAAAGTTGAAGAAATATGATATCAGCCATGTCTTTTCATTATATATATATACACACACACACACAGTATGTGTGTGTGTGTGTGTGTGTGTGTGTATATATATATATATCTTCAGTGTTTTAACTATATTTTATTTCTCTACTAGTTTTATTTGATTGCGGCATGTTGCCTTCAGGATATTGGTATTACTGGCACTTTCATGTTTTAAAATTTCTTATAATTTCATTTTATTCTCTTAAAACTATGCTATTGAATAGTTGTCCACATGCAATAAAGATGTGGATGAATAGACAGAGGCTTTTATCCAGACAAGAAAGATGTGTTGCTGGTCAGTAGGAATATCTATCTGGGATTGGGATCACAGACTATTCTGAATAGTTTTGTCGAAGGCTTTCATGGCCGGGATCACAGAGTTGTATGTATTCCGGGCTACATGGCCATGTTCTAGAAGTATTCTCTCCTGACGTTTCGCCCACACTAGGCAAGGAAGGTTAATATATATCTGTGGAGAGTCTAGGGTGTGAGAAGAGTTCTTTGTCAGTTGGAAGTCAGCGTGAATGTTGCAGTTAATCACCTTAATTAGCATTGGAAAGGTTTGTCTCTTGCCTGGAGGGCATCCTTTGTTCAGAGTCATTAGCTGTCCCTGGAGCTCCTCTGCCCTCAGAGTGTTGCTTCCCGTCTACTGTTCTGATTTTTGAGTTTTTTAATACTGATAGCCAGATTTTGTTCATTTTCATGGTTTCCTCCTTTCTGTTTCTCCATGCCTCTCAACCTCTGAGGATGCCTGCCATAGATGTGGGTGAAACATCAGGAGAGAATACTTCTAGAACATGGCCATACAGCCCGAAATACATACAACAACCCTATTCTGAATAGGGTTGCTCTGTTGACAATTTGGTAGTGGGTCATTATATGTATGTGTAAATAAACAATTGTAATATGTGCGAACAACACACTTTTTAAAAACCAGCTGTTGGAAATATGTTTCTGGATCATTTGCCTGAATTAAAACTATCAAGGAGGAAGTCTCCCTGAGTGTGTGTGTATATATATATATATACACAAAGAATGTCCTGGCAAGCAGTTATTTCCCCCAGACAGAAGAATGCTTGCCATTGATAACAAGTAAAAAAAGCAAAAGCTTGTTTGGGGAAGAGGGTGGAAAGACTGGACCTTCAATGAAACCTTAATACAATAAAAGGTTCACTTATAATCTCTAATCAGTTGAACTTAACCTTTCATTTTCACGATTAAGACAATTCCAAAAAAAGTTGCTTTTGTTGAAGGCTTGAGAAATATACTCTGCATTTTTTTCTTGCTCCAGTAGCAGTTACTGGAACTCCCGGTGGCGGAATGTGTTAAACCCTTGTGCCGGCAGGATTACTGACTTGAAGGTTGAGTTGCTGACCAGAAGGTTGTTGGGTTGAATCCGGGGAGAGTGGGAATGAGTTCCCTCTGTCAGCTCCAGCTCCCCATGCGGGGATATGAGAGAAGCCTCCCACAAGGATGATAAAACATCAAAACATCTGGATGTCCCCAGCCAATTCTCTTACACTAGAAGCGACTTGCGGTTTCTCAAGTCGCTCCTGACACAAAAAATCTATTTTTGGTTGAATGAATTTCACAAGAATGTTGAACATCTATGAAAAATTCAGCTCTCTAAAGATATTTGGGGAACTCATTTATTAATTTACCTTCATATAATACTGGCATCAGAAGCTAAGCAGGTTAGATGAGAAACCGCCAATTAATATGGGGTGTTGTAAGCTATGTTTTAAAGAAAGGAATGGGCAACACCACTTCTGAGTATTTCTATCTAAGAAACCCCTTTGGAAGTCATGCAGTTATTATATATTCTTGTTGTTGTTAAATACAGAGGATTTAAGGCACATGCATACACCTATACTTGCCTGGATTCTTATGTCATCTTTGGTGCCCCTGACAAGTGAAGTTAGGTGGGTAGCTACAAGGGAGTTCTTTTCTGTGCTTAACTCTATTATTATTATTATTATCATTATCATTATTATTGTTTTCAGTATTGTGTATTGCATTTACAAAGTTTCCAGAGAACTTTGTAAATAAATAACACAACTTTCACATTTTAAAAATAAACTAGACTCTTTTCATTTTTTGAAAAGCTTGGCTTACAAAATTTCTGGTATGGTTTTGGTGCAGTTTATATAGAAAGGATGCAAACCAACCCTGCATGAATGGCTTCAACAACAGGACTTTTCATCGTTCCTATCTACATATTGTAACTTCCACGTTCCCTGAACAGCTGATTGAGAGGATATCTCAGGCTCCTGGAAAGGATTGTGAGGGCAAGCATGAATGGCAGAGTAGAAAGTGACCCTCCAGAGTGGGATGGAGGGCAAACATAATTGAATTGTGATCAATTAATTGAACATCTTAATAAGAGTCGAAAGATTTGCAGTAGTTCCCATGTATATAGGGTATCATTATTACCTCAGAACTGAGATGGGGTATTTATTTTTTCTATCTGAAAGCAGCTTAATGTAATTATATTTTGTATGGTATTCTTCCTATTAGAATTAGCATTAACATCAACTTGCCATATTACCATTTAATTTTGATCACATATAATATGGTATAGTTTTGACAGCGTTCATGAAGATAGCAGCATGCATTCCATGCTGAGATCTGCAAAGAAATTGTACTACAGTAATTTTGTGTAATTCAGTATTTTCTTCTGTAGCCAATCTTATTTTACTTGTGAAAACTTTCGTATCTCATGCTTAGCTTTCATCATTTTGGTAGCTGTGTTTACATGGTGTTTCACTGAGATAGCATCACAGTGATACTTAATTTCAGGCAAACTGATCCTTCAAGTTGTTCTCTGGCATAAATAGTAAAACAAATGGAACTAGTTGTAAACCTTGTTCATTCAAGTAATATGATTCTTAACCCCAAATCACTTTTGAAATCTTAGTCACCTTCTTGTTAATGATCTGTATTGAATTCTCAGCTCTTTTTTCAGACTTGAAATTAAAGTACTGTAGTTTAAAACCAATGTGTTGAACCCAGACCTTTTCTATTACTGAAGGAACAGAACAAGATCTTTAATCACATGTCTTAATCCTCATGTGCATGTGTTAATGTTTCCTTATTGGATGTGCTTCTGTGTTAATCATCATGCCATGAACTTGTTATTAAGGTGATTTAACATTTGTGTTTATGTCAACCAGAATCCAGCTGTAGTTTGACATATTGTCTCCCCAAACCTTTGTAGAGGAGCAGCAGATTTTTTCAATGAATGAATGGATTTTTAAAATATGAATGAATCAATGACCCAAGATAATAAAAATCTTACATATTCAAATTTTTTTTCTGGAACTTTGTCAAAGTTTGCAGTCTTTTGTCAGACGAAGTTGATGTCAGAATTAATCCAATTTCCATCAGCTTTTATAAAGTCATTCAGCTGAATGATTATGTCCTATAAAAGCAGCCTAATGCATACCATGAACTTCAGCCAGGTGCCTTTGCTTCTTGGTACTTTCAGTGTCATAGAATGGCCAGGTGTGTGAACTCTATTCTAATTTCTTATGGAAACAATACTACAAGTTGTGTCAAGATACTGCTGAGAAAATCAGACACTAAATGGTGGTCATAGAGATTGTAGATGCTAGCATTCATATTTCTATAATTCTGTTCATGGCATGTGGCACTTTTTGAGCTTTGTAATGACTGTCATTGTCTACCTTTTCAGTGTTGGAGAACACTAGCATCTCCAGTGGTCGTTATAAGTAACACCGTTACCTCCTGGTACATCAACTTGTTTATGGGTTACATAGTCCCCATTCCCAATGATGTCTTTCTTTTTTACCTGGAAGGAATCCTTATAGCAGGAATCAATTGATAGCTACACTTTCATGTTTCCAGCCCCAGGTAATGCTTTGTCTCAGATGGGAAACTCCTCTGCATAATGTTTTGATTTAGCAACTAAACCGCACCTACAGTGGGGGGGGGGGGGGGGGGAGTATTTAGTCAGATACAATTGTACAAATTCTCCCACTTAAAAAGATGAGAGAGGCCTGTAATTGACATTGTAGGTAGACCTCAACTATGAGAGACAACATGAGAAAACATGTCTGATTTTGCAAATTATGGTGGAAAATAAGTATTTGGTCCATAACTGAAGTTCATCTCAATACTTTGTTATATATCCTTTATTGGCAGTGACAGAGGTCAAACATTTTCTGTAAGTCCTCACAAGATTGGCACACACTGTTGCTGGGTACAATATGTTGGCCCATTCCTCCATGCAGATCTCCTCAACAGCAGTGATGTTTTGGGGCTGTCGCTGGGCAACACGGACTTTCAGCTCCCTCCAAAGGTTTTCTGTAGGGTTGAGATCTGGAAACGGGCTAAGCCACTCCAGGACCTTGAAATGCTTCTTACGAAGCCACTCTTTCGTTGCCCTGGCGGTGGGCTCATTGTCCTGTTGAAAGACCCAGCCACATTTCATCTTCAGTGCCCTTGCTGGTGGAAGGAGGTTTGCACTCAAAATCTCACGATACATGGCCCCATTCATTCTTTCATGTACAGTAGAGTCTCACTAATCCAAGCTAAACGGGCCGGCAGAAGCTTGGATAAGCGAATATCTTGGATTATAAGGACTGATCAAGGAAAAGCCTATTAAACATCAAATTAGGTTATGATTTTACAAATTAAGCACCAAAACTTCATGTTATACAACAAATTTGACAGAAAAAGTAGTTCAATACGCAGTAATGTTATGTTGTAATTACTGTATTTATGAATTTAGCACCAAAATATCACGATATATTGGAAACACTGACTACAAAAATGGCTTGGATTATCCAGAGGCTTGGATTATCCAGAGGCTTGGATTAGTGAGACTCTACTGTATATGGATCAGTCACCCTGGTCCCTTTGCAGAGAAACAGCCCCAAAGAATGATGTTGCCACCCCCATGCTTCACAGTAGGTATGGTGTTCTTTGGATGCAACTCAACATTCTTTCTCCTTCAATGCAGATCATTCACTAGGTTCACCTGTGTGGTTCTGGGATTTTTGCTCACCGTTCTTGTGATCATTTTGACCCCATGGGGTGAGATCTTGCGTGGAGCCCCAGATTATCAGTGATTTTATATCTTCCATTTTCTAATTATTGCTCCCACAGCTGCTTGCCTATTGCAGATTCAGTCTTCCCAGTCTGGTGCAGGGCTACAATTTTGTTTCTGGTGTCCTTCAACAGTTCTTTGGTCTTCATCATAGTGGAGTTTGGAGTGTGACTGCTTGAGGTTGTGGACAGGTGTCTTTTATACTGATAAGAAGTTCAAATAGGTACCATTACTACAGGTAATGAGTGGAGGACAGAGAAGCCTCTTAAAGAAGAAGTTACAGGTCTGTGAGACCCAAAAATCTTGCTTGTTTGTACTTATTTTCCACCATAATTTGCAAATAAATTCCTGAAAAATCAGAGAATGTGATTTCCTGGATGTGTTTTCTCATGTTGTTTCTCATAGTTGAGGTCTATCTATGATGTCAATTACAGGCCTCTCTCATCTTTTTAAGTGAGAGAACTTGTACAATTGGTATCTGACTAAATACTTTTTTCCCACTGTACCAGTGGCAAGAGATTGAATAAGTTGTTGTCTAAAACACATGGAGGGCCAAAATTTTCCCACTTCTAGCCTTGAGAAAGATGTGAGTAGCACAAATTACGTAATTGTTGATTGCTGGCTATCCTGGCAGGGGCTGCTCAGAACTTGTTGTCATCTGAAGGACACCATGTTGCCCACACCTGCCCCAAGCTATAGCTGCTTTACTTTAGTCCTTTAGCGAAAGCAAATTGTTCCAGAATTACATCAAGAATGAAAACTATTAAACTTTCTAAATATTACTTTTTCTAATGTTTGGGTTGGATCTGGTTTAGCATTTTAATTGTTTTTCTTTAGTCAGACTTATTGTAGTCTACCTCATCTCAAAAAGAACCCCAATAGAACTGAGCCTACAAAAACATATAAAGCAATACAAGCAATAGCAAAACAGCTTTTGGGACCTGTATTGAATGATTTATTGCATTGGAAATTTAGTTGTCTTTTTTAAAAGTCCACGGTTTATTTTAACATCTTAATTCTGCAGTCATCAGAGAAAAATGAAATATACAGTATGTTCCCTATATCCATTGGGGGATATGTTCCAAGACCCATGGATACCTAAAAATGGGCATAATAATAAGCCCTATATACTTGGGCTGAGAGTGTTCCATAGAACAGAGTTTCTCAAACTGTGCTCCTCCAGATGTTTTGGACTTCAGCTCCCACAGTTCCTAAGAGCTGGTAAGCTGACTGAGATTTCTGGGAACTGAAGTCCAAAACACCTGGAGGAGCACAGTTTGAGAAACACTGCCATAGAATAACATTGGAGATCTAGAGAAGCCTAGAAATGGAAGGTTTGTTAGTCTCTCTAGATATACTTGGGCTCGAAGAATACCATAGGATTACACTGGATGATCCAGAGAGGCCCACAAACACGTGGGAAGTGGGCATATTTTTTAGAGTATGGATAAGTGAAACTGGGAATATTGAAATTGTGAACAACTATCATTGTGAAATGTTCACAATGTCTAAAGTGAAATATCTTTACCACAAAGTTGCAATCATTATGCAATTGGGGACATATCCACAAACATAAAGGAAGTGTAAATGATCTTAGTACTTAGTAGTTTATGAATTCGTTTGACTGTGTTATGGATGCCTATAATATAATATCTAAAGAAGTATGCTGCTGAACTGCATCTCCCAGCTGCCCTTAGGCAGGAGCAAGAAATGTTAGGAATTGCAACCCAGCAATATCCAGAAAACCTCGCTATGCTTACCCCTGTTTTACAATGATTTTGGACAATTCTGGCAGGTCCAGGTGTCAGCTTTTCTGCCTTAGAGACCTCTAGGGCAGTGGTTCTCAACCTGTGGGTTCTCAGGTGTTTTGGCCTACAACTCCCAGAAATCCAGCCAGTTTACCAGCTGTTACAATTTTTGGGAGTTGAAAGCCAAAACACTTGGGGACCTACAGGCTGAGAACCACTGCTTTAGGGACTACATAGATTGTCCAAAATGCAAAAGTATCTGTAGAAGTGTCTTGAAGGCTACTTCTGGTTTTGAAGGATGAGTATTTGTATTGTTAAATCATGCAGAGTATCCCTACGCCCTAAGAGGAGGATCCACACTGGTAGGTACTTGCAGGAAAAGCATTCACCCCCCTTTCTCTGCCAGAAAAAGTGTGGTCTGCGTGCAGAGGCTAGGTGCAGCCTAAGCATCCCATGGCCATGATTTGCCTACCCCTCCCTCCCAGCATTTTCATCCTGGCCTATAATCATCACTGCCTTCTGTCTAGTATGCAGATGAGATTCGGAAAAAGGGATCACTGAATGGAAATGGTGAAGTAACTTGTGCCTTTTTATTTACATTAATTATGTAACTGTCTTCTAAAAGATGTCAGGTTTAGGAAGTCATTCATGCCTCTTCAGATTTTAAATTGTAGTGTTAACCCTGTATCTGTTCTCTTAATTGTCTTTTTGCTACTCGTACAAGAAGAAAGTTCAGGTTTCTCTCTACAGAGAAAACAAGTAGTGTTCCAGGTCACTGAAGCGTTAGCACATTTTTTATGTGCTTGGATTTAAGATGCAATTAGTTGAAATTGCAGAGATCTTTGGTGTCAGATCTCTATTGGTATGTGTGCTTTAATTTATTAAAAGCTTATTTGGAAATCAAAATAAAGTAACAATATCTTTACATTGGTTCAAATAATTATTAAGCTATTAAATGCTGCAAATACAAATAATGCAGAGAATTTGGCACGAAACTGAATTTACATGAGGGATAGCTGCATTATGCAATCCAGTGCATTACATTCTGTGGTATGCTGAGCAGAATAATTATAGGCAGGATTGTTCTAAGGATAACATGAGATCCCTCTGTGGATGTTGCTCTTTTATCACAAAAGAATGGTAGAATAAAAATTCAACACCTAAAATTGGGCCAAGAGATATCCCACAGCAACTGTCCCCCATGGAGGCAGTTACCAGGACAGCATTTTGGTATATTTTGGTACAGTACTCTCTTTTAAAAGAGAGAATTGGGAGATTTTCTGATAAGTGCTCAGGAATGGGATATAAACTTCAGAGGAACTACACTCGCCTATATTTCTGTTTAAATCAACATACAGTATAGTATATTTAAAAATCTATTGGTTTTAGGTTATATATTCTGCTGATAGCTTGACATATTTGCTAATGGATGTCACTTATGTGTTGTCGAAGGCTTTCATGGCCAGAATCACAGGGTGGTTGTGTGTTTTCTGGGCTATATGGCCATGTTCCAGAAGTATTCTCTCCTTAGGAGAGAATACTTCTGGAACATGACCATATAGCCCAGAAAGCACACAACAACCTGATGTCACTTATTATCTTCTAGCTTTGTTTCAAAATTATAATTGCTTTTCATAGTTAAAGGTCAGTCAACTATCCCACCACACTAGTATATGTTCCTATTAAAAAGCAGTATCCTCTAGAGCTATTATCATATAGCCTATGCATAGAGTAATGTAAACCTATGGAAATTTGGATATTGGACTTATAAATCTGTTCTATCAATATATAGAAGTGCACTTTACCATTATTAGAAATATGTCACCTTAATAAAAAACAAGACAGAAGTATTTTAATTGATAAATAATTCTTGTGTCTTGTATCGTAACAGATTATAAAAGATTTAGAATCACCTGAGCTAGGACTATAGCCCTAAGTCAGTGGTTCTCAACTTGTGAGTCCCCAGATGTTTTGGCATTTAACTCCCAGGAATCCTAACAGCTTATAAACTGTCTGCAATTTCTGGGGGTTGTAGGCTAAAACACCTGGGGACCCACAGGCTGAGAACCACTGCCCTAAAAGGAGGCATCTGTACACCTATACAGTTGAAATGTGTTGTGCTTTGAAGAAAGGATCCTTCTTATTTTTGTAGGCATCAAGAAGCATAAACATTTTCTCACTTCTTTTTAACTATTTATTGCTTTCTGTATTCATCAGAAAAGATAAACATGTCTCCAAAGATATTATACAATTTCTATGGCTGTAACATTCATTTAATGCAGTTTGTGACATGTGTTCACTGTTCATTGCTTTTTGTGATCATCAGAAAGGATAACAATTTTTACAAATACTGTTTAACTTGTATCAATCACCAGTCCAATCTTAAAAGAACAAAATTCTTTGGATTTTTACAGATTGCCTTCATGACATTGACCCTGTTCCCCATCCGGCTGTTCTTTGCCGCTTTTATGATGTTATTGGCCTGGCCTTTTGCGTTCATCGCATCCATAGGAACTGCTGAGAAAGAATTAGAACAGCCCCTCTCCTGGTGGCGAAAGTAAGTCACTATGTCCATGTAACATGTCCCTAGAATGTAATTCCTCAAGTGCATTTGGCATAATTTACTAGTTTACATATTTATTTTGACTGTGAAATTGATTGATTGCAAAACCGAACACTTGACTCATTTTGCGTAAAGGTCTTCCAGGCAAGACCTTTAGTATGTAGCCACTACACCATATTCACTAAATTTTATGGGGGGTGGCTGTGCTTAGGTCCAGATTAAATCATCTTTTATTTGTAACCTTCTCTTGTTTCCCTGTTATTTCTTTACTACAATAAAATATATATCTTAAAAAAGGAAATAGACTCAAGTTCCATGACATTTTTGATTGCTAATGCTAAGACCTGTCAGTCTAATCAGACCTTTAGGTTGTGGTCCTTTGCACACTTAGGGCCTTATCACATTTACTTATTTATATCATTTTACTCGATTTGCAATCTCTTCCAGCCAGTGTCATAAAGATAGACACTCTCTATAGCACTCTTGCAACATTTGTGCTTTGAATGCATTATTTGCATGCCCTTTTCAACCATATTAATGGTGTCATTATCCATTTCTTATCTCTCATTTTGGTTTGTCTACTTTTTGTTATAGCTGTAATAATAGTGCTGTGACTGCAAAATGGTACAACAGTAAGATATGCCATAATGTTATGATACTATAAAAGCAAACAAAAAGAATCTGAGGAGGAGGGTTAAGATTACTTTAACATAATCCTAAAGTCATCTTTCTTGGAAGTAGTCTGTGGCTTTCTCATAAAGATTTCCTTGGGAATCCTTGAGGAAGAGATGACATAGCCAGGCCTCCTCACTGTGTCCATTAATAGTTCATTTATTAAAAAGGTACTATGAGATATCTACACCGCAAAAGGTTTCTGAACTGTAGGGAAAGGAGGTCATTAACAGTTTACCTCCAGTTTGGGGAAAAACCCAAATTTCCAATGACTGGATGCAACAATGTCTGGAGAGCAACAAGCAGGACTAATGCAGCACTGTCCTGGTGTAACAGCATGGTGTGATAACACCCTCTGTTAAAACTGTTGAGCTGCAGGGACTGTACACTTGATTTAAAATACCAAGGACTGGGCTGTTTTTATATAGTGTACGTTTCTGAGCCAACACCTCGGTCACAAAATTCAGCAAAGTACAAAAATCAAAAATGTATTCTTTGAAAATTGCAGATCTGGTCAGTTCACTTAAAAATGCATGACTGATGCATGAATCATTCTCATTTACCACTAGTGAGTTGGTACAGAATGAACATGGTTAATCACACTCTGCTTTCTCGCACCTTCTGTGCTGAAGATACCTCTTCTAAAGCGGGTGTTTTTTTTTTTAACTATATTAAGTATTTCTTTATATGTAAGGAGTAATGTTTTTCTTAACACTTTTCCTTTCTCCTACTCAATGAATCTTCAGTATAATGTGTGTCCTTAGCCTTGCTGACATTCAATAAACGACTTAACTGCTTTATTTGGTACCCAAAGATGAGTTGCCGGAAGTGTTTACAAGATCTTGGGGGTGGTGCTTCCTCAGAAAGATTTTCCATTTGTTATCTCTACGTGCTGCGCTCTTTAGTGCTAATCCTAGGATTAACACAGGGTACATCTGATTGGGTAGAAATGCAACATAGCTCTGGAGCTGTGTTGTCTTTCCTAAATCATGATATAGTCATTTGAGAAATAATATAGGAAAGAGTGTGTTGTAAGTGATATACTTCGAGCAGTACCTTAATAGTAAAGGAAGTTGTTTAACTATCTGGGTTTGCACCTACTGTGGTATACTCTCAGAAGAAGAACTTTGATCATTTTACTCTTAATCAAATCCTCACTTTGGAGGAGCAAATGAGCCCAGTGCTACTGTCACTTGAGCTTACAAATACATAAACAAAGAGATTACATAACAGCAACTGGTGTCTGTAAGCACTAGAGAGATCTCTACTGCCTGGCTGCAAATAAAATGATACTGCAGAGCAAGTAAAGCCAGAAGGATTTAGGACATATAATCTTTTGATAAACATTTAGTAAGAGATAATATTCAAACTTTTATGATTTTTCAAAATTACGAGGATATGTGGGAGATGTGTCTTGGATGTGTCTTGATCATAGCACACTTTTCTTGAATTTGTGGAAAACCCATATCTTCAAATTTGTTGTCTTATAATATTACAGGTTAAGTCTTCTTTATTAGAAATGACTATGACAAGACTTTTTTTGGATTTCAGATTTTGGGACACCTGTTTTTGTTTTGTTTTGTTTAAATAGTGAATGGGGAATTGGGAAGGGGGAAAGGGTCCAGTTCACAGGTCCAGTTTTTCCTCAAGAGGGGGGAAATGATAGGGGGAGGGAGTCTTAGCTGTAAGCAGACCTTCTGCTCTATTGCTGAAAACTAACTAGAAAACACAGAGAAAATCTCCCATCCATTGTAAGTTTTTTTTTTCATTCTCTCTGGTCTGGATGCAGGCAGCAGCCAGTGGGGTTGCTCTGCAACCACTCAGTTATATGCTACCATTGGCCTTGTTTCATGCAATATTTGCAAATAAATTCGTGAAAAATCAGACAATGTGATTTTCTGGATGTGTATTATCATGCTGTCTCTCATAGTTGAGGTCTACCTATGATGTCAATTACAGGCCTCTCTCATCTTTTTTAAGTGTGAGAACTTGTACAAAATACTAAATACTCCCCCCCCCACCACCACCGTATATGACTAGTCCCCTTTCCCCAAAAATCAAAGTGGGTGACTGGCAACAAAAACCTTTGGTCTTTGAAGTGTTTTGGATTTCTGGATAAGGAAGACTCATCCGGTATCTCTATTGCAGATAATACTTTAACAGTTATAAAGCTACTAAAATAAACAATAATATGGTTATTTTAGAAATATAATATCAAAATAGTATCAAATAGCTGGTTTAGCATAGAGGGTAAGAGAATGAACTATGAGCCAGAACATGCCCAGTTTGAATGCAAGAGGGTCGCTAGGTAGCCTGGAATGTCATCATTCTTTTTTGTTATCATTTGACATATAAGAATAGCTCTCATCTCTTTTAAAGCAGTTTGATAAGGATTACAGTACAGTACAAATGTACATGGAGCACTTTTTGAGCACTCTAAACCATTTAATTCTTGATGGTGGTGGTTACTGTTGTTTGGTGCATTGAAGTTATCTTTGACTTTCGACAATCCTAAGAATAACCTATCACAACGTCTTCTTGGCAAGACTTGTTCGGAGGAGATTTGTTTTTTTCTGGGGCAGAGAGAGTGTTTTTTGCCCAGGCTCCACAGCTGAAAAATGTTTTAGGACTGATCTCTAGAGTCATAGTACAGCAAAAACCATTACACCACACTGACAGTTACAGCCAAATGATTCATAAGCACCTTATTGTTATACTGTATTTTCATTGGCGAAACAGTTGGAGAAATGGCTGTATCTGCTTATAGGTGAGGTATAGCACAAAGAGTGGACATCGTTGAGATTTAGTTCCTTCCGTTGTTGACAGAAACCCACAAGCTCACTTGTTAGAGAAAATCCAGCTTTTAATGTACAGTAATTTAAAATCAACTGGAAGTTGAGTTATTGACATTGCCTTCTTTGGTCCCCTGTATGTGATGTTTGGTCCACTGATAGGGTAGACAGCATCAAAAGGTGTAAGAGTTTTGGACATTGGAAGTGATTTGGTTACTTTTAGAATAACTGCCTTGTATGCCTTCTGTGGCTACTTACTTCTCGTTCTTCCAGTATTTCTATCTCAGGATAAAGGAATATTATTCCTGATTGCCATAAGAGTTAGTGAAGTGTGTGGGGTACATACAAAAACCAGAGGATAGAAATACTGACTGAAAGACCTTGTCTGAATAAAAAGATTTTTTTTCTTGTTTGCAAAGACAATAGAAGACAGGTATAAGAAGGACCCTATTGTGTTCACCAAGAATATCTTACTATGTATCCCCACAAAATATACAATAGAGTCTCACTTATCCAAGCTAAACGGGCCGGCAGAAGCTTGGATAAGCGAATATCTTGGATAATAAGGAGGGATTAAGGAAAAGCCTATTAAACATCAAATTAGGTTATGATTTTACAAATTATGCACCAAAACTTCATGTTATACAACAAATTTGACAGAAAAGGTAGTTCAATACGCAGTAATGTTATGTTGTAATTACTGCATTTACAAATTTAGCACCAAAATATGATATATTGAAAACATTGACTACAAAAATGGCTTGGATTATCCAGAGGCTTGGATTAGCGAGGCTTGGATGAGTGAGATTCTACTGTACTTCTAAAGGTAGCAGTACTAAAAGAATGGCCTTCTTCAAAGGGAAGAATACATTCCTTCAAAAATCCTGTTCTAATGTGCTGTTATCTTCTGCGTTTGAGAAAATTCACCAAGATAGTTTAAATTTTTACAGTTTAATTCCCTTGAAATTTCAAATACAGCATAACCACACAATTTTAAAATACTTTCAGAAAATGAAGAACCTAAGTACAGGCAGTACCCAAGTTACAAACAAAATAGGTTCTGTAGGTTTGTTCTAAAGTTGAATTTGTATATAAGTCAGAAGAGGTACATTTTTTAAGTGAACGCCAGGCAAAAATTTATATTTTTTAGCTTTGGATAAAATAGGGAAGGGTGAACAGCACTGTGGTATTTGTTTTGCTGTCTGTTCAGTAGATTTCACCACACTTTCTGTCCCTGTGATAATTGGATTTTGAAAAAATTAGTTTGTTGTAGAAACAAGGATTGGTAAAAGTGCTTCATTCGAGATACCTTTTGCTCATAATAACTATTTCAGAAGTGAATTTCACTTCCTAGAGGTAGATTTCTCTGACTTCCTGTACTCTCAGTCTTGTTCTCAACCATGAGTAATTTGTAAGTCAGATGTTTGTAACTCGGGGACTGTTTATACTTTGATAGGAGATCTTACTTTAACCCAGATAGCATCACTCCTGTGCTTGGTATTTTCTAGTAATAATGTTCTGATATTTCTGCATCTGTGGTTTCTGATTATTTTCAGGGTTGTGGATTTCTTGCTGAAGGCTATCATGAGGACGATGTGGCTTGCTGGTGGATTCCATTGGATAAATGTGAAGGGCAGGCAGGCCCTGCCCACTGAAGCAGCAATATTGACTCTGGCTCCACATTCCTCATACTTTGATGCTATACCGGTAACAATGACCATGGCTTCCATTGTCATGAAAGCAGAAAGCAAAGACATTCCTGTTTGGGGAAGTAAGTTGGAAATTTTTAATTTACAAATAATGTAATAGGATTTGGAACAAAACTAAGTAGTTCCAGGTGACATAGGAGATTAATAAAATCAGTAAATGTAAAGAAAGAATATGAACATAGTTTATGGAATGTCTTACGATACCAGAAGTTATTCTTGATTTGTAAATGATTTGTTGCTGAATATAGAACTGTAAACTTGAACCAGAGATCAGATCTGATTCCATAAAAAGTATCCACTATCCTCCAGTCTTTCAGATGAAAGGTAAAAGAGAGAGTTGTAACTTGTTAGTAAACTTCTTTGAAATACCACTATTCTCTTCTGTTTGGTTCTCTTTTTAAAAAAGAGTTACACCAGGAACATTTTAGGCAAGTTTTCATTTTAAATGACTTGTGACCATAGGTGATGCTAGTGAGTATGAGTTTCGCTATATGTATTGCCCTGTGAGGTGAGTCCCCTGTTGGGTGAGAAGGGTGGGATATAAATATTGTAATAAATAAATAAATGTCAACTATTACAAAACACCCTTGAATGATGCTGTGTATTAGATGCCCCTGATTCTCCTTTCAGGCTCCTTTAGCATTGAATTAACAAAATACAACTGAAAGAACCAATGAAAAGCTTTTAAAGAATAAATAAGTAATATTAAAACCTCATTAAGTTAAAACAAAATAGAATTATTTTGAAAACTTAACAACAAAGGTAGAAATACAGGGCACATAACCTATTAAAAAAAACCTTCAGCACAATCTTTTAATTTTATGTTCTTTACCTTTATACCTGCTGATAGACTGCACAAAATGTGTCAGTTGCACAACCTGTGTGCAAGTACTAAGAGGGGTATTGCCTGTGTTCTCACCAGATGTGAGAACGATGAGATCAAAGCAAATGCCTCCTATGAAGATCTTAGTCTGAGGCAGGCTCATACATAGAGACATGGTCTTTCAGATGGTCTGAACCTAATCCATTTAGGCCATCAGCCACTTTGGGAGAAAAGAGGGGTTGTAAATAGAGATGACGACAACTTTGAATTGTACCTGAATGTAACTACTGATGCTATGTCAACAAGTGAATTGTATGTTTTATGTAACTACACCTGGAAAACAATCTGTCTGCAGCAATTTGGACTGGCAGGAGTTTCAGAACAGTTTCCAAAGACAACTCTCAACTTGGCGGTTACAGTGATCCAAACAAGATGTAATTAGGACATGTGGTGCTGTAGCTAGATACAATGTCCTGGAATGGCCACAACTAGCACACTAATGTGTTCCTGGTCACTGCTGGAGCCTGGACATTCAGACTCAACATTGAGCCCATGAGTAGATCTAACATACCAGCCAAAGATTTGAGGGAGAATGTAACCCTATCTGGCATAGGTTGAATCACTCTCCCCTGATCTTCCTTTCAACTGACCAGGAACACATTTGTCATGTATGGACATGACAGATGTGTTCCTGGTCAGTTGAAAGGAAGATCATTTCATCAACCTTATCCAGTCCACTACTGACAACAGATGCTGATTTAGTACTGAAACTGCTTTCTTAAAGTTGGATGGATCATTCGCATTCTGGTGAGACCAACTCCCAAAGTTCTGGGTAATTACTTCCAGCTATGGGTAATTACTTCCAGCTATTTCACAAATGAGAGCTAGCATGGCATTGGTGGTGTGAGCATTGGACTATGCTTCTGGAGATCAGGGTGTGACTCTGCTCGGTGATGGAAACCCAGTGGGCGACCTTGGGCAGATCATTAACTCTCAGTGCTAGAAAACACCTCTCCAGGACTCTCTAGGTTCTCTGCTGTTCTGTAGTCAGTTTCCAGCAGAAGATAATCAGAGTGCTGGAAAATCTAGAAACTATTGGATATTTTTTGGAGGGGGGGGGAGCTTTTCTTTTTATTTGCAAACTTTCACAGCGCTCTTGTGCTTTTCACCCCAGCAAATGGGTGGGGGGGAATATACTAGTAAAAACATTAATATGAACAACAAAATGTATTTAAATATATTATAAGTAGTATTTTAAATATATATGTATATAAAACAGCCCAACAACAGCCTGTTCCTGGGATTATTTGAGGTGCTGATTCAGAAAATTGCATTGGATAGACCACATCATCTCTAGTTTCTTAGATATGGTTATCATGGATTCCTATGGGGGAACAGATGGTGACTGATATGTTCTGTATCTCAAAACCTAAAGCTGATTGGTGCCATCTCTGGAATCAGTAGGATACCTAGAAACATGGTTAAAATTTGAGGTACCAAATTATTTGTTGGCTAGTGGAAACTAGTTGTGAAGTGATGCCCTATGAGATGCAAGAAATCCTGGCCTCACAAATCTTTTGTGGTCTAAGGAATTGGCACTGATAAATGAGAATAGAGATCTTGTGGTCATGCTAAAAGTTCAATTAAAACATGAATCTAGTAGTATATGCAGCTATCAAAATAACAAATTCTATGCTAGGAATTATTAATAAAATAAAATTCCCTATATTGTTACAAAGTTACTCAAATTTAGTGCATGGCTTCATTGGGTGTGAATCTGTCACTTCTCTTAGAGGTATACTATAGAGCTAGAGATACAGAAAGGGCAGCCAGAATCTTGACAACCAAAATTTCTTTTCTTGTACTATTTTAAGATAATTTAGTTAGGAGTAGATGTGTTCATGGAGAGACATTATATATAATTATTCATAACAGAAAATGCATAGAGAGAAGTATTTCCCTTTTCTACCACAATTGGGGTCAGTCTTTGAAACACAAAGAAAGTAGAGCAGAAACCACAAAAATATATTTTTTCCATAGTGTAATTATTAGTTTGTGGAATCTTCTATTGCAAGTGTAGTAATTAGCTTGAGTGGCTTAAAAAAGAAATTAGACTAATTCATAGAAGATACGTTAACCAGTAGCTTTATATTATGATGGCTGTATTGAGCTTCCATGCAGTATTGACTTTAACGCCAGTTTCTGAGGAGCACCAATATGATAGGGCTGTTCATATCCTTATCGGTTTCTCATAAACATCTGGTTGGTTGCTTGAAATCCACGTTTACTGTGTTATGGAGATTCCTAATGACATTTTTGTGAGAATAAAAACATATATCTTCTCTGAAACAACATTCCATTCCTCTAATCAAGTAATCTGCAGTTGATAAAAGTTTATACCAAATAAAGGTTTTAGACTTTAATGTATCCCTATAATAATTGAGGTTATTTAAGAAAGGTAAGTAACTTACCTGTTAAAACATAGATGAAATGGTGTACTGTATTAATTATTGCAAATATATAATGCATGAAAAATAATCAAAATACAATATAACTCTACACAAAACTAAAATTAAAATAGAATATTTATGCTATCCATTACATAGTTGATAGTTTGGACTCTGTTTCCTATTTATGTTCCTTTCTCAAAAAATTGAAGGAATAAGCTCTGGTCTAAGCAGCTGCAGACATGAAGTGTAACTAAAGAATTTAAACAGCATTTAGCACGGTCATAGATCTTTAGCACTTTAGGTGCACGGAGTTTCACTTAACTCAGTCTTTCCAATAAAGCTACATTTGATCCCAAAGGGTTTTTCTCACCAGATTTAAAATAGAGTGTTCTGTGTAGGGACTGACATCACACTGGAATTCATCATGATTGAAAAAATATGTGGATCATGGAAGTGAAGAATGATTTTTGTTTATCACGTTGTGCCCTCTTTCCTCCAGTACACACAGCGTAGCTATGACAAGGTATTCATTCAGATTTATCCTTGCATTAATGTTGTTAAATGAATTGACAGCAACTTGACAAAACTACCAAGTCAAGCTTTTATTTTGAGTAAATCAGGATTAGATTCCAGGTCTCCCCTATTACTTTGGCAGCCATGCCCTAATCTTTCCTTCATTGAAGGAATATAAAGCATAATAATATCAAGTTCTGTTAGGCGATGAAACATCGGATGTCAAATGAAGCTGGTTGTTGGAAGAAACAGGATACATAGGAGAATAGACAAATTTACAGAAGATGATCTGCTTGTGCCTACTCATGATGGAGATATACTTCCACCAGTATCAGAGGAAGTATAGCTTGAGGATGCTTCTGCACTCAGTTCCTGCTGGGAGATTAGCCATGGGCAACTCGGGGTGCATCTACACAGTGAAATTAATTCAGTTTAATGCCACTTTAACTGCCATGGTTCAATGCTATGGAATCATTGGAAGTGTAGTTTTACAAAGCCTATACTCTACCAAAGAGTCAGCCAAGAGTCAACTTGGCTCTTCTTCCTAAGAAGAAAGTGCATGACATTTCTGTACCCCCATAAAAGCCAAATTCCCTTTGATGCTTTTTGAGTTATTTGTATGGAATAACTGCCAAAATATTTTTGTATGCAAGTATCATTTGAGAATATGTATTTCCAAGAATTCTTCGTTCTGTGTATCTCTGTGACAACTAATTTGGACCACTTTCCAAAAATGCAATTCATTAATAGAACATTTGTCCTAACCTTGAGCTGCAGCTTTTACCTATTAGTGTGTGTGTGTGTGCGTGGGTTTTTTTTTGGCATCATATTTGATGTTCAAAAGACAAAAAGTTCAATGCTGAATTAATCCTCTTTTCTGCTGAATAGAGAAACATTAAGGGGGCTAGCTCCACATACATGATAGCCCAATATTTATAATTTTAAAGCACAGAACTGCTCCGGGCTTGGGAACATTATGTAACAGGCAAATGTGGGAGCAGATAACTTTTTTCTTCATTATTTTGAATCTAGGGTAGGGAAGAATTGTAGAAACATCTAGGGAAAGCAGTCTCTCACCCCCTCCCCCACCAATTCTCTGCTATACATTTCCTTCCGCTAAAGCGGTTTTGCTTTTACATGAGTGTGTAATTAGTCAGTGTGTAACATATAATTAGCCTCTATACATGATGTCTTTCAATTTTATCTTGCAGCTAATGCTTTTATGCTTTTTGTGTTGGTAATTTTGATGGATGTATTAACCTGCTGTTGTAATCTGGTGAAAAACCTCCCTTGAAATAGATTGGTATATGTCTTTATTCTGTTTGTGACACAGAATATCACCGGAGGATCTTTCATTTGTAAAACTCTTGGTAATCTCTTCTAGTTTATGATTTCATAAGGGGGATTTTTTGTTATCTTTGCCTATACCTTTGGTCTTCTATTGAACCTAAGGAAATGTAGCAAATAGCATACAGAAACAGACATTTTGTATGTGGGTCATCTAGCTTTAAAAAATGGAAAGCTAAACTAAATATAGTTCTTCAAGGCTTTATTTTAAAAAAGTTGAAAATAAAGCTCCTTTGAATTCAACCACTTCCAATGATTTCCAGTGCGGCGTGTATTGGGAATAGGGAATACATACAGAATTTACAGTGGACTGAAATGTACATATTCTTGTTGAATTATTTACTAATTGGAAGTCGCTACCAAATGGCATGAACCAGTAATGCTTCTTTCCTATTCCAACTTTCTACATTTTTGCAACAAGAACAGTAAATAGGAAAATATGTGTTGTCAAAGGCTTTCATGGCCGGGATCACAGGGTTGTTGTATGTCTTTATAATAATAATAATATAATAATAACTATTTTTATACCCCGCCCCATCTCCCCGAAGGGACTCGGGGCGGCTTACATGGGGCCTTGCCCGATAATCAAATATCAAAACACAGCAATAAAACAGTTATCCAATAAAAACATCAATTACAGTAAAAACAATAGTTAAAATCAACATAAAACATACAATATTAACACTGGAGACTAATTCATATAACCCAGGCAAAGTGTAACATGGGCCGAAATGGGCCGAAATGGGGAAGGTAATTTCACAGTTGAAATGGACAAAGTGCAATATAGCATTGGCAACACCTCGAGAATGGGGCTATTATAAAATGGGCAGATAGATCAGTCCGGCACCAAATTAAGTATCAAAGGCCTTTTGAAAGAGCCAGGTTTTTAAGCTCCTACGAAAGGAGAGGAGGGTAGGGGCCTGCCTGATCTCTCTAGGGAGCGAGTTCCAAAGCCGGGGGGCCACGACGGAGAAGGCCCTCTCTCTCGTCCCCACCAACCGCGACTGCGAGGGTGGTGGGAGCGAGAGAAGGGCCTCCCCCGACGAGCGAAGAGAACATGCGGGTTCATAGGGGGAGATGCGGTCTCTAAGGTAGGTGGGTCCCAAACCGTTTAGGGCTTTGTAGGTGATAACCTGCACCTTGAATTGGGCCCGGAAAGTAAATGGCAGCAAGTGAAGCTCCTTAAACAGGGCTTTGTAGGTGATAACCTGCACCTTGAATTGGGCCTGGAAAGTAAATGGCAGCCAGTGAAGCTCCTTATGTCTTTCGGGCTGTGTGGCCATGTTCCAGAAGTATTCTCTCCTGACGTTTCGCCCACATCTATGGCAGGCATCCTCAGAGGCTGTGTGGCATGGAAAATAGCAACATCTGGCCATCAGCTTCAGTGCATCATATCTATTTTGTTTTGTATGTTTCCTACCTAGCCATCCACCTATTACTTTACCGATACCTCAGGTCCCTAGGAATACCTTGTATGCTGCCTTTCCACATTTTTAGTCCCAGAGAAGGGAACACATTACGCTATCAGCATTAATTTGGCTGGGAAAAATCATTGTACTTCCACTGTACAATGTACAGAAACCTCATTGTACAGAATCATTGTACAGAAACCTTAGCTAGATCAACAAACTCTCCATTAGTATTCAATTTTGTTATGTCATCAAGATGAACAGCTTTGTGGAATAGAGTGCAAGAAGTTTCATATGCTCATATGGTGGCTACATTTCCCAAGAAAAAGCTTAGAATTCATATATTTTTTCCTGTGAGGAGCAAGTTATTAATAGCGGAGTCTAAAATGACTGTAGCAGTTATAAGTATAATACATATAGTCTCCAGAGACTTAACTAAAACCACATTGCCTTGATTATATTGTTTGTAACCCCATCTTTGTACAGTATGTCTGTGTAAAATATTCTGGCTTTAAAAAAATACTTTATACCACATTCATAACAAATGATTATTTTTCACTAACTTTGTAAAGATTCAAACATTTTGTAATTAAGTGATCCAATTATAGTAGAAAAAAGGAGGGGAGAATGAAGTATAAATTTTAATATCCAAAGGAGTTCTTTCCGTTTAAATTTATGTATTTATTCAGTGTATATGTTGTATTTCTCCTGGGATGAGATTCATAAGGAAGAGGGAGCAGGCATGTTTTCTGCTGCCCTGGAAACTAGGACTGGGAGCAATGGGTTCAGATGACAGGAAAGGAGATTCCAACTGAACATTACGAAGAACTCCCGACTGTAAGAGCTGCTCAGCAGTGAAACTCTCTACCTTGGAGTATGGTGGAAACTTTTAAACAGAGGCTGGATGGCCATCTATCTGGGGTGCTTTGATTATGCTTTCCCTACATGGCAGGGAGTTGGATTAGATGGCCCATGTGGTCTCTTCCAACTCTATTATTCTGTGATTCTAAGATGGTTTCCAGTAACATTAACAACATAAAGCTAAATCTTGCTTTATACAAATTAAAAAAGAATGAAATAACATTTTTAAACATGATATAGTGGTTTGAGAGTGGGACTGGAAACCAGGGTTCGAATCCATGCTTGGCTATGGAAACCTACTGGATAAAGTTGGGCAAGTCATACTCTCTCATCTTGAGAAGGAGGTAGGGGCAAACTCCCTCTGAACAAACCTTGCCAAGAACAACCTGTGATAGATTCATTTTAGGATTATCATAAATCAGAAATTATTTGAAAGCACACAACTACATTTATTTATTTAGGTAGGAAAACAAGTAAATTAAAAGCGTTAGCAGTAACTAACAGACAGTTAAAAGTATTTTATTGTGTTATCATTTTTGTAGTGTAGCTGCAAAATCATATTGTTCAGTCCAGGCATAGCCAAACTTTGGCCCTCCAGGTGTTTTGAACTTCAACTCTCACAATTCCTAATAGCCGGTAAGCTGGCTAGGATTTCTGGGAGTTTACATCCAAAACACCTGAAGTGCCGAAGTTTGCCCATGTTTAGTGCATCTAAAAAATAAAAGTCTATACTTATAAGTATTGACATCTGTGTTTCTTTTCAGCTCTGATCAAATACATCCGACCTGTGTTTGTATCTCGATCAGATCAGGATTCTCGGAGAAAAACTGTTGAGGAGATAAGACGACGTGCTCAATCTAATGGAAAATGGCCTCAGGTATGGATTTAAAAAGTGCTTTAAAGATAAAAGAATATCATCCACATTTTATATACCAGTCAGTAAAAGAACCTCAGTCCGTGTCTCACATAGACTAGTGGGAGAACACAAGGGTGTGAACCTTTCAGTTGGGAATCTTACCTGAAAGGATGCTCATATTTCCCTTTTTTTAAGTTTACTTAGCATCTTGACAAGACATGGTTCTTCAAGGAATCCTCTAAGCAGAGGTCATTAAAGGAGCATGACACTTAGTTTTATTTTGATTCTTATTTTCTGTTGGCCATTCTGTTGTTTTCACTGTTCTATTGTTACCTGCTCCTTTTTTCACAAAATCAAATAAATATCAGGTCAATGTGCTTAATCTTTTAAAGCCAGATCAACCATTTTTAGCAAGTAGATAATATCCAAATATTTCCTATTATGAAAAGAATATACTAGAGGTAAAACTATGCATGTTTTGAGACCAACATTACTGATTGATTTAAAATAGGGAAAAAACTTTTTGGTTTTTTTGGTTTTTTATTTACACAGAAATCCAGACCGCCGCAATCAAGACCAATAATTAAATACACCAGATTAAATCCTGCATAATGTTCATGGTGTTTGACCTTTCCGATATTTACGTACCACTTCAGGGCTTCTAACAACCATGAGCTACAATTCAATAAAATTACAAAACAATATAAAACTAATGAAGGAAATGCTTGCCTGGACAGGAAGGTCCTTGCCATGTTGTGAGAGGCCACAAAAGGAATGCTGGGCTAGCTTCCTAGACGAGGTTTAGGGGTAGTCCGCTTTAGTTGTGCCTCTCCCATACTTGGGAACACAGAAAACTGTGTTATTGCATTCAGATTGACATGAGAAGACATGGTTCCTTGAGGTTCTGTGTCTAAGCCATCTGGAACTGTAAAGATCAGCGTCAGCATTTTGCATTGTGGCAAGTGTAGTAGTTCTTGCATCATTCCTTGTAGGTATGACATGATCTCAAAAACAAGCACACATCAGCATTCAGATTCTTAAATTGTGGATCGGTTACTCTTTTTAATGCATCTCTAAGGCGAACGTACTTCACTAATCCAATTATAATTAGGGGATGTGCACGTGGCACAGTAGCCTAAACTAAGTAAAAGGCAGTCCTGTGTGTACCTGTACTCTACATTTCCAAGCACAGACACACCTTGGTTCTTAGAAGGAACGTACTATCCTCTGGCCAGGAACCCTTTAGCTTGGCTAGATTCCAAGCCTCAGTATAAATTAGAAACAAATCAATTTGCAGTAGATATTTTACAGAATAAACCATTCAATTTGCTATGGTTCATACATTTAAACTGTCAAGCCAATAACACAGACATCTTAAATGTCATGGGAGAACATTGTTCTGCCTATTAATTAATTAGATGTGAGGCAGATGGTAATCTGGGAAAGGCCTTTTCAGTGATGGCATTGTGATTACGGAATTCTTTCCCCAGAGAAGCGCTTCTCGTTTATGCACCTGGCACAGACTTGTTCATTTTCCCAGACTTAATTCTGAGATTTCTTATTTGCTGCCATTTTATCAATTTGTTTTCATACATATTATTCTGATGATTTAGTTCCCTTTTGTTATAATTTCCAGTGCTAAGCTAGTTTATTTCAAGGGGGTCTAACCTTTTGACTTTCCTAGGCCAGGAAGATTTGCTTTGGGTCACACATAAATTACAAGAACACTAACAATAGCTGATTAGGGGGGGGGGGGGGGAGGTTCATGAATAATTTTTGTGATGAGCAAAAAAATCCTCCCTTAATAATCCTAATTAATGTATTGTCCAGTTTTAAGGGTCTTTTAAAATTGTTGACTTTTAAAATCTGACTGAACTGTTTGTAATTATAATGCAAATTACAGATAATACTCTGTTGTTTGTGTATGGAACATACTCGGATTGTTCCACTCCATTTCATTGTCATCTACAAAGTTCAGACTCAAGAGCCACACAATCTAGTTACAAAAAAATCACAAGAAAATCTCATAATGTTTTGAATATATTTACGATTTTGTGTTGGGTTCCATTCATAGGTATCCTGAGCCACATGTGACCTGCTGGCCAGGGGTTGAACAAGCCTAGTTTAATTTACTGTAGAGGTTTTTCAACATATGCAGTGTTCTATTTGCCATGGACAAAGAAGAGGGGCAGATTATGATTTATGATGATGATATTTTATATAATCATATATTGTTCCCAATCTGGAACTCATAGTTACTTACAAAACTTAATACAGATACAGCTAAAATGTACATTATACAAAAGGTAAAAATATAAGTAGACTACCATATTTCACCACGTAATAGATACATTGGGAAAAGGGGTGCAAATATTATGTGGTGGCGACTATTACACAGTGAAAAAATTGCAGCCAAGGGAAGTCCCATAGCTGCAAAGAGGGCAGGCACATGGGCAAGTGAGGCTTTGTAGCTCCAAGTGGACAGGCACGGGGGTGAGTGAATAAAACGTGCAATTGTTATGTGAGGAACAGCAAATTGTCAATTTTGCTATCCAAAAAATGGGAATGCGACTTGTATGCAGCCCCATGAAAGTGATGACAATTATGTGGGGAAATTATTCAATTAAGTTTTTAAGTAGGTGGAAACACAGTATTCAAAAGAACAAACATAAAGCCGCAGAACACATAAAGAGCCCTTTCTCCCTGAGCAATCAGCCCATAAAGACCTATCAAATAAAAAGTTATCCATTTGTCTACAAAAGAAAAGTAAGGAGGGTGCTAATCTTTACACCTTTCAAAAAGATTTTCCAGAATTTTGGAGCAGCCACTAAGAGGAACTTCTCTTATGTACCTTGAAGAGATCCTCTTACTCTTCGTCTAGTCTACTTTGTTATGTTCACCTTTGTAAAGAAAGGTAAAACAATGCTAGTTTTCTTCTTCCACTCCATTGCTCAGCACCAGTCTTTGCACAAAGCAATGTGTGTTAATTTAATACATGGATGGAAACCTTATTTCTTTTGATGGACTTTTGTGCTGCAGAACCTGAAGGTGATGACAGAGCTAGAATCAAAAGTAGCTGAAATTACCTGGACTGTATGCCTTGTGTTCACCCTCTGCCACCTGCATAAAATTAGACTTAAAGCCAGATGTCCTTCAGTCCATGTTTATATAACAGAATGACTGTCACCACTCCTTGCTGTCATTAATATTTACTTAACATTCACAAACACTAACAGTACATTCAGAAGCTTTAGAAGAGATGTGATTGTTATTCCAGATGACATGAAGTCTACACTGGATAATAAAGGATGTGAGGTGGTTGGTCCATGATTCCCTCACTCATGTGCCCATGGAGAGTGGAAAATCCTTTTATATTTCTGTCTTGCCGACTGAGAGGGCATATGGTTTCAAGAGTTTGAAACATGATAGTGCTTCAAAGATACCTGGGCCTCCTTCCACATATTCTTCCATAATGTTGTATTTTGTAGAATATCTTGGGGAATAACCTTGAGTTCTTGAGACTCTCACAAATGCTTTATTTAGTAGCATTTTGAGGTTACATCTAAAAGCTTACATTCTGACTTTTAAATACACTTCATGAGAAAGAAGCACAGGAAGTATAAAAATTTGTAATAGAAGTTTTGTTTCTGTTTCTAAGATAATGATATTCCCAGAAGGAACCTGCACTAATCGATCTTGTCTAATTACCTTCAAGCCTGGTATGTATTATGCACATCCTTCCTTTTCTGTGCAGTGTCTGTGTAACATTAGATTCCGAAACATGCTACTCATTGCTCCATGTTGCCAAAGGCCACTTTATTTGTCACAGCAAATGCATACCACTTTGTTTTTTCTTCTGAGTTGGCTATTATTTTTCTGTAAAAATTTGTATATCTGGAAATGTAAAAAACTCCAGCATTTGTGACCTATAAATTGCCAGGGCTTTCAGAAACTCAGATATTCTTAAAACATTGCATAAAGACGAGATCAGACTTTAGAATCAATCAATCAATCAATCAATCAATAAAAGGAATCTATATGTTGTAGTATGCAGATTGCCTCTTGTGTTTAGTTACCATCTTGTTTTTAATGTGTAAGTTGAAATATTGAGTATTTAAATTTTAGATGTGTTGTTTGAACAGTTAAAAAATCAAAAGTGCTGTTAATAATGTCTGGTTTCTTTTTAAAAAAGAAAATAATAATAAATGTAATGGCGAGTCTTATTTACTTCCCAAATCTGTCCTCAATGCTTTTGTCAGTTCCAACTACAGGAAAACGAATAAACCAGTAAAATTTGCAAAAGTTTTGACATACCATTTAACAATTGATTCTGTGGGTCTACTTTAGCTGGGACTACTAATAGTATCCAAGTTTTAGTATTTACTAAATACTAAAATAATTGAAATGCCATTCTGTCACTTCAATCTCTCTGTGTGTCTTGTATTCTGTCCTTACACTTGCTTACTGTCATCCAGTTAAGTTCAGTCACACTGGAAGTTTCTTAACCGTCTGTTATCAATGTAAGTGAGGGTGTGTTGGGAAAAAAGTTTGGCCTCAAATATTTAAAACCTTACTATGGCAACATAATCTTTTCTGAGTATTAATGACACTAGCTGAATTCTCTAAATGTATGGAATTTTAAAAATGTTTCCAAGCATGCACGAGAGCTTCCTAATGAAGAAGGAAGCTGGAACTCCTGTGCTTTTCGTAATATAATTTTGTAGGAGAAAGAGTATTCCATTGTTTTGTTTTGTTATAGAATCATAGAATCATAGAATAGTAGAGTTGGAAGAGACCACATGGGCCATCTAGTCCAACCCCCTGCTAAGAAGCAGGAAATCGCATTCAAAGCACCCCCGACAGATGGCCATCCAGCCTCTGCTTAAAAGCCTCCAAGGAAGGAGCCTCCACCACAGCCCCGGGGAGAGAGTTCCACTGTCGAACAGCTCTCACAGTGAGGAAGTTCTTCCTGATGTTCAGGTGGAATCTCCTTTCCTGTAGTTTGAAGCCATTGTTCCGTGTCCTAGTCTGCAGGGCAGCAGAAAACAAGCTTGCTCCCTCTTCCCTATGACTTCCCTTCACATATTTGTACATGGCTATCATGTCTCCTCTCAGCCTTCTCTTCTGCAGGCTAAACATGCCCAGCTCTTTAAGCCGCTCCTCATAGGGCTTGTTCTCCAGACCCTTAATCATTTTAGTCGCCCTCCTCTGGACACTTTCCAGCTTGTCAACATCTCCCTTCAACTGTGGTGCCCAAAATTGGACACAGTATTCCAGGTGTGGTCTGACCAAGGCAGAATAGAGGGGGAGCATAACTTCCCTGGATCTAGACGCTATTCCCCTATTGATGCAGGCCAGAATCCCATTGGCTTTTTTAGCAGCCGCATCACATTGTTGGCTCATGTTTAACTTGTTGTCCACGAGGACTCCAAGGTCTTTTTCGCACACACTGCTGTCAAGCCAGGCGTCCCCCATTCTGTATCTTTGATTTCCATTTTTTCTGCCGAAGTGAAGTATCTTGCATTTGTCCCTGTTGAACTTCATTTTGTTAGTTTTGGCCCATCTCTCTAGTCTGTCAAGATCGTTTTGAATTCTGCTCCTGTCTTCTGGAGTGTTAGCTATCCCTCCCAGTTTTGTGTCGTCTGCAAACTTGATGATCGTGCCTTCTAACCCTTCGTCTAAGTCGTTAATAAAGATGTTGAACAGAACCGGGCCCAGGACGGAGCCCTGCGGCACTCCACTTGTCACTTCTTTCCATGATGTTTTTGTTTTTTGCTGCAACTTTAAAGTTCTGAGATGTAATAGGTCATTATTTCCATACTTGGATGGTCCTCGTTTTATCATCCAATAAAATCAGTTAATGGATATGGAAATATTTGCCAAAGATTAAAACAGGTAATGTACCCACCAGTCTTCTGCAGATAACTAGGAGACCTGAGTACATCTACACTGACCAGTTAAGTTGGTGTGAAATTGGCAGAGAAGGAAATGGTTGATTATATAGGAAGTCCTGGAACTGGTTTGAAGCCTGGCTGGTGCTCATACATACTGCAGAGACTGGCCTCAACCAGGTTGCAGGATCCACAGCATCTGCAGCTTGGCAGCTGCAGAGAATGCAGAGTGTTGTTTTTTTTCCAATTCTCCCATCCATAATGCACACATGCAAATTGCTGGAGCATCTTGTCTCTTAATCACTCTTTTCATGCAATGTGGTTTACACTACATCACGTTGGTGCACATTAAGAACTCTATTTTGGAGTATTCCTCAACTTTTGTTGTCTTGGCTTAAAAACTTTAAAGTGTGCTGCAGCATGTGTTCATATAAACACCATGTTTTCAAGCTACCTTCAAACTGCCTTAAATGGTAGCTATCCCCAGATATGTCTGTCTGTTACTATGTTTTGCTAATCCTTAAAGTTTAGCCAATATGCTAGCCAATTCAAGCATCATAACTAAGAGAATGATAATCCTACCTTTTGCTTAGCTCTTTCAGAAGAGAGGTGGTAAAATAAATCTATTCTGCTATCCTTTTATATGGGTCTTGAACAGCATTGCAGGGTCCCTTTATAACCCGTACTTTATTTCCCTACATTGATGGGTTCTGCTGTCTACAAAAATTGTGTGTATGTGCCTACTGTATTTTATTTATTTATTTATTTATTTTATTTACATCATTTTTACCCTGCCCTTCTCACCCGTAGGGACTCAGAGCGGCTTAAAACAGTCGGCAAAATTCCATTGCCCCAAAACACATTCAATAAAACAACGACAAAATCAATAAACAATAAAACAGTACCAAGGTCAATTAAAACTATATTAAACTCTATTGAAACACGGATTATAAAGTGTTAAAATGCATATGTAGTTAGATTCGTCCACTGACACCTTTTGTGTACGTCTTGATTCAACCATATCATCTCAGATAATTTATTCCTTGAACGCTTGAGCACAGATGCCATTTTTTCAGTATATCCCAGGTTAATGTTAATTATTTCAGTATAATATAATCATGTAATTTATAATCACTTTAAATTATAGTATAAAATGATAGAAGATATATGTCACTTTGTAATACAGAGCAGTACTTCTCAAATTGTAATACAGAACAGCACTACTGTCTTTCCCTGGATGTTTTAAGAAAGGAAAGAAACAATTGTTATTAATGAGCACAAATATGGTACTGGTCCCTGGTGCACTAGAAAAAATGTAATTGCTCTTCACCCACATAAGATAGCCTGAGGAACATTGCTAGAGAAGATATGGTTTTTAAAAGTTAATTAATCTTTAAATTGTGCTATGCAGGACAGAATGCAGTAATCCAGTCTACATATTACTAAGGGATCTATTACATGGCTAGATCTGATCTCATCAGAAATGAACAAAGTAAAAGCAGTAGATAATTCTGTGTAAATGCAGTCCTGCTACAACCTCTAGAGGAGTGTTTGTTTGGGAGATAGCTGATGGAAGTTGATGGAATAGGTCCAAACCCATACTGCAGCCTTCATTGTAGTTCTGTTAGAAACCAAACTGAGTTTGATGAGTTAATGATCTAGCATGTAGTACTCTAAATTACTAGACAGACAGCTAGCTAAGTAGGTAGAAATCTTGCAAGGATCTCCTGATTCAGTTCAGAGCCCAGTCTGGCAATATGGATCCAGCTCTGATTGATTTGGAATCCATCTGATCTTAACCCACAGCTGAATCAAGATGTAGAAATCCAGATCACCAGCCCTGTTATTGACATACATTGAGAAACAAAACCAGCTATAACTTCTTCAATATTTTTCCTATATCTGCATGAAATGTGTGTATATCACTGACCTGACATTCAAGATGAATCCTGATAAAAGGAATTTATCAGGAGCTTTATGGAATTTTGTACTTGGAACATTTAGAGTTTTATTTTTCTTTTAAAAATCTACACATTTTAAAGATATATTATACAGTTGAGTGCCATACATGCTGCTTACATCCTGCCATAGTCTCACCTGTATCAAGAGCACATTCCTAGAACCACAAGAGTCCCCCAAACTTTAAAGTAGAAAAACTGTACCAAAGAAGTGCTAGTAAAAAACAAGAGCTAGGGTGGATGGAAGTAGTGCACTAAATATTTTTACAGTGGTCCTGTGCATTCCCCAGACCCCTCCTTACACCATTCTCTGGCTAGTCTTCTCACTTGGGAATAAGAAAGGGTGAAACTTGCCCTATGGATCTTTCTGCTTGGGTCCTGGTATTTTTCTGCTCTATTGTCAGCCTTACTGCTTCCCTGGGGCACTGTAGTTGTATAACTGCTGAAGATCATGCCTTATGATTAAGTTGTACTAGAGCCAGCATGATGTAGTTCAGGCCTGCACAACTTGGGCTGAAATGAAATAGGCCAGGGGTCCCCAAACTAAGGCCTGGGGGCCGGATCATTTACCTGGCCCCCGCCCTCAGTTTTATAATATAATATATTGTATATACATATAATATTGATAATAATATTATAATGTAATACAATATAACACTAATAATAATACCATATAATAATACTAATTATATATTCTATATTACATATAATATTACTAATAATATTACAGTATAGTGGTATAGTTCAATAAAGTAATATATAATGCTAATATTGTGCTATGCTAATAACATAATATATTGTATGTACATATAATTTGTAAGCCACTCTGAGCCCCCTTTGGGGTGAGAAGGGTGTGATACAAATGTAGTAAATAAATGCAGTAAATAAATAAATAATAAATAAATACATTTTAGACTTAGGCTCACCCAAAGTCTGAAATGACTTGAAGGCACACAACAACAACAACAACAACAACAACCCTAATTAACTTGACTATCTCATTGACCAGAAGCAGGAGCACACTTCCCATTGAATCCCTGATAAATGTATGTTGGTTAAAATTATTTTTATTTTTAAATATTGTATTGTTTTTTCATTGTTCTTGTTGTTTTTGCACTACAAATAAGACATGTGCAGTGTTCATCAGAATTTGTTTGTATTTTTTTTTTCAAACGATAATCTGGCCCCTCAACAGTCTGAAGGATTGTGGACCGGCCCTTGGCTTAAAAAGTTTGGGGACCCCTGAAATAGGCTAAGCTTCTTGGGGCTACAAACAGGTTTTTAGCACCTCAGTTTCTTTTCTTATTTCTTCCTTTCTTCTGTCCATTCTTCCTTCCTTTCTAGTTCCCTTTCTCCCTCCCTTCTCATCCTGTCTCCTTGAGCGTTCACCAGGCTTGCACTCTTGGGCCTGGCCTTCCCCTTCACAGGTCAGCCCTTCCTTTGCCTTCTGATCAGGCCAGTTCTGACCAGGAAGGCAGGCAGGAGAAGGACCAACCAGTAAGGGGAAGTCCAGCCCCCCCCCCCCATGGGCCACAGGGAAGCCCTTTGTGGGCTGCATGCAGCCCATGGGCTTTATGTTGTGTAAGCTTAGTGTTGCGGTTTCATCATTGGAGTGTGACTTTGGAGGACCAGGGTTCAATTCCCTATTCAGCCATGGAAACCTTGGGTAAGCCATACATACACTTCCATCCCAGAAAAACCTATGATAGGTTTATTTTAGAGTCACCAACAGAAAAAATGAGTTGAAAGCATGCAACAGCAACAAAGGTAATGGCAACAAGTGAATGGTTAAACTATCAGTAGTATGTTAACGTTGTATAAGCAAAATATATTATGCTCATCCATTAGGAATTAAATTAATTATAAAACAGAGTTTGCCTTGCTTCACAGTATGAACTAGATGTTCTCTGTATGTGTGTGTATATACTTGCTTTGTGAATAAAATTAATGCCTTGTTGGCAGACTCAATGAATGTAAAATTGCACACAAAGACAGATGGAAAGACTAGAGAGATGATTTTTTAAAAAAATCAACATGATTAAACAAATCAGACTGCATAATAATAGTTTGAGCTAATTGGGGCGGGGATACATTTTAGCATGTTCAACATACACACACATTATTACCTAAATTTACAAGAAGGATAGACAGAATCCTCTGAGTTAAACTAGATTACTCAGTTTAAAAAAGAGGCCACCTCAAAAGATTGTTAGCAACCTCCTAACTCTTTGACACACCTCTTTCATGAGCTTGTACTAACAGCTAACTCTAGTAAATTAATGAAACATTGTAGATAATAAGTGACTATAAAACGTGTTGACTTCATATAATTCCTTCCCACAAGCACTGTGATTGGAGAGTCCTGGTGAAATTGTTGCCCCAGAATTCATATTACAGATAAGAATGAACAAAAGGCAGCTTGCTTCTCTAAGACCATTGTAGTGTTTTCCTTGTATAGTCCTCTGGAGACACCCTTTCTTGGTTCCCTTTGTATTTTTTACTCCTGAACCTCCACATTGGTCTGAATATATTTTGGATTTTACCATTCTTCTCCAGAACTAAGTTAATAATATTTGAGCATAAAAATTGGCCCAATTTCATTTGGAATTAGCTGGAATCAGTTACACAGACCCAACTAAGTACATATGTGAGAGAAAGAGATGGAATTGGAATAGTAAACAAATGAAACTGTAGATGCAGAGATAAAGAAATATACAATTCAAAAATACTGTATTCTTTTAGGGGATATCCAAAGAATTGTTGATTTAGTTACTACCTAATCCTGTTTGTGAATGTGACCTTTTGTGGAGTGTGAGTTCAAACCACCACTATTATAGAGACTTCTAGAAAAGGCAGTTTCAAGTTGTTTCAATGTTAAATCAACAGTGAGCCTGAATTTCAGAAGCCTGACTTAATAATACTAGTCTCTGTCATTTTCTTTGTTGTTGAGACAAACAAAGAGAGTGAAAGAGGCCTAGACTTAGCTTCCTTGGTTTAACAGGTTTCACTAGTTCATGAGTAAACAACAGTGGTCTTCAATATCTGTGGGAAATGGCTTTGGAAAGAGATCTTCTGGGTTAAACAAAAATTCAGAAAAGCCTGTTTTACTGGAAAGTTTTACTGGAATGTTGAGAGGTTTGTATTCCAGCATGGAAAAAACAGACTTTTTTTTTTAAAGTATGTCATCTTGTAAATTGACTTGGGTATGGTCTTCAGATTTGACTATATTGTTATTTGTACATGTTTCTGTTTTCAGTGCTTAGGACTATGTGCGTGTCTGCATACTCTTTTAATGCAGATTTCTTTATGTCTCTGGTAGATGACCCTCAGGACACTGAAGGATAAATAAACTATTATATAAGTCTAAACACAAGGGCAACAGAATCATAGTTCACGCTGGATTTAATGCAGCTATGCTTACAGAGACTCAATGAAATTCTAGTGAGTCTGAATTTGTATGACTAAGCCCATCAAAAGTTTGTAAAAAGAAAGTGTTCTAATTATATGTGTTCCATGTGTCTTGTAGGAGCATTTATCCCTGGTGTGCCTGTCCAACCAGTGATTCTACGTTATCCAAACAAATTGGTAAGTTTTAAGTGTATCTTCCTAAAATGGATATCAATTTGGCAGAGAATATATTCTTTCTTTATTTCTCTTTATGTGTATCTAGCAAAGCAAAAGATACAACAAATTCCAAAATCCACAAAATAGCAATACCAACTGAAATACACAAAATCATAATGCAAACTTTCAAAATTCTATAAGCTTCTTCATCAGGCAGAGATTTAAAAAAATACAGGAGGAGAAGAAAAAAGTGACTATGTCAGAGTGAACCTCCTACATATTTTCTTAGTGGAGTTTCAAATTTATTACTGTACTTGATTTTGGTTCCTCTTTCCTAATTCCCCAATGACTAAAAAGGGAGTGGCCTCTGCATTGATAACCCTCTAGACAAAATTAGCTGACAAAAAAGCAACATCATAAGATAAAACGTAAAACCTAATATTATCAATTTCGCCCTCCATTTTTAACATCTTTGCCTGATAAAGAAGCCATTAGATCTTCAAAAGAATGCATAATGTATGCCATGCTTTTTTATTGGCCCAGGGAAGGTATTACTGTGTTGTGGATTTTTGAATGTATTGCTGCATTGCCAACAAAGTTTCCCCTGAATTTGGCTTAGTATCTTGGACTATAGGATATCTTTTCTTACATTCGTATTTTGAACCAACCTAGGAAGCAATGGATTCCATCCTGATTAGGGATATATCTGCCGAATGCACACTGTTATGGAAAGAACCTTTAAGTTTTTGAACAAATAAACACCAGGTTGTATGGTATGTCCTGTAACTCAAATGCTACTTTGCTGTCACTAGAGGGCACTAAGAATTTTTTAATCAGTGTTTCGTAAACAGAAATTGCTGGCTATAAGTTATGCATCCTTGTGACAAATACATTGAAAAAGGAATAGTAGAGATATGGACTTTTAAGTCGATATATGCATTGGTGTGTATGTGTGCATATATTTTTATGTGTGTGTATACATATACACAAAGCTAGCATGGTGTAGTGGTTTGAGCATTGCACTGTGCCTCTGGAAACCAGGGTTCAAATCCCTGCTCAGCGATGAAAATTAACTGGGCAACCTTGGCCAAGTGATAATCTTGGCTTGAAAGAGAAGCAAAGACCCCTCTGATCAAACTTTACCAAGAAAAACCCTTGTTAGGTTCACCTTAAGGTCATCTTCAGTCATAATGATTTGAACAACAGAAACCCACACAATGCTAATTAGAAGAATCTGTTAGCCAGCTGATTATAGTGGAATGTATTTCTTTTATACATAGGATACAATTACATGGACGTGGCAAGGTCCAGGAGCGTAAGTCTTCCTATACTACTTCACCAATTTGTTTATTGTTTAGAGCATTATGTTTTCCTACTCACTACCTCACTTTAAGCTATACTTCTTCAATTTTTAACTGGTGGCTGTAGTGTATTTAAAGAGCAATATGCAAAATAATAACTTATAAATGACAGAACCTATGCTTAGCCAATTGGTTATGTAATGAGCAAGGCATATTCATACATAGAATAGCTTTTTAAAAGAAAATGGCGTACATTCTAATTATAGTTGCAGAATGGATAATAACCTATGAACCTATAAATGAAAAAAACTTGTTTCTGTTTTCCCTTCAAGGCTGAAAATTTTGTGGCTTACTTTATGCCAGTTTCATAATTTTGTGGAAATAGAGGTTAGTATTCCCTGAATATTGACTTAGGATAATATTTAAAAAAAAAAAAATTGTTATAATGCTATAATGGAAAAAGCCTACAAAATAAATATAAATATTAAAGTATAGAATTTTCCCTCTCCCTTTACAATAGCAAACTCCCTACCATTTTCCAACCCGTGTGGTTTTTCTTCAGTTACACTTCTGAACATGGAAGTGTTGAAGTGTTCACATCATTATATAAATGGAAATCTGCATAGGTGAAGAAGTAAAGAACAGTAAAACCATAATGATCAGAAAAATCTAATATCCTTTGTTGTTCATTGTGCTATAGACCACATGGAGTGAGTACCTCTGAGTGTTACACATTATTTATCTGCAGTGCTCTAAAGAGGAAAATGGCATATTCACTGCATTTTGTTGGCCGCCCCAATCCCCTTCGGGGAGATGGTGGTGGGATAGAAATAAAATTATTATTATTATTATTATTATTATTATTATTATTATTATTATTATTATATTTGAGTGGTGGAAAAAATAAAACAATGAAGAAAAAGAACATACTGATTAGCACTAACATAATAATTTAGTCACTTTAAAAAACCTAACATGTTTTGTAAGATAATGACTTAATCTTGAAAAACCTTGCCAATGCTTCTTATGTTGTTACAGCTACAGAGTGGTGCAGTGGTCTTTGTTTTCTGCTCTTTACTTTCTGTCCCTGTTACCGTAAAAGCAACATAATTAGTGTATGGTTGCACATGATTATGATATTGTTTTGAAACTTCACACAATTTTTCTGCTCACAGTTTTTGCCTGTGTATATACCTTCTGAAGAAGAAAGGAAGAATCCATCTTTGTATGCAAATAACGTCAGACGTATAATGGCAAAGTAAGTGACCTTCCCTTTCTGATAGCATAGGGTCACATCTGCTTATTCTGATGCAGTACTGACTTTGCTTATATAATCTCACTGCATGAAAATTAATGAGATTAAATTTTATAAAGAAAATATTGCCTTTTGGAAAGTGAAGATTTGTAAGATAGTGAAATAGAAGGAGTAGTCCATTTCTTGTCAGCATAATTTATAATTGTGTACATATTTTCTTCACTATAGGGCACTTGGAGTTTCAGTCACAGACTATACTTTTGAAGACTGCCAGCTGGCTTTGGCTGAAGGACAACTCCGCCTCCCTTCAAATACTTGTCTATTAGAATTTGCAAAACTTGTAAGAAGTCTTGGGTAAGTAGATCTATTGGTGTGCAAAACCATATATTTGAATAATTAAATTCTGTAACCGTGGACTGCTTAAAAAACCCTAATAAATGTGTAAATAAATGTTCCCTAGAAGCCAAGATAACTAAACTGACACTGCCCTCAGTACTGGGTTTACAACAAATGACACCCTGTGCTAATTAAGTTATGTGCCCCCTTCCTCGGGCCCTAAAGGAGGCCAGCCCAGTAGGCCTACACTACCTTCTTTGTGGCACACTCCCATAGACTATCAACTCTATCATTATGTCTGGAATCACTCTTAAAAAGAATACCTTCAAATTTAGAATTGCACCACATAAGCAAAATCCATTGTATTAAAAAAATGTCAGGAAGATTCCTTTCCCCCCACCCCCCACCCCGCCTCACCGGCCAATGGGGCCCTGTGCTTAAGCACACCTAATCACAATGGTTAATCCGGCACTGACTGTCCTACTTTAGACATAACATAGGAAATGACTCTCTAGAAAAGGGAATAATGCTTGTTAAGGTAGTCAAAAGAGGAAGACTCCAATCTATATGGATAGATCCAATCAAGCAAACCATTGTCTGAATCTGCAAGACCTAAACACGGCTGTTGATGATAGAGTGGCTTGGAGGTTTTTAATGCTTAGAGTTGCCATAGGTAAGAAGCCAACCTGACAACAATTAACAACAAAAATGATATAGTTCGGTTTAACGGTGTTTAGAGCAGTAATTCCCAAAGTGGGTGCTACCGCCCCCTGGTGGGCGCTGCAGTGATCCAGGGGGCGGTGATGGCACCTATTAGGACATGGGGGCAGGGGCTGGGCGGGGCCTCTTCCCAAGTGCTGGAGCACCTGAGTCGCCTGTTTGGACACAGGGGGCGGAGCTAGAGGAGTGGGTGTGTCTTCTTCCCAATTGTCCGAGACAGGGCTGAGAATCTATACCTCTCCAGAGGCACTTGTTGGGTCACAGGGTGGAGCTAGGGAAGGGGGCGTGGCCTCCTTCCAAGAGCCCGAGACAAGGCTGAGCCTCTGTATACCTCCCCTGAGGTGCTTCTTAGAACACGGAGGTGGGGTATAGAGGTTCAGCCCTGTCAGGCACTTGGGAAGAGGCCCTGTCCCCTCCTCTAGCCCTGCCCCGCCACAGGACAGGGATAGAAGCTCAGCCCTGCCTCAGAGCTCGTAACCCCACCCATCCCAGTCCTGGCTGCCCATTTGTGACCCCGCCCACCTCCCCCTCCCAGCCCTGCATCTTGGACTAGGGGAGAGGCTCAGCCCCGCACACCACTCTAAGCCATGCCCCCATTTCTAGGGGGCTCTGAGTAATTTTTTTTCTGGAAAGGGGGCGGTAGGCCTAATAAGTTTGGGAACCACTGGTTTAGAGTATGAGACAGAAGTTAACATTGTTGTTGTAAAACCCGTCTTAAACTCAAGGCCCACTGACCGAATCTGGCCTGCTATTTCATTATACGAATGTGGCCCATCAGATGGACTGCAATTTCTGTATTCCTCATCAGTAGACATCATGACTGGAGCTGATGGTAGTTGTGATAAAGTAGCATCTGGAGGCTGAAGTTTGTTCTGTTTAGTTAGGAAAGGGGGATTTGAATGTGGATATTACTCTTGACTCTAAAAGTCATTTAACCTTTCCTTAATCTCAGAACCACAAGTGCTATTGGGTTATAATTCCCATTATCCCCCATACACATGGCTGATAATCAAAAGTGATGGGAGCTGTTGTTCAATACATTTGGAAACCCAAATTGAGTAAAAACCAAAGATTACCAACTGTTATGTAAAATAAAATCTAGTTGTCTTGCTGCATCCATGGACTCTCCATTCATGTATCCAACAGCCCTTTGAAAGCAACCATAAGGCTGATGGGGCCTTCAGTGAAAATGAGTTTGACACCCCTGTTGTAAACGAATGTCCGTGTTTTATGTTGCCTAAAACAAGGTGCAATGTATTGCAGAAATGAACCAGAACTAAAATTGTTTGAAAAACTAAATAATTTCAAAGGTTGATATTGTTAGATATTACAATTGGCCTATTGCCACTTTTCTTCAGCTGAGTCTTCATCAGTTTCAGTTGGCAGCAGGTCTTATAACCAGGAAAATCATAATTTCCCTAGGGCAGAGTTTCTTAAGCTGCTCCTCCAGACGTTTTAGACTTCAGCTCCCACAATTCCTAACAGCTGGTAAGATGGCTGGGATTTCTCGGAGCTGAAGTCCAAAACACCTGGAGGAGCACAGTTTGAGAAACTTTGCTGTGGGATAATACTTGCTTTCCGCACATTAGATGAAAGGTTCAACATTACTTAAATCTGTTTATAATTCTTAAAACTATTGGCTTACTGAAAGAGAAGGAACATGTGCTTTATTGGAGCTGGGTTGTTTTTTTGTAAATTTGGAATATTGCATTGAAGTTCATTTTCGTAAAAGAAGTTTTATCAGAATGCCTTTTGGTGGATTAGAGGCATTTGGTCCAAAAAAAGTAATCTTTCCAGGTTCTGGCCCTCTTTCTTATAGTCAGACTATATAGTGTTCCCTCACTTATCGCGGGGTTTACGTTCTAGGACCACTTGCAATAAGGGAAAATCCGCAAAGTAAAGACACTGTATTTGTGTTGTTTACAATCTCACTGGCAAATAGTGTCTCCGTCCCCTCCTCGCCTCTCAAGCACACGCATGCGCGCTTGAGGCAAAAACAAAACTGCTTCAGCCTCCTTTTCTCTCCCTTTGGCTTTTCCTTCTCCTTAGGAAGGAAGTAGAAAAGGGGATTTATAATATTATTTTATGATTTATAATATTATTTTATTATTTATACTATTATTTTAGTATTTATTTAAAAAAAACCCGCAAAACAGCGAATCCACAAAAAGCAAAGTAGTGGGGGAACACTGTACACCCAATAAACTGCATTATGCACAGTTTCTGAGATTTTCTGCAAGTGTGAGGATGCATATTTGAATGATCCACCACTGGAGGAGAAAATGTCAAATATGAACATGTAGGGAGCAATATTCCAGACTTAAGGGAAGCTACTTAAGGGAAACCCTAACTGGACTTATCGTCAGGGGAAAACCTTTACCCTACTTAAGGGAAACTATTACCTAGTTTGAAATCCAAACGACTCATTACATTCAGTTTTTCGCAAAAAACAGAGAACAGTTGGTATTTTCTTTTTTTAAAAAATTAATCACAGAAGCCATCATATCTTCATTGTTTTGCTTTTTTGTTTTTAGATTAAAGCCAGAGAAACTTGAAAAGGAACTTGATGTCTACTCAGGAAGTGCCAAGAGAATGAAAGGCAAAAGGATCAGTATTAAGAAATTTGCTGAATACTTGGAAGTCCCAGTTTCAGATACATTAAAAAATATGTTTGCACTTTTTGATGAGGTAAGCAATGCATTAATTTTAGAATTGTTAAATAAATTTTTTATTATTTGAATTAAACCCTAAATTGGTACTACTTAAAAAGCAGTTGCTGGAGTTGGGATAGTCTGTGAGCCATTGGTTGCCAGTCAAGTTTTTAGGACAGAACGAAGCAGTTGTAGGCACAAATATGGCACCAGTCCTTGTAATTTGGCTGTTCCAGTTGTAATATAGAAAGCATCAATCTACATTGTCAACAATTGTCTTTTAAAACATGAGTATTGAATGGAAAGATACAGCGCACATACCTTTGATCTGTTGTGAGATGTATGGTGTTGAATTATGCATTTTATTGGCTGCTCTTCACTGTCTGTACCATAGAGAAATAAAGGAAAAGGGCTCTAATGCTTGGAAGACATTTATAGAATGCAAATTCTAAATGTATACACTCAGCAAAAAAATAGCATCTGCCATCACACTGGATTTCCTTTCTCTTCCCCCATGAAATCTGGATGACCTTTCAGAGCAGATTTTAATAATGTGTGGGAGGTTGCAATAGGGAGAAGCGGATAGTAAATTTCAGGTCAGACGTATGTTTTACTGTTATGGAATTCTTTCCTATGGTATTGTCATTCACATTTTTATGTCAGATTTTATGTGATATGTCTCCACAGTGAATAACCACGAAGTAGGGGAATCTGACATTAGAAAATATATTGCAAAATGGTTATGTAAAGACTTTTGAAAGATGCTCTTATACCTAGAGTACCAAAAAGTCTCAGAAATGCATACAGTATAACTGTATGCAATTAAAACTTCTGGAAATCCAGTTCTGCAAAATAACTAAGACTTACATGAGACTATGAGAGTTCAGAAATATGTAATTGCCCCTACTAAATGAAAAACTGGTAGATATGTAATCTTAACAATAGCCTTTGGAAATTTGGGTTTGCACATCTTTCTGGAGAAGCCTTCCTGTGCTCTTTTTATACATGCACTTGAAAGGTTTCTTTTTCTTTCAGAGTTACTTTTTCTGAAATTGGTAATGTAATTTTGATTTGTTCGCTTTGTAGAAAGAAGATGGTCTGATTGACTTACGAGAATATGTAATAGCGTTGTCAGTAGTTTGTAGGCCATCTAAAACCCTTCAAACAATACAGTTGGCTTTTAAGGCAAGTAATTTTATTTAAATACTAGCTTGGGTACCTGGGTTATTTGAAAAAGTCAATTTTTTAATTGTACAAAAAGCATAAGTTTGTAGATTAACTACAATTGACATAATGCCAGGTGAGAAATTCCATCAGTACTCAAAGTTTGTTATGTTGGGCAGGTTTGCTCTAGATGCATCATCGGTGGGGTTCAGTGTGCTCTCTAGCTGTAGGATAAACTATAACTGCCACTATGGTGAGTCAGTCCCCTCAAACTCCTCCAGTAGGTTGAGTTAGTCATGGGGCTGCTGTATGGTCCACGTCATCATCAGTGTAGGTCAGTTTCTCTGGTTGTGGGTAAAGTTCACTTCCCCCCAAACCCTCCAGTAATCAAATTTTGACATATCAGATATGTGTGCCAAGTTTGGTCCAGATGCATCAGTGATTGGGTTCACAGATGTAAGACTTCCCCAAATCAAGGTGAATTTTCCCCAAAGACCTCCAGTATTGTTTGCTGGTTTGGTCCAATTCTATCTTTGGTGGAGTTCAGAGTGCTCCTTGATTGCAGGTGAACTATAAATTCCAGTACTTACAACTCCAAAATGCCCAGGCCAATTCCCCTCAAAACCCACCAGTATTCAAATGTGGGCATATCATGTATGCATGCCAAGTTTGGTCCAGATCCATCATTATTTTGGTTTTGGATGTAGGCTATAAAACCCTGCAAAGACCTCCAGCATTTTTTGGTCATGGGGGTTCTGTGTGCCAAGTTAGTTTCACTTCCATCGTTGATGGAGTTCAGAGTGCTCTTAGATTGCAGGTGAACTATACATCCCAGTACCTACAACTCCTATAAATCATGGTGAATTCTCCCCAAACCTCTCTAGTATGTTCAGTTGTTGACCAATTCCTCTGTTTGCTGTGTGCCATAGAAAATAACAGGAAAGGGTTATGGGAGAGGCAGTGGGCAGGATCATGCAAATTCCACACTAATGGAGAGAGTAAGAAGCACTGGGATGTCTGGTGGAGGAAAAACAGAAATCCTAGGATGAAATTGTCCCCATATGAAAGCCTTTACTTGGGTGGTGGGCAGTATGGTGTTTGAGGAGGACATTGGCAGGGCTCTTGGACATGTTCATGGCACTCTCTATAACCTGCAGTGTCATTGGAGGGAGAGCCATTGGTGTCTCTTGAGTAGTGGGAGCTATAGTTATTTCGGAAGTGGGAGCTTATCTCTGTAAGTGGGACACCCCAGCCACACACATACATATTTTCATTTTTATTATGTGTATAAATAATTAAGCAATTATCCATAGGAATATTGACAGTAATTTTTAAACTGGAATTTACTATTTTCATTGGCATTTATATCTGTATTAAGTATATGCTTTTCTTTCTCATCACCTTTGAATGCAACTTGTAGTGAAAATACAGTTAATAAATGGTATTAATAGATCTGATAATCCACTATCAAATAATAGAGTAATTTACAAAACTTAAACATTCTAAAGTGGAGAGGGAAGTGGCATACATCAGCACAGCTATTATCATGGAAGCACAAGGTTTATTTGTCAGGAAGAAAAATATTCCACTGGGCTTGGGTCAGGAAAAGCAATGTGCTATTGGAGAGCAGAATCGCATATTGATTTGGAGAAACCTTTAGCCCTACATCTTACCTTAGTAACAAAACTAGTTTAAATATGTTGCTTTGCGAGAAAAACAAATAATATATTTACTATTTTTTTCTTTTAACAGATGTATCAATCAGATTATGGCACTATAACAGAAGATGACTTAACTTGCATTTTAAAAACCGCAATGGGTGTTGCAGACCTTAATGTAGCAAACCTTTTCAGAGCTATAGATGTTGAAGGAAGGGGGAAAGTTACGTATGGTGAGTGCAGATTGATTTTTACATCCATAGACAATGAAGAACATTTGTATGGGACTGAGGGTTATGAATATTTGCACCAGGGCTTTGAATTCAGTGCTGCTCTAAATATGGTCAAAACTGGATTCAATCCAGATTATGTAATAACTTTATTACTCAAGAGATTTTAAAAATCGTACGTCTCCCTCACAAAAAAGACAGTGTCTATTGAAAATTCAGTCAAATGTGCTTAAAATAAGTATCTTTCTTTTGCCCGTTTCTAGATGACTTTCACAGGTTTACTGAAATGTATCCAGACTTTGCTGAGGAATATTTATATCCTGATCAAATGGAGACTGGAAGTTCTTTGGAAGCTCCTGCCCCCAATGGGCTCTGTACAGATTTCAGTCCAGAAACTGTGGAAGAGAGGAGAACCCGTCTACAGAAGAAACTGGATTAATTTTAACTATTTCCTTATCCTCTTCTGGTGAGAGGAGTATGTTTGTCTTGGGCCCTTCATAGTCACACAGTTGTATATGACCTGAAGGATGTGAGAGAAAGGTGCCTGTGCGTGAATGTATGTATGAGTGTGTGGGTGTGTAGATGATTTTACTGCATTAATGAGCATCTTCAGGCTTGCTGTTGGGAAGGTATTGTTTTTCCATCAGTATCTTGGAAAGTAAAGAATGTAAATGAACTTTAATTTCTGTACTTAAAAAGAAGATGCTTGCGTATTTATATTCCATTGTTTAGTTCCATGTACAAAGTGTCCTACAAAGTGTGCATGTGTAAAGAATACTGTAGCTCCTATGGTGTCAAGTGCACTTCGGTGATTAGTGTTATCCCTATTTAGGGAATTGTTTTAGGGGTCAAGTTTTGCTTTTCTTTTTCACATGGATGGCTCTGTTGACTGCTAGCGGTTGACAGCTATCCTCTGAGCAAGGCAAGTGTGGCTTGGACCCTTTCTTTTCATTTCATTTCATTCCTCAAGGAAGAAAAGTATGCAAAAAAAAGTTTCAACTAAGGAATTGTTTTTATTATTTTTTGGGTCTTTCAGTCTATGGTAACATCAATATGGATATGGGGAATTGTTTCCTGGGTTGTATGCAATCTGTGCTAAAGTTATTACAGTTCCGTAATTCAGATTCCATAGAATTTAATTTTTAAAATAAATAATATTAATCAGATTTCCAAATATTTCATGGGGCTGCTTTGTCAGTACATTAGCAAAGACAAAGAAGAATACAGGAAACACATGGATCTGATTCCTGGAAATTTAGATAACTTTTCTTCATCCCCTTATGCCAACCCAAAAAATATATCTTCAGGTTTAGAAACACATAATTAAAAAGTGAAAGTCAAATTCTCTGCATGTTGAATTCTGGATCAAATTGTGATTTCTGTAATAATGAATCTAATTACAGAATATACACAGCCCTAGTCATTTCCTTTTTTCTTTGGTTGATGTTCCATTTGGATTTACTAGACAAAGATAATTAAGGTATATATTTTTTAAAAGACAGCTTCAAAAGATATGACTTTTTGCACGTAACAAAGTAATTCATAATAGAAACAGAACAGGCATAAAATAAACATTTATTAACACCAGAAATCCAAAATATTCCTTAAAATTATCCAAAAAGGTTTAAAATTCCAGCTTTTTGAATTTTCAGAGAGATGTAATCCTGCTTTTCTATTTTTCCCTGCTTTTGTAATGGTGCTTTAGTAAGAGGTATGCCTGTTTTGCATATAACATTGAAGCAGAGTTAAGTTCTTCATGAACTAACTGACATAGTCTCTGGGCGTTTACATACCTTGCCTCCTTTCTCTCTCCAATTCCTACATGGCATTCTGAATTTCTCATTAAAGGTAGACCCATGGAGATGTAGATCATGAAGACCCACAGTACCGCTAAAGCATGGATTCCAGTTACCAAATCTTGTCAGTTCAGGAAATGTTGCAGCTGTACACTAAATGGAGTTGTACAAAAGGACTTCTTCCTACTTCTGTCAGCTGAATGTCCAGAGATAGCACATGGTTAAGAAGCATGACTGGAGTATAAAAACCTAATTGGTTTTTCAGGGAACCCCATTAAAGTAGATTGAATCTCATTCTCCTATTCAAACTTTCTACTAATCAGCAGCATATTTGTCTTGTTAGGATTTAATTTCAAATTATCAAATCCAGACACGTTACGCTACTAACTGCTTCTCTGCTGTTAGGTGACAAAGAGCAGTGCAGCTGAATCATAAGCATATTGATAGCACCTTGCTTCAGAGTATCAAATGATCTCTCCCAGCAGATTCATATAGATATTGAATTACATGAGGTACAGAATAAAATCATGCAGGAGGGACAACCCGTTTCTATAAAGAGACATTACTATTTAATTCCAGCATTACTTCTGTGCTGGTAGATTTTATCAGCCAGGAAAATTAAGGATCACACAAACATAACATAGCCTTCAACACTCCATTTGTGTTGTCCATATTTTAGAGATCTGCAAGCTTGAAAAGAATTCCATTTAATAGGACAAATACTTGACAGAGTTACTTCAATGTCAGTTGCCCCAAGTCTGGAATCCAAATCAAGTTGAACCTGATCAGTGTCATCCATGAAAAATCAAGCACACTGTTCAAATTTAGCTACCAAATGCTTTGGCACTTCCTCTCCAATTCTCTCTTGGATGAACCATCTTAGCATGCACAGTAGGAAAGCAGTAGTAGTTACGGTTAGATGCATTGGGCACTGTGGAAGTACAATTGAAATCCTTGCTTTCCACTTGTACCACATAATATATGCTAATGGCAGGCCTCTTCCAGTTGCTTGAAAGCAGCCTCCTCCCTTGGGGCAATTACACCCAGATACCTGTCCTGCCTCTAGGGCAGTGGTTCCTAAATTCTGGACTTCCAGGCGTTTTAGACCTCAGTTTCCCAAATCCCAAATCATGGACCAAGTTAACTGTGCCATTTGGGAGTTGACGTTCAAAGCATCTGAATCACTGCTCTAGGAGAACTAGCATAAAGACTGAAATAAATTTTATGGAGTTTTATTTTAAATTAAACAAAATATTCTAAAGTAAACTAAATGAAGTGTTTATTTACATGCCTGCTCTGTTAAAGAGACAAAAGTCCTATTTGCTGTGCATAAAGGGACCAGAAACTATTCCAAATCTGAAGGTTCATGCAAATAGTCCTGGTGAAGCTGGTAAAGTAGTGTATATCAAGATACGGACCAAAGAATCCAACACTACTTTTGTTATTTGAAAAGAGTTGTTATGATCACTTCAGTCCTTCTGCTGTTAGTGGGAACAGCTTTTGATTAATTCCAATTGTTTGTGGGATGATGACTATAATATAGAGTCCTACTTGAATTATGGTCACAGCATTTTTATACTTCCCTCTGTTGTTTAAATTAATGTTAATGTAGGATCTTTCATTGACTTTAAAAACCTTACAATATTACTATTTACATGCAGTAGCACGATGGCTGTTGGCTGCTATCAAGTTGAAACTTTTTGCTGTTGAAAAGTTGCTTAGACTCCAGTCTTGGTTTTGTGAGACATGTGGAGTAAGAATAACTCTGCAGTTTTCTTCATGGAATGCCTCTGGAATATTCCCTGACCCTTTGTGTTGAGCAGCAGGATTGGGTGTTCTGCTTGGATCTTTGGGAACATGAGTCAAGCACTCCATTTGATCAGGGATCCTAATAGAAACCATATGGGAAATTCGGCTTGCCTTTTAAGTGAATGCGAGTAGACTTCCCCATCAGATCTCCCTGTTGAATGAAGGCAAGGGTTGAAAGAGTGGGCAGATGCATTGGCAGAAGTGGGAAAAATAGCCCCACTGCCCAGCTCATCAGGCAGATATTCAGAGTTGTATAGAAACTATATATTATATGGCTATATATGTCTATACAGAATTCAAAATGTGTACCATATCCTTTATTTGGAAATTATATGGGTAGGATGGGAATTGGAAAGAGCAGATGAAGTCTATATTCAATAGACTGCCTATTGAGTAAACCCTAGAATGATGCTTATCCACCCTCCTACTCACATTGCCAAATCGAGTTATAGACTGAGCTTCATGACAGCATGGATAATCATTTGCAGAAATTAATCCTAGGATAATTTTATCTAAGACTTTATATGTGAGTTTGGTTTTTTTCTCCCTGTCAGTGAGCTGAATGAGCCACAGCAAAGTTTTGGTCCTTGAACTTGAAGGTTGAGATTGTATTCCCAAATTAATACGTTCTGACTTTAAAAACCTCAGAATTCCAACCACCTTTCATTATTTTTAATCATACATTCTAATAGGGAATGAATTCACTGATTGTTGAGCTAAACATAGCCAGAAAGATGCTATCTGCACACAAGAAACAAAACACATGTAGGGATGCTCCCATCCACCCACTGCTGATTTACAGTCTTGGAAAACAAAACAAAAAAGGGGAGAAGATGGGAATGGAGTATCATGGAACTGAATATGGATGGTACCTTGAACAAGAACATTCCATGCTGTAGATGCCACATGTATCTTATCTTAGAAGTCTGAAATAGTTGCTGGTGTAACGCTTTGGCAACACAGTTATGGCTAGTACCATTCTCTGGTATATATAAGTACCATATGATAGTAGAGCAAGTGGGAAAGCCTCTCAAGTTCAGCTGTGGAAGGAGGAGGGGGCTCCACTGTCACCATTGTCTAGTTCATTACATCAGCCTATCAGTGGTGAATGCATTCTCCATATCTAAAAATCCTTAATGTCTATGCCAGTCCCTATAAGAAGAATCCTTCATAAAGGAGCACAAAGAACTTTCTAAACATTTTATAGAGCCAAGAATAGCATTTATATTTAGAATAGGAAAACAGTGGTTAACGATGCAGGAGAGTCTCAAAAAGGAAACATATTTATTGACCTCTAACTGTACTGCTTCTCCATTTCATTAAATTCCTCAGAAGAGCAAAACAGTGATGACTAAGCCCAGGACTTATGACACATCACTTAACTCTTCTCTGAAAGCCTTTTCTCCAGAGGTCTAACTACATAAGAGTCACTCATAAGTCAGGACGATGTTCTCTTCCCCAAGCTGTGAAGTGTGAGAAAGCTTGCTTGTGGGACTGTTTCCAAGATTAGTTTCCCTGACTTTGTCAGATCATTTTCTTCCAACAATTTATCATTCATTTATCTTTCTGCACATCTCTTGATGCCTTCTTAAGCTTGTTTTCTAAAAGCCAGTGCCTAATCTTTTGAATTTGTTTTGTTTCAATATCATATAAATTTGATATTAAAATAGCTTCACCCTTAAATGCAAGCTGCCTAAGATTATGTTCTTTTTTATCAGAGTTATGTGTCTGTAGGTCAGCTTTGATTTTTGGCAACCCTATGAATGAAAGACCTCCAAAAGCCCTGGTCAGAAACAGTCCTGTTCAGGTTTTGAAATCTCTGGGCCCTGGCTTCCTGTTTTAAATGTTACCATTTCTAATGCAGTCTTCCGCTTTTCTTGCTGCCTTCTCCTTTTTATTTATTCATACATATTGACTTCGAAAGCCTATTTGAAAAGCTGACATCTGGCACGATGTGATTCAGATTGAACAAAACCCAGAAAACCATCATTTGAACTTTAATCGTGTGTTATTTGCATACAGCTATTCTGGTGATGACGCACAAGTAGATCCCACCCTGACACTTCATCTTTGGCATAGCCTCAAACTGTACTATTTTTGTCATTTGTAATTTCCTGGTTAGGCTGTATATACCAAGTCAGCGTATTGCTTTCCCATCTAATGAGGAACAAATTTATAGAGCTGGACATTTGTTTGGGACTTACCTTTTAGCTCAAATACAACCTCAGCAGACACAAACTTTTTAAGAAAATAAAATTGACTCCTCTTGAGGCAGTGAAAGAATAGTAAAAAAAGTGAATATTTAAAAACACATTTTTGTATATAGAACTATAATGAAATGAAAGCTCAAACATAATGGATAATTGTTCATTCTGATATATTCCTGAAATGGACACTATTATATTAGAATACACAAAATGTATTTCTTCATCTGTTAGCATTTCCCCCTCTTATTAAAGGTTAGCCCAGGTATAAAACTATTGTGATGATAAAAATGCTCAAAAGAATAACATAGGCCTGCAAAATTGAAGGTTATTAAAATATTTTTAAAATGCAAGCTGGGTATACAGGAATTTGTGTTCTAAATCCTAAAATAACAACAGATTTGTTCCATCATGTACAGCTTTTATTTTATAGTATGTGATGAGCCCCGGTGGCAAAGTGCGCTAAAGCACTGAGCTGGAGACCGAAAGGTCCCAGGTTCAATCCCCAGGAGCGGCGGGAGCGGCCGCTGTTAGCTCCAGCCAACCTAGCAGTTCGAAAACATGCCAATGTGAGTAGATCAATAGGTACTGCCCCGGGGGGAAGGTGACGGCACTCCATGCAGTCATGCTGGCCACATGACCTTGGAGGTGTCTACAGACAACGCCGGCTCTTCAGCTTAGAAATAGAGATGAACACCAACCCCCAGAGTCAGACATGACTGGACTTAACGTCGGGGGAAACCTTTACCTTACCTATGTGGTGAAGAGTTCTTTAGGTAGTAAAGAGTAAATGCTAAGAAAGGTTTTAGTCTATTAGACTTTTAAAACACTTTAATTCACTGATATGAAACACAAAATCTATTAACAACCATTAAAACAAACCACACTGGAACATCAACATGTAATCAAAATTGGGAAATAACTGAATATATAAGATTATCAAATTTGTGAAAGCACTGTGTGAGGAATGACATTTTGTATTTTTTAAAATATTTAGCACCCAAAAATACATTTAAAACTACTATATTGTGGGGAAAATTCATCAAAGGCTTGTGTTATTTGCCTGTATAACATAATGTAAGTAAATATAATCTTTGGATATATTTCGGCAAATAATTTCGGCATAGAGACCATTTCAGTTGTTAGAATTGTGCAGATTTTTCTTTAGGCATTGTTTGTTTGGGGCTGCGGTGGCACAGCAGGTTAAACCGCTAAGGTGTAGAACTTGCTGACCAGAAGGTTAGCGGTTCAAATCCGTGGAAATGGGTAAGCTCCCATTGTTAGCCCCAGCTTCTGCCAACCTAGCCGTTCAAAAACATGCAGCTGTGAATAGATCAATAGGTACTGCTTCGGCGGGAAGATAACGGTGCTCATGACCTAGCCACATGACCTAGGCGGCATCTACGGAGAACGCCGGCTCTTCAGCTTAGAAATGGAGATGAGCCCCACCCCCCTAGAGTCAGATTCGACTAGACTTAATGTCAAGGGGAAACCTTTACCTAACCTTTTATTATTTGTTTAATGGAGCCTGCTTTGTTTATTTTATTTGATGTGCTTTATTCCTTATTGCAGTTTATTTAGTTTACTTATCACTATCAGATGCAATACACACCACTAAGACAGACTAAAAATGCTTGGCAAAGATTAAAAATCTAGATCAGTGGTATCAAACTTGTGCCCCTCCATGTGTTTTGGATGTCAGCTCCCAGAATTCCTGGCCATTGGAGAAGCTGGCTAGGGCTTCTGGGAATTGGAAGCCCAAACATCTGGAGTGTCACAAGTTTGATCTGGAGCTTTAGGCTAGTTAATTAGGATCATGCTTCTGGGTAGGTTTGCATAACAATGTTCATTGTGTGTTAAGTGCAGCTGGTACATGAGGACCAATTAGTACACTAACAGTTGAAAGCTTTTAAGGTGCCAAAACATCTTGAAAGCAAAATCAGTGTATATTTTATGTCCAACTTTAATAATATGGTAGATCACTTATTGTAGTGGGTCTTCTTTATCACTGAATCTAATCCAGTGGAAGCCCATATTAGGTTATACATAACACATTTTCCTTTTTTTTCCTGGCCTCTACATTGCTATTTAGGAAAATTGACAAACTAGAAATTTTTCATTTTTGACACTTTTAGCGATGTTTTAACCCATCAAGAGAAGATGCAGGTAAGAAATAAAATTATTATTATTATTATTATTATTATTATTATTATTATTATTATTATATTAAAATATTCAGATAGAAGCTAAAATTTACATTATAATATGAGACATTTCATTGCATCTCCCATCTAAAAATGTCCAAAGATGAGAAATTGAAGTAACTTAAAACCTAACCTTTCCATAATAGTGATACATCCACTAGTATACCAAAAAATATTACTGTGTCCTCTTTCCACCTGAAATTGTCATAGTCCAAAATATGCTCCATCTATTTTTTCTCTTCTGATTATAACATTTAGAAGACCTGAACATTGCAAAGTCATAAAACACAATTACTTTGCCCTAAATTCAACTGGTAGTCTAAACTAGAATAGATTTAAACTAAATCCCTTATTGAATAGTGAGTCAGAACTTACACACTTCCCTTCGATTCTACTCAGTTGAGAGTAGCAATTGGATTAGGCCTTTCAGTCTCTTCTTCATTATATCTTTATACTTTGCTGGTTATATTATTGTACTATGGTATAAAATAACTTCATTTTTAGATCTGTCTTCCAGTTGCATATGTTCACCACTGCATAATTATATTTATTTCTGAGACTTGACTGTTTCTATTAACCATCTAATGATAACACAGGCTACTTTCCCAAGAGAAGAGAAGTTTTACACACATAGTTTGCCAATGTTGTCAACCTACAGAAATACAGATGACAAGGTGTCAGGCTCACTTCAAAGGACCAGTCTGAACGCAGATCAAAGATAGCTGCTCTCAAATCCAATCTTTATTGAAGAATACATGACTTTGGAAAAGTCGAGAATGACCTAATGTTTACATACATCTAATTTTATCACTTCTGATGCAACGTAATACCACACGCAAATATCATCATCAAATCCCACCCCCTGGATCACATTACTACCATTCCCACACACTACATCAATTATAATTGTTTATACTTTCAACCCTGAGTTCCCAGGCTCATTTTATCTTCTCCCGCCAGGTGCTTGCAGGATTGTTTATGTTATGAAGTCAGATTCAGGGCTTGGAAATTCAGCCCTGGGATCTGGCTCCATGACATGGCGCCCTCGTTTTCTTCGTCCTCCTCTTCGGTTCTTCTTTCATCATAGTTCTGAAACAAATCAAACAATAACTCTATGTGTCCATTTTGTCCAAAGTCCCCATATACTTTTTCAGTAAGCTGCGATGGAATACTGGGTGTATTTTCCCTAAACTTTTTGGCAATGCCAACTGGAAAGTTACTTCATTGATAACACCCTGTATTCTGAATGGTCCAATATATTTGGGGCTCAGTTTTCTTGAAGGTAGCCCCAATTTGATGTTTTGGGTACTTAACCACACTAGATCTCCTTTATCTAATTTATCGCCTTCCACCCTCTTTCTGTCTGCGAACGCTTTATACTTTTTGTGTGCTTCCTTTAAGGATGCAGTCACTTGACTCCAGCATTCTAGCATTTGCGTTTTCCATTTCCCTGCCTCTGTTTCCTCATTTTCTGTCCATCTTGGCAACTGGGGTAAAGGCTGTATTTCATACCCGTAAACTACTTCAAAGGGGGTTTTATTTGTTGCTGAATGTATAGTCGAATTAAAAGCTAGTTCCGCAAAAGCCAACCACCTAGACCAGTCATTTTGTCTCATGTTAGAGTACATTCGAAGGAACTGCCCAAGCGTCTGCTGAGTACGTTCTACCGCCCCGTTTGTCATGGGGTGAAAAGCAGAACTTAGACTCCTTTCTGCTCCTAGCATTTCCAAGAATTTTTCCCAAAATTTTGCTGTGAATTGTACTCCTCTGTCACTGACCACTCTACTGGGACATCCATGCAGTTTGTAAATATGATTTATGTACAGTTCAGCTAGTTTCTCGGCCGATGGTAGTTTCGTCAGCGCTATAAAGTGGGCCTGTTTAGAAAACAGGTCTAATACTGTCCAAATATAACGATGTCCTTTACTAACCGGCAGTTCCCCCACAAAGTCCATAGCTACACATTCCCAAGGTCTGGTAGGTTCCGCTACCGTTTGTAATAATCCCATAGGCTTCCCTCCTCTCGATTTATTTCTGGCACAATCATCACATTGAACAACATGATTCTTTATGTCCTTCCTCATTCCTGGCCACCAACAATGTTTTGCTATTGCCTTTGTTGTTTTTGTAATTCCTGTATGACCAGCGCTCTGGTTGTTGTGAAAACGATGCAAAATCTTAATCCTTAATATTGCTGGGATATACAGTTTCTTGTTTACAAACCAAAATCCCCCCTTCTGCTCCCCCTTTTCTGCGTTGGATGCGATCCATTGATCTCCTTCATAAGACTGTTTCAGTTCATTTCCCCAATTATCTTCCCCGCCGAGTTCAACAAAAGCCGTGTTCTCCTTTTGGGTTTGTGCGCTTGTCCTGACAGCTAAGCCCCATTGCTTGTCAGAGAATATTGTCCCCTCTTTTGCTGTGGTTGTGCCTTCGTGTTGAGGCATGCGTGAAAGAGCATCTGCCAAGACATTCTGCTTCCCTTGAAAAAACTTTAATTGGAAATCGAATCTGCTGAAGTATTGCGCCCATCTAATTTGTTTGGGAGATAATTTTCTAGGAGATTTTAAATACTGGAGGTTCTTATGGTCAGACCAAATTTCAAATGGGATTCCGCTTCCTTCGAGGAAGTGTCGCCAGCATTCTAAGGCTTTTAATATGGCTAATGCCTCTTTTTCCCATATTGGCCAACTTTTTTCAGTTTCGCTGAACTTCCGGGACAAATATCCACAGGGTTTTAAGTTCCCATTTTGATCTTTTTGCAATAGTACTGCCCCGTACGCACAGTCTGAGGCATCGCAATGGATTATGAAAGGGCTCCTGATATCGGGGTGTTTTAGGATGGGTCCTTCTGTGAAGCATTCTTTTAGGGTTTCGAATGCCTTTTGGCATTCTGGCGTCCAACTCAGTTTGGCGCCAGGAGCTTTCACTTTTGCTGTCTCCCCTTTCCCTTTTGTTTTTAAAAGTTCAGTAAGGGGTGCGGTTATTTGCGCGAAGCCTTTTATGAAGGGTCTGTAAAAATTTGCAAACCCCAGAAATGATTGCAATTGCCTCCTTGTTTGAGGCACTCCCCATTCTTTCACATCTGATACTTTAGCTGGATCCATAGCTAACCCTTCTGGAGATATCCGATACCCCAGAAAGTCAATTTGAGTTTTATTAAATTCACATTTGGACAGTTTTGCGTACAGCTTTGCTTCCCTTAGTCTCTGCAAAACTTCCCGGACCAATTTTACGTGCTTTTCCTTATCTTCATTCACAATCAAGATATCATCAAGGAATATGAATACCCCTCTGTACAACAATGGGTGTAGTATTTCATTTATAAGCTGCATAAAGCAACCGCCTCCATTTTTTAAACCGAAAGGCAAAATTTTATATTCAAAATGGCCGAATGCGCAGGAAAATGCAGTTTTCCAAGTATCCTCCGGTTTGATTCTTAATTTATGATACGCTTCAATTAAATCCAGTTTAGTAAATATGCTCCCTTTCTTCAATACGGTAATTAAATCCTTTACTAAGGGCATAGGGTATTTATTGTCCTTAGTAATTGCGTTTAAATTTCGATAATCAATGCATAATCGTAGGGAGTTGTCTTTCTTTCTCCTAAATAACACTGGGGCCCCGAGAGGAGAGTTGGATGGCTTAATGAAGCCTCGCGCCAGGTTTTTATCAATATATTTCCTCAATTCCTCCTTCTCCTGCACAGACATGGGATACACTTTTGGTTTTGGTAAGTTTGCTCCTGGGGTTATTTCAATTTCTACTTCTATATTCCTTTTGGGAGGCAATTTACTGGCCTCTTTCTGATTGAAAACATCCACAAAGTCTCTGTATTCAGGTGGCAATAGCTGTGGGTCTATTTCACCTGCTTCATCTTCCTCGTCCTCCTCTTCTGCAATTTTGCTTATCTCCCATTGCGTCTGCTGTTCTTTGAATGCTAGGCTCTTTCCTCTCCAATCTACTTCAGGATTTGCCTGTTCGAGCCATGGTATCCCTAATATTACGTGGTATGTGGCAATAGGGGCTATCACAAAGGATATTCTTCCTTCCCATTTGCCTATTTTACATGGGACCCCCCGTATTTCCTTTGTAGATACTTCCCCAGCAGCGACTGATCCATCTAGCTGCGAAAATGCAATTGGGGAGTCAAGCGCCATCTGCTGGCATTTCAGCGCTCCTGCTAATTCCGGAGTTATAATATTTCTAGAACAACCACAATCCACAAATGCCTTGCAGGTGGCCCGATTCTCTAGCCCCGAGAGGCAGATTGGCACTACTATCATGCGTTTGTCCCGACTCACCAGTTTTCCTGAAGATTCTGGGGCCTGCACCTCCTCTTCCGCGCGCCTCCCGGTTGCTGGCTTGGGCTTTGGGGGTTTTGGCGGCTCCCCCTTCCGGGCCCAGCATTCCGCTGCCCGATGGCCCGTCTTCCCACATACAAAGCATCCCGGTTTAGGTTTGTTGTCGTCTCCTCTGGAGGGAATCCCCGGCCTCCCTCCGGGTCTTTCCTGCTTCCTCGTTTCTCCTCGACCTCTCGCCACTGGTCTTTGCTGGCCGCTGCTGCTCCTGAAGCGCTTTACTTGGGCCAGGGTGGATTCGACGCGCCCCGCTAGTTGAATCCATCCCTGGAGCGTTTCGGGGTCATCTCTGTGCGCTGCCCAGCTGAAAATCTCGGGGCGTAGTCCCTCTTTAAATAACTCCACTTTGGTCACTTCAGACCACTCTGGTACCCTTTCCGCGAGGTGGAGGAATTCCTCTGCGTACTCGGGCACTGTTTTGTCCCTCTGCTTTATTCCTTTCAGCTGGTCTCGAGCCCTCAATTGCTCTAGCCGGTCTCTGAACCGGTTTTCCAGTGCGGCGAGGAAGCGGGGCACTGACCTCAGGCATGGGTCGCGTCTGGCATGTAGTTGCACATACCAGCTGGCTGCTCCTCGCTTTAGTGTGTTGCCGATGGCTCGAACCCTGCTTGCTTCGGAGGGGAATGTGTGTGCATTGTCTTCCATGTATCCTCTGATGCTAATTAGAAAAAAGTTCAGTTCATCTGATTCCCCTCCGTATTCTAGTTTGAGATCTTCCCTTCTTGGCATCCATTCTGCGGCCCGTTGATGCTGTCTGGGAGGCATGGGGAAGGGTTGCATCAGGTTTCCTCGGGCGGCCCCTTGGAACACGCCGCGCCCCACTCCGGTGGTCATTCTGCGCGGCTCCCGAAAGTCTGCCGCCGCTGTCGGCCCTTCCGCCCATCCGCATACTGGCCTCGCTGTAGCCCCCTCATCTCGCCTTTCCTCGTCGTACGGCACATCCTCCTCCTCTTCCTGGATCCCCCGCTCCTCTCCGCCTTCGTCTGCAAATCCACTGGACCCGATCCCTGGCCCCAGTGGCCTTTCCACCCCGACGCCCATTCGGGGGGTTGGGAGCTCTGTTGGAGATGGCGGCCTCAGAGTTCCCAGAGCTCGCTGGCGCTCCACTTCGCGCGCCATTCTGTCTCGGAACTCCAGCTCCTGCCAGTATTCCTCATCTCCCTCGTCCCTTGCCGCCACGGGACTCTGCGTTGACGCTCGCTGGCCCCTCTGGCTCCAATCTCCTTCTTTACTTGGCTCTCTCTCGGCGCCATATCGGATGGGCTCCTTTTGGAGATTCTCTTCCAATAGTGGCACCAACCTCCCCACGGTTTCCGACAGCCTGGATAAATTAGTTTCCAGGATGGATAACCGCAGGGCCACGGTCTCCGGCATACTTCCTCCAGATCCCCAACTGGTTTCTGCAGCCGCAGAGACGCCTCTTCCTCCCCTGGGAATCCTCTGGGTCACGCCGTTCGGCCTGGGGTACCCCGTAGAGGAAGCTATGGCTTGCAGCGTCTCTTCTCTCTTCGGCCGGGCCCCTTGCAAAGGCCTCCCTGCCCCATTTGGGCTTTGATCTCCTTCTTCACTCATTATCACTTCACTGCGAATTCCGCAGGAGGGTGAGAACTGGATTCTCGACTTAAATGTCAGGCTCACTTCAAAGGACCAGTCTGAACGCAGATCAAAGATAGCTGCTCTCAAATCCAATCTTTATTGAAGAATACATGACTTTGGAAAAGTCGAGAATGACCTAATGTTTACATACATCTAATTTTATCACTTCTGATGCAACGTAATACCACACGCAAATATCATCATCAAATCCCACCCCCTGGATCACATTACTACCATTCCCACACACTACATCAATTATAATTGTTTATACTTTCAACCCTGAGTTCCCAGGCTCATTTTATCTTCTCCCGCCAGGTGCTTGCAGGATTGTTTATGTTATGAAGTCAGATTCAGGGCTTGGAAATTCAGCCCTGGGATCTGGCTCCATGACAACAAGGTGGTATTATAGAGAGCTGTTACCCCTTAAGCTTGATCCTCAGTTTGTCTAGAAAGTGACAAATGACCTTAAACAGTAATCTCAGGCGTCTGATTGCTGTCCTCCGGGTCTGATCTATTCAATGGAAATGCCCAATTTAGTCCATGGAAGTTCTCACCCCCCACTCCCAAAGAGGGATCCTTGAAGTCACTAATGGAAGTTAACAGTGGAAGCTTAGCCCACACATGATCCCACTCTGAATGACAAGTGCTGAGCACCAAGCTCAGTGTTTGTAGCAGATGGCTGAGTACACAACCTCTCCAAAGGAAGAGGAAAGGCAACTGTAAATTTAGCCATCTCCTTAAACCATCTGAATGTATTTCCCTCCTCTTCCTTCCGTCCTAGTAGATATTATTAGGACAGATATTGCTATAAATGAAACTGCATTTTACTTTACACCACAAAGTATCAATTAGATTTTTTTTAAAATTCTAATGTTGCTTCCCTACTCAAGCCTCTTACTAAGAACCTTAGCAAAATCAGTTGAGGTAAACAAAGGGCATGAAGATTATCTTGCAAAATAGAAGGATTAAATCTCCTTCACTGCTCTTGCCTTTTTGAAGCCTCTTTTAGAGGCTTGCTACTTAAGGCTGTTGGCATCCGGATAAAGATGCCAAGGTGGCAGTCCATGACAAAGTGTAATATTGCAGGATATATCATTGTCTATTGGTTAAAATCCAAAAGCTATGTAGGATTTCCTTCAGAACATAGATTTGACTCAGATTCTCTGACTTTAGAACTCCTTGCTTTCTTGGTATTGCCTCAGAGATTTCTCTGATTGTGGTTTCTCATCCTTGTTATACACTTTGCAATGAATGCAGCATCGGCAAAGTCTGTAAGCTGTAAGTGTTTCAGCTTTTCTTAACCATAAAAAGAAGCAAGCAGTGATCAATTATTTGCAGGCTTTTCTTTTGAATGTGAGAATCTTGGTAGAGAGGAAACATTCTACCCCTAAAAATTCAAAGGGAAAATTATACTTAAGAAAAGAGTTCACTGTCTATTCAAGAGACCTTTTTTTACAGCTTTCCTATTTATACTACTACTTGTCTAAATGGTAGGGATACAGAGCTCTTCATACTTATCTTATGGGTTTCTACCTTTTGGTGCGCAAATGAGCATTATGCCTGCCTTTACTGTGTGAACAGGAACCTATCAACAAAACGCAAACTGAAATCAAAATTGTTTTAAGTCCCACAGATCAAAACCACATCAAAATGGAACAACATGAAGAACTCACTACTCCAGATCAGACTTTGGAATGCACTCACAAACTATTTCATTCCTGACTTAATTTATCACACAATAAAAACTCTCTGAAGTCTGTTAGTTTGGGTTCATTTAAATTTTATCAAGAAGGAAGATTTTTAGGTAGGTATGGAGTATTCTTTCATACACAGTCCTGCCTTACCATCATCCCACTCTATCCCTCTAAACTGCAGGAAGTGGAGAGGCTTTTAGCAATGGGCTTTCTGCATGGTCAGAAGTTATTAATATTTTATAACTTTCCATTGTATTCCTTTGCATATTTTTATAACTAAGAGAGAGGTCTCTAGTCACCTGGCTTTACATTTTTTTTAGAGCTTGGCACTGAACTTCAGCAGTGGATGACTTAATTGTCTTGACTTCAGAATTTTGTAGCAAAAACTCAAGACTATGGTCCAGGGCTTTGATAGCATGAACTCTAAAGCAGACAAGGGAACCATAATTTTAAAGACACTTTCTCATATGTAGCTTTTATTCCAGGTTTGGCAACTACCTCTTCTTCTGTAGATATGTGTATTTTCAGTTTTACTGTTGCAGAAAACAAGGAAATAAATACCTCTATTGCAATTTTTTTTAAAAACAAACAAACCAGGACTGATACAATGATTCACCTGCAAACACATCTTGGTTAAGGGAATTAAATCATTTTTTAAAGAAATGACATTGGGTGAGTGGATGGAGCTTCTGTACAACATAAAATGAATTGACAAAATATGGGTGTGTTAGAAATAGCTCTTTGAAGACAAAATATTTTTCAGTACTTCAAACATAGAAATGAGAGCAACATTGAAGTTATATTGATGATGACAAACAGCTAGAAACAGAAAATACCTAATATTAGAAATTATTTCACAACCTATAATGGTAGAAAAGAACTGAAATGTATGTTTGACCATGCATCAAACATTTAAAAGTCCTGCATTTCAGACAATGAAGGGACAAAACCTTCAAAGCATGTATTGTCCACATATCTTGTCTCAAACTCTGAAAATCAGTCTAGATTCCTCCTGGAGATGAAGTATATAACAAGCCAGTATAGGTTTCTTTAATTTAAAAAAAGAAAGGGATTTTAAAAAAATATATTATTTTGAATGGATTCAGATAGTTGTGGTTAATAAAACTGAGTTCTGTTTACATTAACCCAAGCCACCTTGGGTCCCATGTCAGGAAAAAGACGGGATATAAATAAAGGTTGTACCTTATTTCTGTGGTTACTTGTAAGTGATTAAGGCGGTTGAAGTAATGGTGGTTATGTGTGAGAACTTTATTATGAAGCTAGCTCCCCTAAACCATTTCAGAAATGTAAAACTTAAGGACCAATGCTGGACAACTATAACAGTGAACCTATACATTTACTAGCTTTGTATGAAGTACTTTATAACTTCCAAGTTACAGCAATTGATTAAAACTATCTCCGAGATCACTGTAGTGGCACCATTTTTATATCTTTTTTCTAATTCCATAGGCATTGATAACAAGTATTTGTTTTGAGGAAAGCATTACAAAATTGAATCACTAATTGAGATTTTTTTTTTAAAAAAAACCTTCTACAATTGTTGCATGTTTCAGTTCAAACTGGGGCGACTTGTTTATACATTTTGTCTAGCATTACTACATTTCTAAACTTTTTTAAAAAAAAAGTAAGTAGTTTTCAAGACCACTTTGCTACTTCTGTACCCAATGTAGATCACTGCCTAACAACAACATAACAGCAACTATCTTATACATGCTCACCTAGGAGTATTTGCCATTAAACTCAATGAGACTTACTTCTGAGCTGAGATGTACAGGATTGTATGGTAGATCTTTAACTGGACCAATAATAACCATTGCTGAGTTGAAAATATATATTTCCAGACTGCAGTACTTGATGAGGGAATCAATGAGTTAGACTTCAGCAACAGTTACAGCAATGTTATACATTCCATGGCAATCAATGCTACTGAATTAAGCCTCTTAACAAAGAGAAAAACAGTCTACTTCTGGGGACAGTTTTTTAATGCTGTATCTTTGCGTTGTAGGACACATGATTATATTGTACTGATTAAGCTAAAAAATGTGAAATCCATATTATTTATGATGCAAATGTACTTTTGCCACTTGATTTCTGTTGTGTACATGTACATGTTTGTTCATTATAAACGTAGTACATTCTACATAAGAACGTCCATGAGCTAGATGGATTTGAAGCAAAACGCCCAACTTTCTTCTGCTGACAAACCAATGCTTGGATGAGGACAGGATACCATCTGTTCTGTTTATCCCACCTCTTAAGCTATGATATCATGTTAGCACTGTGAACCAGTCCAACAGTGCAAGTCTAGTCATGTTTCAGTGCTGAAATGTTTCATTTTGTCGTCTTGACTTTGAAGTAGTCTTTCAAATAATGTTGTTACTATTATTTTGTACATTGTCACAAGTTTATACAGTCTGACCTGATACCAGTACTATACTATTCACTAATTTCCTAAAGGAAATACCTCACTTTGAGCAATCTCTTTTTGTAACTGTCACATGATTGGGATTCTGTGTCTTTGTTACTGACTGTAAAGTGCTATAAAACTGAACCGAGCCAAGGAACAAAATAATACTGGCTTTTATGGTTTACTGTTATGAGACATGCTGATTTCCTTAAAATAAATCTGGTGTGTGTTTGTAGAAAATGATCAAAGTGTTTCCTGTCATTTATGCACTAGAGAATTGCCACTCATTTTTAACACTTGGCTATTATCTTTTTCAACTCCGTAAATTTCTATAAATGTGGAAAGAACTTAAAATAAGGAAGGAGCTGCTAAAACATTAGCTTTTATTTTGTTTTTTCAGGGTTGCAATATAATCCTTTGAATAAAGAACCATAACATGGATAGGCAGATTGTAATTTCTGGAGACTATGGTGGGTCTTTTTTTGTTCCACAGAAGGGAAATCATGAAGAGCGTATATTTATGACTTTATGATCAAGACTGACACAATCTACTCACTGTTGCTACTGGAAAATCATTGTTCTGGACAAGGAAAAGTTCTCCTAGACATTATTTCTCTAGCTCAGTCTGAGGAAGGTCTCCGACTTTAGGAGGTCCAAAGGATGTTTCATTGGACTTGAGGAAGATTATTCTCTAGGATTCTATGCCAGTGAAGAAAAGGTTAATTCTCCCTGCACATCTGTTACACTCCTTGTTCTAGGATGGCTGGTTATAAGCAGTCTCTGCAGATGATATGACCTGTAAAGGGACATTTCTACACTAGTCCAATTTATTGTCATATATCTAGACTTACAAAATAAGTACCTAAATTGACTTCTCTCAGAGTAAAAAACTGCCACCCACTAGATCAGGCATGGACAAACTTCGGCCCTCCAGGTGTTTTGGACTTCAGTTCCTACTGGCTGTTGGGAATTGTGGGAGTTGAAGTCCAAAACACCTGGAGGGCCAAAGTTTGCTGATGCCTGCACTAGATGTTTTTGGATGGTCTCTCCTCAGCACTGCAGTGCAACTAGTGGTACATTCCAGGTCCATCTAGAGCACTGCTTCTTAAACTGTGGATCCCTGGCCTAACTGGGGGCCCCTTAGCTCAATGATGAGGGACCCCCAAAAATGGCAACAGCAAAAGGTTTCTGAACTCCATCTAGTGATTGTTTTAGACATTTACATAAATCTGCTATGCAGTCTTTATAGTGAACTCTGCAGAAGATGCTTCAGCTGAACGCCACAAAAAGGAAAATCAGACAGTTTAGCAAGCCTTTCAAATGCTGGTTTGTTATCATTACTGTTTGGTTTTATAACTGTTATATATATATATACACACACACACATACATACATACCTGCGGTCATGTCAAAATTACTTAAGCGGAGAGGGGATCACGATTGGAAAAAGTTTAAGAAGCCCTGATCTAGAAAACTGTTAATCATCCCAACTTAAAAGCCCGATTACTTCTGCACCAGCCAGTTTAAAAACCACAGAAAGGTTTTGTACAACTCAGATTAACTAGTTTGCTTTTAGCTCTTCCACTGAAATCCATGGGTGTCTGCAGTTTGCTTTAAGCTCTTCCAATGAAACAAATTGCATTTAATTGTAAAGTATGCATAAAATAACATGGTCTTGTTGGTGGAGGATTTATATCTACCTGTTCAACAAGAACCATATAAAGGTTTTCAGAAATTGCACATATATCCTGGATTCAGGTCCCTACTTGCATTGTTCAGCTAAATTATGTCATAACCCAAAAACTACCGTTAGCATGAAGTGAATTTGCTCATTTTTCCTTTCTTCAGCTCAGGGATGTATCTTGCAGAAGAAGGAGAAGAGCATATCCTGTCTATGATTCCTTAGATGAAATACGTATGTTTAATTTAATAGCAGTCTTCTCAAGACAGGTGGCTTCATTCATGTCAACAAGACACTGTTTCTAGAAGAAAAGGGCCCTGGATATGCTAGTTTTTAAAATGTTCTATTAAAATAATCATGGGTAACTTTACAAATGGCCAAAAGTTTTAATGTACAATACAACTGCCATATCTGCAAGGGATATGTTCTTGGATATTGTGTGGGTATGTGAAACCAGGTAATAGTGAACCCTACTGAAATGAAGAGCTTCTGGCCAAAGAAAAGCAAAGAGTCACACTGATGGACCTAAAAATACCTAGAGGGGGGATTTTTTTCCAGACCTATATCTCCAAAACTGAAAATTCCAGCCCTGAGGATATGTTGTACTGTATTAAATGCTTGAGGCTGCCACTCTACGACATTTACGGGCATGGACACACTGTATATATAGGAGTATTTCTGGTATATAAGCCCCTACATACATATTTTGACTATTCTCATGGGGCCCTTTCACTGAACACAGGTTACATCTACACTGTAGAATTCAGTTTGGCACAACTTTCACTGCCATGTCTCAATGCTATAGAATAATGGGATTTGTACTTTTGCAAGGCACCAGCACTCTTTGGTTAACAAGGTGAAAGACTCTGTAAAACTAAAGCTCCCAGGATCACATAGCATAGATTCATGGCAGTTAAAGTGGTGCCTTCAATAAAGTTTAATGGTGTAACGTCAGGAAATGTTGGCCATTTCCACTACCTGGGCAGCCACCTCTCCACAAGAACCGACGTTGTTTAAGCTCTACAAACAGCATTTTCTTTTTCAAATGAAGCAGAATTCAAGGATTGGGACATTGTGGGGATACCAAGCTTGTTTATAAAGCTACTAGCTGTACCCAGCCACACATTGCTGTGGCCCAGTCTGGTTCAATGAGAAAGAAAGGATAGAGAATCGTGTTATTTTCATGCTGGGAGAGGACATAGGCCCCTCCCAGGGAGCGACCCCAGTGCCTCCTCCCTATTATTGAAAATCTGGCTACCAGTATTAACCCGAAAATTGGGACAGTAAATGAAGAACACCGTTCAGAAAACAAAGGAATGCCAGACATTAAACAATCAGGGCCAGCTAACACCTCTCTTTAGGCCCCGCTCCCTTTGTCTCCTAGCAACCCACTCAGCCACAATGGTGACAGGCAGAGTTAGGCCTCACTTAGGCCTCTTCCACACTGCTGATAGAATAGATTATCTGATTTGAACTCGATGATATGACAATGTAGAGACCCCAAATGCCAAGGGAGATATAATCCACAGTATCTGCTTTGAACTGGGTTATCTTGGGTCCACACTGACATATACAGTGTTCCCTCACTTATCGCAGGGGTTAGATTCCAGGACCACCCGCAATAAGTGAAAATCCACGAAGTAGGGTGCAATGAAGTATGAGTTTCTTATTCATGTTTGTTGTGTTTAACTATGTGCTTGTGGTTTGGTTGGGTAGGTGTGAGACAGCAGCAGCCATTTAGTGGCTCTCCTCTGAGGCAGTTGCCATGGAGATGTAGGCGGAGCCATCTGCCGAGGAGAAGTGAAGAGGTTTTTAAAAGTGAAGCCTCAGCCTGTGCTCTGATGAGGCACAGAGAAGATTGATTCCAGGTTGGTGGGATCAAGGAGACTCAATTGTTCATTTTGAGTCGGTTTTAAATAAGTTTGGTGACTTATTTAATGTAGTCTGTGTCCTGGAAAGGCACAGAGAATCTGTGATAGTATATCACAGGGGTGACTGTGGTTTGAAGTCACTGAATAGTCCCAAGTTTCAGATTTTGGGAACCAATCCCAGCTGGACTCACAGAGGTCCATTGAAGTAACAATTTAGAAGAAGAAAGAGGAAGAGGTTTTAACTACTTTAAGTAAAAGAAGTGATACTTTAGAGAGTTTGATTCATCTTATTCTAGTATTGTAACTGTTAATAAGAATACCTCTAAGTGAAACATCTTTTGTAACCACCAAGCTTGTGCCTGAATAAACTTGGTATTGTTCTTTTTACATCAAAGACTCTGTTATCTATAGACTCCCTCAGCACAATTGCGCTACCATTTTAACACCAAATAAATTAAAAGGCTTCCTCTGAGCTATTGGGTGGTTGAGCACTTTTATCATCTAAAGGTGTCTCTCACACACAGTGGTGGCTGCATTTCCACTAATCGGTGGCAGTTATTTTTTATTATTTGGGACATCTATTCGTTATTAATTGGGTCTTTTAGGCTACACTCCTTTACATAGGGACACTATATTTATTTTAATATTTATACATTAATTTAGTAGTTATACACTATTTTAAGTCTTTATCAATCAATCATGTGTTGATAAATCGCCTCCTTCTCCTCCGGTTGCCGCTTGGGTTCCTTTTCCCTACCTTTGGCTTCTCCTTCCACCCTTCCTTAGGCTGTAAATTGTAATTTTTTATGATTTATGATAAGGAATTGGAAAATATAGATTTTCATACATATATTGTATGCACATTAGAAGCCCTGAAATGTAGAAAAATCAGACTCTCTCTGTCTGTGTGTTAGATTCTTAGGGATGCACAAGCTGGCAGGACAGGGAGAGAAGGGGAGAGCGAACTTCCTAATGGAGGGAGAGCGAACTTCCCTCCCTCTTGACAAGTCAAGAGTAGGCCTCTTGACAGATCTCTCTTAGTATCTGTAACTTGCTACAGGCTGGTTAGAGTGGTTAGATATAAAAATGCTGATACATGCATATTTATGCCCATGTATGTTGACATGTGAAGTGATGATGAGATGTATGTAGAAGCATGCTTCTTTGTTTGGAAATGTATAAAAGAGAATGTCAATGCCTCGACTGGGGCTCTGGTTTGCTTTTGGATGAAACTCCACCCCAGAGTCTTCAGCTGAAAATAATAAACCGGACTTTTCAGCCTTTCAAAGGATCGCTCTTGGTGTTATCTCTCCTATCAGCCACAACAATATTAGTCTTTTAGAGTTTATTGAAAAACCGCCAAACAGCGAATTCACAAAAAGTGAACCACGAAATAGTGAGGAAACACTGTAATCCAGTTCAGTGTGGATTTTATACAGTTGTGTAGAAGGGGCCTCATATAATTCAATTCAAAGCAAATAATATAAGATTATCAATATAATATATACTATATACAAATTACTGTGGTATAATAAAACAGAACAATATAATCGCTATAATCAGGACAGTAAATAAAGAGCAACACTCTGAAAGCAGCGGAATTCCATAGTTGTGCCTCTGTTTGTAGTCTGTCTGTGCGATTTTCTTACAGCAGCTGAGGATACGATCAATGGTTTCATCAGTTTCCTTGCATCAGCCTACTAGTAATCTCAAGTTGTTGAGACCCAGGTAGGATTCATTCATTTCAGTTATCTGTAGATATGTAGGGAATCTCTAGTGAATCAGAAATCTAGTGAAACAGTAATATAAAATCACTTCATCATGTGGTTGAATGTAAAAAAAACCTCAGTCCTCATGTGTTGTTTTTTTTTTAGAAAAATAAGATACAGAATGTGTGTGTGCATGTTGTACAATTTCTACAACATGGATGGCCACATGAGGAGTTCTGTTGCTTTCTTAATGCTTCGGGGGGGGGGGGGTCACTTGTCATGAATTCCTCTAGAACAGCACAGATCAGAATTTAACTGACCACAAGATATTACATTTTTATTATGCAGGAAAAATATCTGGTAAATATTTAGAAATGTATAGACATCTGTTTTAACATGGTTTCTGCCAGAGTCTTTGAAGTTCAATCTTGAGGTCCTGATAGCGGCTGAGTTTTTCTTGTTGTTTTTCGTCAATGCGACTGTCACCTGGGATGGCAACATCAATGATCCAAACCTTTTTCTTTTCCACAACTGTGATGTCTGGTGTGTTGTGTTCCAGAACTTTGTCAGTCTGGATTCGGAAGTCCCACAGTATCTTTGCGTGCTCATTTTTATTATTATTATTGTTGTTGTTGTTGTTGTTGTTGTTATGTCTGCTGTGAACCATGAAAATGAACACAATCTGGCTCCAAGTATTAAAAAACTCTAAAAAAAACACTAAATAAAGAACAGCACTCTGAAAACTGGGGAATTCCAGACAGGAAATAATCAAGGCCAGCTAACACCTCCAAACAAAGTATTTTCCCCAGCAAGGAAACTGAGAAGGGAGTGAAGTAGTGTTTATTATCAAAGTCATCATGATTAGTATTATTTATACTATTATAATTATTGTGTTGCTGTGAACCATGAAAGCACAATCCGGCTCCCAAGTATTAAAAAAACACTAAAATCAGAACACTAAATAAAGAACAACACTCTGAAAACAGGGAAATTCCAGACAGGAAACAATCAGGGCCAGCTAACAACACCCAACAAAAAATTTCCCCCGGCAGGAAGCAGCTAGGCTTTGAAGCTATATAACGCAGAATGTCAAGGCTGATATAATCCACAGTATCTGCTTTGAACTGGGTTATCTTGAGTTCACACTGACATATAATGCAATTCAGTGTGGGTTTTACACAGATGTGTAGATGAGGCCTCATATAATCCAATTCAAAGTAAATAACGTAAGATTATAAATATAATACTGTGTATAAAAATTACTGTGGTATAATAAAACAGAACAATATAATTTCTAAAATCAGGACAGTAAATAAAGAGCAACACTCAGAAAATGGGAATTCCAGACAGGAAACAATCAGGGTCAGCTAACACCTCCCAACAAAGGATTCCCCCAGGCAGGAAGCAGCCAGGCTTTGAACTGCAAGCCCATTAAATGCTAATCAAGATGACCAATTGCAGCATTCATACTTGTCTCACCAAGACTATTCATTGCCATTCAACCTGGTCAACCAAGGATTCCACAATGTAGAAAGCAGCCAGACTTGCAAGCAGCAAGGCTATTCAGTGCTGTTCAACCTGGCCAACTAAGATTTCCCCTGGGTAGAAAACCCCCAGGCTTTGAAATCATGAGACTACTCCGTCCCATTCAACCTGGTCAACGAAGGATGCCCCTATGTAGAAAGCGGCCAGACTTTTAAGCTGCAAGACTATTCATTGCAATTCAGTCTGGCCAAACAAGGATTCCCCTACAAAGGAAGTAGCCAGGCTTCAAAGCGACTCTTTGATTGAGGGTGCTACTCCAGCTCACCAAACAAGGATTGCCCTAGGTATAACACAGCCAGGCATTGGAACTGCAAGGCTATTCAGTCCAATTCAACCAAACCAACAAAGGATTAACCTTGGTAGAAGGCAGCCAGGCTTTGAAGCAGCGATACTACTCTGTACTATTGAAGCTGACCAACCAAAGATCCCCCTAGGTAGCAAGCAGCCAGGCTTTGAAGCAACGAGGCTATTCATTGCAATTCTAGCAGCCCAAAAAACCATTCCCCTAGAACGCAAGTACCCAGCCTTCCAAGCCGCAAGCCTATTCCATTGTATTCCAGTTCACCAAACAAGGATTCCCATAAGAAGAAAATGGCTAGGCTTTTGAGGCTTTTGAGGCTATTCACTGCTTTTCTACTTGGCCAACAAATGATTCCCATAAGCCACAGCAACACGTGGCCAGGCACAGCTAGTTATAATATAATAATATAATAAGTATAATAATAAAATATAATAATGATGTAATACAATTATAATAATGTAATACCCTGTTTCCCCAAAAATAAGACAAGTCCCCTGAAAATAAGACCTAGTAGAGGTTTTGTTGAATTGCTAAATGTAAGGCCTCCCCCAAAAGTAAGACCTAGCAAAGTTTTTGTTTGGAAGCATGCCCAACAAACAGAATACCAGAGCATGCAGGATTAGCAAAAGGAAGGAACCATAGATTGTTGTAAATAGAAATAATGGTAGTAACAAGAAATTCTTGATAGGATTCACAGTTTGTCTGGTCATGCTAGTTTGTGATGACAACTACTGAACAGTATATAATAAATGTTCAATTTTTTTGGTTCAATAATAAATGTGAATTTATGGAAAAATAAGACATCCCTTGAAAATAGGACCTAGCACATCTTTGGGAGCAAAAATTAATATAAGATACTGTATTATTTTCAGGGAAACAGGGTAAGTAATGGTATCGCTCACTCACGTTGCTGGGACCCACAATAAGGATTTTCACTCTTTTTATCTCTCCTTTCTGTGGCTAGGCCACAGAGCCTCAGCTTCGTGTAACTCGGCAAGCCAAACTGAGTGGCAAGGAGGCGAGCCTAGCTCGCCCACACCGGTTGCTAAAAGGAGGAGACTGCTTGGCCATTGCTATTGCTGTTGCTAAGGGGAGGAGCTGTCTGCTAGGGTGGTTGCTAAGGGAGGAGGGAACTGCTTGGCCATTGCTAAGGGGGGAGGAGGCTGATTGGCCATTGCTAAGGGGCATGGTTTTACCTGTCTCAGGTGTGACAGGTTTGTGATAATAGGTATGTGAATACCTGAAAACACTCATTTGGTGTCCAAATTTTGCAGCAATTGGGGAAGTAGTTTTGGAGATATGAGGTCTCCACAAACGGACATTACATTTTTATTTATATAGATTGTCCTCCCAACTTTGTTATATGCCTACAAAACATGGACCATCTTGGCATTATGCTAAATTTCCTTTTACTGTAAATCACCGCCTCCTCCTGAGAAAAATGTATAACAACAATTCTTATTGATTAGTCACTTTTGACCGTATCAAAACATGAAAAACATACAATATGTACACACTTATGCATACATACAATAAAACCATGTAAGGATACAAAACATCCCGACCTGCGGCCTAATAGCCCGCTCCTAGATAAGTATACAAATACAGAGTAAAAAGGTTAAAATTAGTAATTTCTTAAAGTAAGGTTTGAACGAGGACAGGGGTAAGTAAAACAAGTGTCTTGTCCATAGTAAATTTTAAGTTTGGATTTTGTTAATGGCAATAATGTATCAGCTCACAGCTTCCATCTTCTCACGAATGGCCAGAGCGTTTTGCGTAAAAAAGGCCAGTTTTAAAATAGAGTTTTTATCTGAACCCTGTAGAAGGATATGCAATTTCTCCTTATTCTCTAAGTGAGTATGATTCTCCAGCAGAGGGTCTAAATAGAGAGATCGAATCCTGGTGTAGTAGGGGCATTTTAAGAAAAAAATGTTCTGAGTCCTCCACTTCTGCATCTACCTCACAACACCCACAGGTTCTCTTTGTATAGGGGATATTCTGATGTCTACCTAGCTTGGACTTAATGTCGAGCTGCTCGAATCTAGCCCGGGTAAAAAGTTTTCTGATATATAATGGAAGAGTCAAGAAGAGGTAGGTTTCCATGCCCACATTGCATTTAAATTTGGCCAGGTATGGAGTGACTCTTGCTTGCGCTATGATCATAAGATCATTTTGTGCAGCAGTGTCGAGGGCTCTTTGGTATACAATTGAGCACACTTTAGCCCCGAAATTTATTAGCTCGTGTGGGGCAAAACCTATCTTACTGTGACCGAGTCTGCTTAGCCATGATGACCACTCTTTGTGGTTTTCTTGTTCTAATAGGCATATGGCTGGGAGTCTATGTGGTTGCATTTGTCTTATTTTGTACCACCAATTGATCTGCCTCTTCAGGATTACTGTGGAAATTGGGGGTACTCCCATCTCTGCTTTCACAGCAGCTGACAGGGATGATCTCTCCACACCTAAGCCAATGTTCAAGTGGCGAAGTTGGAATCTTTCTACCAATGCCAGATCTTGATCCCCCCATATTTCAGCTCCATACAAAGCAATGGGGAACACCTTGGCCTTGAGAACTTTCAGAAAGGGACGTAAAGATCCTGGGTAATTATGATTACATAATTTATGAACTGCCTGCGCGGCATTATCAGCTTTTGCGATACTTAAATTTAGATGTTGGGACCATGCCCCAGAGGCCGCAAAGTGTAGGCCTAGGTATTTAAATATCCTCACTTGTTCCACTTTGTGCCCATCAAGGTGCCAGTTGTAAACCTTAGTTTTCTTGCCAAAGACCATTATTTTGGATTTTTCTTTATTTATGATGAGGGCATTTTCAGTACAGTATTGGCTAAGTTTTTGCAGAGACCTCCTTAACCCAACAGGCGTGGTGGATAACAGTACTATGAGAAAAATGTATAATATCGCAAAGGATTACCACCTTATCTGCTTGAGTTCCAGGATCAGAGAAGCAGGTGGCAGAAACAAAAGAACGGTCTGCCTCAAGGAAGCGTGCTTGCTCCATCAATGTTTAACATTTACACAAATGATCAGCCACTGCCAGAAGTGACAGAAAGATTAATCTATGCTGATGATCGTGCCATCACCTCTCAAGCAGGGAGCTTTGAAATATAATAATTAAGGTTTATCTGTATCCCGCCACCATTTCCCTGATGGGACTCATGGTGGCTCACAGAAAGTACTCAATAGTGCAACAATATACAAATAGAACAAAATATAAAAAGGTTAAAAAAATTAGTAACAATAAAAGTAACCCAATAATTTTACTTAAAACAGCAATTAAAACTCTATTATTTAAAAAATATTATAAAACCAAACAGGCTGAGAAAATTGCAGCTATATAAATATCAGACCAAAGTGCAGAAGTGAAGCAAATTACTAAATCCTCGTGATTAAAGCCATAATCACTAATCACGGTCAAAGGCTTGCTGAACAGAAGCTCTCCGAAGCTTTAAGTGCTCTTACTGCCTAATACAGGGGAAACCAGATTATTCCTAATCCATCTAAAACGCAGGCGTGTGCTTTTCAGAACAGACAAGCATCTTGAGCTCTGAGGATTACCTGGGAAGGAATCCCACTGGAGCATTGCAGCACACCAAAATACGTGGGAGTTACTCTGGACCGTGCTCTGACTTATAAGAAGCACTGCTTGACTATCAAGCAAAAAGTGGGTGCTGGAAATAATATCATACGAAAGCTAACTGGCATAACCTGGGGATCACAACCAGATACAGTGAAGACATCTGCGCTTTGCTACTCTGCTGCTGAATTCGCATGCCCAGTAAGGAATACATCTCACCACGTTAAAACAGTGGATGTGGCTCTTCATTATCACAGGATGTCTATACCCCACACCTCTGAAGAAATTACACTTAGCCGGTATTGCACCACCTGATATCTGTCGGGAAGTAGCTGCCAACAATGAAAGGACCAAGGTATTGACTAGGCTTGATCGATCCACGAAAAATTTGATTCTAAACTCGTTTCAAAACTAGAGGGGGGCAGCTTTTCGTTTCTGATGGTATTTCCGAATTTGGCCCCCCAAAAAATTCGAAATTAACGAAAATTCGTTATTTTCTAAATTAATTCGTTAATGGCGGACGCGCATGCGCAATTCCCAAAAACAGCACAGAGGGAGAGGACTTTACAGGACTCTCCCACCCTCATTTTTTGAGTGATCTTCTTCCAACTTGGTACAGTGGTAGAACACATTTAAAACTGATAGCTCACCAAAATTTGGAACGTTTCCCTTATCCTCTGATTTTTGGCGAATTTTCATAGCTTTTATAATAAACCATTTTTTAATAATTGCAGAAATCTGTTCCTGGTTTGAAAGTCTTATTTCCTGTTAAATTGGGTTGTCTTTACTGTGAAAGTCATTGTTCTACTTCAGAAACTTTGTTTTTGTGGCTGAAATTTTGTTAAATTGGTGTGTGTGTGATATATATATAGTCCCTGCATATGTGTGTGTGTGTGTGTGTGTGTGTGTGTGTATAGGTAAAGGTAAAGGTATCCCTTGACGTTAAGTTCAGTCATGTCTGACTCTGGGGGTTGGTGCTCATCTCCATTTCTAAGCCCAAGAGCCAGTGTTGTCCATAGACACCTCCAAGGTCATGTGGCCGGCATGACTACATGGAGTGCCATTACCTTCCCAGAAACACCCAGAAAATGGGAATTCCAGACAGGAAACAATCAGGGCCAGCTAATACCTCCCAACAAAGGATTCCCCCAGGTATGAAGCAGCCAGGCTTTGAAGCTGCAAGGCTATTCAATGCTAATCAAGGTGACCAATTGCAACATTCACACTTGCCTCCCACAGACAAGAGTTCTTTCTCCCACCCTGGACCTTCCACAGATATATAAACCCCACTTGCCTAGCTTCGCACAGACGTCAAAACCTCTGAGTATCAGGCCTGGCAGGCAGGGAAGGGCGAGCGAGCGAAGGGAGGACAGCCGCCGGAGGAGGACGAAGCAGAGGGGAAGGGGTCTCGATCCGCCGCCTCCGCCCGCCTGGATGCGCCTTGCGAGGAGGAGGCGGAGGAAGCGGAGGAGGGGGCGGCAGAGGGAGAAGCAGAGGCAGGCAGTGAGGGAGGCATGAGCAGCGCCGCCCGCGCCCCTCGCCCGCCTTCGCCTTCCGCCTCCTAAGCGACCCTCCCTCCCTCCCTCCCAGCCCCATCCTCCCCGCAAGGCTTCCGAGGAGGAGGAGGAGAGGACGCCGCCCGAAGGAAAGGAAAGGTCGGTGGGCTCTTCGGGGGAGACCTTGGGGAAGGTCGCGGGAAGGGCGGGAGGGGAAGGGGAAAAGCGCCCCATTTTCAAGAGCCACTTCGGGAGGGAAAGAGGGCAACCAAGGGGGGACCTCCCTCTCCCCCTCCTTCCCTCCTGGAAGAAGAAAGGAAAGACACGTGGACGCGCCTCCTTTCCGACGTGCGGGCCTCGCCTTCCTGGGCGCTGACACGCGAGAGCCTCCCTCCCGAAGACAGAAACCTGGCCCAGTCCTTCCTTGGTAGGCTATTGGGAGATCACCCTTGGGAGGTAATAATAATAAATTATTATCAGCTGCTGAGGCGAGGCGGCGGCGGCCATTTCCCCCCTCCGTCTTCCTCCTCCTCCTCGGCCTCCTTCCCCCTCGCCCCCTCCCATTGGCTGAGCCCGTGACGCCCCTTTTGCTGAGAGGCAAAAGGGAAGGGCCTGAATGGTGGGAGTTTGGGTGCTTTGCTAAAGCTTTTTTTTCCTAACGAAAAAAACGACGACATAACGAAAAACGGCCTCTCGCGATTCGAAACCGCGATATCCAGATGTGTGACAACCAATGCTTCAAAATTGCTTCAAAACAAACGAAAATAACGAATTAATAACGGTTAACGGGGAAAACAAATTATTTGAGCAAGCCTAGTATTGACATCTCCGGCCCATCCTCTGTTCGGATATCAGCCAGCATGCCAATTACTGAAATCAAGAAACAGCATTCTAAGATTAACAGAAATACTCACAGGACCACCTCAGCATCAAGAGCCCAAAAGGGGCAGGTAAAAACCCGAAACCTCAGTCAGTGGCTGATACCGGATGAGAGACTCCCCCCGGGCACACAGAAGACTGGGTGACTTGGAAGATGCTGAAGAGACTGCGCTGTGGGACCACAAGATGCAGAGCCAATCTTAAGAAATGGTGCCACAAAGTGGAGTCCATGACATGCAAGTGTGAAGAACAGCAAACCATAGACCACTCAATATAAGGCGGTCTGAGCCCCACCACATACACAACGACCTTCTTACAGCGACACCAGAAGCACCCAAATTAGCAGCCAGCTTTTGGTCTAAGGAAATTTAGCATAATGCCAATTTTTTTACTTTGTGGTTTTGTATACGTTATAGCTGTATTTGCTTCTGACATGATAAATAAATAGTATTATATTAAATATATTAGTATTATTATACAATATTATTATATTGTATTATTAGTATTATATTGTATTATTCTTTTTAATATTAAATGTATATATATATTATTAGCATAGCATGTTAGCATTATATATTATATTGTATTAGTATTATATTGTATTACATTATATTAATACAGTAGAGTCTCACTTATCCAACACTCGCTTATCCAACATTCTGGATTATCCAACGCATTTTTGGAGTCAATGTTTTCAATATATCGTGAGATTTTGGTGCTAAATTCATAAATACAGTAATTACTACATAGCATTACTGCGTATTGAACTACTTTTTCTGCCAAATTTGTTGTCTAACATGATGTTTTGGTCTTCATTTGTAAAATCATAACCTAATTTGATGTTTAATAGGCTTTTCTTTAATGCCTCCTTATTATCCAACATATTCGCTTATCCAACATTCTGCCGGCCCGTTTATGTTGGATAAGTGAGACTCTACTGTACTATATGTATATATTATATATTATTAACAGCACAATGTTAGTATTATATATTATACTAGCTATGCCCGGCCACGCGTTGCTGTGGCGAAGCCTGGTGATATGGGAAATAAAGTATTGAGCAATTGGTGGTAGTTGGTATATGTCATTTCCAAAAGGTTGTGAATATGCAGTATTTGTGGTTATTCCTTTTTTTTTTTTTTTGTCGTTTGGACGGAAGTATGAATGGTTCAATTAGCTGGAATGATTGGCATGTAATGGCCTTTCAGCCTCAAAGCCTGGGTGATTCCTGAGTGGGGGAATCGTTTGTTGGGATGTGTTAGGTGGCTGTGTTTGTTTCTTGTGTGGAATTCATCTGTTTTCAGAGTGTTGTTCTTTACCTCTTGATGTGGAGGAGTGTGGTGGTGTTGAAAATAAAGTAATGAGGAAGTCGTGGTATATGTGTTATGGTTGTATATATGTAGAGAATGGATAAGATTGTGTGTGATCTTGAGCTCACATCATGTCTAGGGAACTTCCAGTAAGTCCATTAGTAGTTAAAGTCTGAAGGAAGTACGGTTTGATGGTGTAAAGGTATTGAATGGTATTAAAAGTGGTCAAGAAAGGTTTAGCTTAGGTAGGAAGGAGCGAGGGTTAGAAGGTGAAAGGATATTCAATTGTATTTAAGCTGGGTAACAAAGGGTTGCCCTTGGTAGGAAGTAGTCATATGTTGTACGTTGAGCATCTGTTGTACGTTGTATCCATATACAAATGTGTGTATATGTATATAGATTGTTTCTCATATAGAAATAATCTGAAGTTGCCTATATATATTCCATATATGTATGTATCCCACACCTATATATGGTGTATGGTGAGTATGGGTTATCCATATATACCAGTGTGTGTGTGTGTGTGTGTATATACAACCTGCTGTATTATATTTTATTATATTATATTATATTATATTATTATTATTATATTCCAAAGGTTTATTATTATGATTTAATATTATTATTATATTTGAAAGGTTTATTTTCATTATTACTATGTAATATTATTATATTTAAAAGGTTTATTATTATGATGTAATATTATTATTATATTCCAAAGGATTATTATTATTATTATTATTATTATTCCTCCCAAGAAAGGATTCCCCTAAGTAGGAAGCAGGCAGGGTTTGAAGTTGTAAGGTCATTCAATGGTAATTAATCTGATGAGATTTGGTTTGAAGATCCAATGATGGTTAAGTGTTGTTGTTATTATTATTATTATTATTATTATTATTATTATTATTATTATTATTATTATAGTATGGAGTATTAAAAAGCCTTATTATTATGATAGCATTATAATATTATGGGGTATTTAAAAGCCACCCCTTATACACAATAGAGAGAACAGAATGGCAGAGAAAAGAAACTTTGCACATCCTCAGAGGTTCGCTTTTTGGAAACTGTTGGGAGAAAAACAGGAGGAAAGTATATTGCCTATTTATTGACTGATTAATGTATTGTTTTATGATTGTTATTTAATATCGATTGGCGTGAAGTCACTTGAGCCACGAGGTGCTGGTTTTGTATAACCCAAGGTTGTCTGTTGTATAACCAAAGGAGGAAGAATGGAAGTTTTCCATCCAGTAGCTAAGGAAACGTTGTAAACTCTCCCTGCCATTGGGGAAGAGGCATGGCAAAGCATGATGGGAACTGTAGTTTCCCCAGAATAGAGGCTGGCTCTTAAAGGAGCCTTTGAGATTCACAGCAGTTGAGAACATTTGAAAGTTTTGGAAAGGAGTACTAAAAGGAAGACAGTAAGGCAGAAGGAAGGGAGAGAGGGAGGGGGTGTGCGGAGAAAAGGGAGAAGAAAATGATTTTGAGGCGGAAGGTGCTGCTGGTGGTGGTTCTTCCCTTCTTCCCTCAGGAATCTCGCCTCGAATCGGGAGGTAGGCGGAGGAAGGAGAGAGGGGGAGAGAAAGGAAGCCATAGTGTCTGGAAGAGGAAAAGGTGGCTGACGAAGAAGCCGCTGAATGGAGGCTCTCCGTTTTTCGGTTTTTTTACCTCGGAGGCCTGGAGAGAAGGAGGAGGATGGAGTGTTCCGTTGGGGGGAAGGTGGTGGAGGGAAGGATTGGTGAGGAGGAGGTGCCGGAGGAGGGAGAAGTTGAGCGTGTGGGCGAGGGGAATGTGTGTGTGTGCGCGCGGGGGAAGCGTTTCTAGGATTGTGTGTTGGCGCAGGCGCACATGGTCTGTTGTGGTTTTTGGCCCTGTGATTGTTGTTTGTGTGATATTTTGTTGTTTCGTACTGGAGGCGGGGATGATGGATTGCGTTGCCAATTTTCGAGTTTGGGGGGCCTGTAGATTTGTTGTTTTGTGCATCGCCGTGATGCCATCACTCTTTTATATATATAGATTGGATTATTAGTATTACAGTAGAGTCTCACTTATGCAAGCCTCACTTATCCAAGCCTCTGGATAATCCAAGCCATTTTTGTAGTCAATGTTTTCAATATATCGTGATATTTTGGTGCAAAATTCGTAAATACGGTATATACAGCATAACATTACTGTGTATTGAACTACTTTTTCTGTCAAATTTGTTGTATAACATGAAGTTTTGGTGTTTAATTTGTAAAATCATAACCTAATTTGATGTTTAATAGGCTTTTCCTTAGTCCCTCCTTATTATCCAAGATATTCGCTTATCCAAGCTTCTGCCGGCCCGTTTAGCTTGGATAAGTGAGACTCTACTGTATATTGTATTATATTATTAATATTATATGTATATATATTAGCATAGCACAATTTTAGTATTATATATTATTATATTGTATTATTATTAATATTAACTTGTATTACATTATATAGTAGAGTCTCGCTTATCCAACATAATCCAACATTCTGGATTATCCAACGCAGCCTGCCTCCCGCAGGGATCTACAGCTGTTTCTCTAGGCAGCAAGGACTGAACTTTTTACTGATTTAACTTCCGACAATGTTGTTACTGCAAGTTCATTTTATGCAATTCTTTATTTGTAGTCAATTTGTTAGTAGCCAATCTATATATATAAAAGAGTGATGGCATCAGGGCAGCGGACAAAACAACAAAACTACAGGCCCCCCAACCTCGAAATTTGACAACACAACCCATCATTCACGGCTCTAGGTTGATACAACAAAAAGGAAAAGAAAAATAAAGTCCTAATTACAGGGAGAGGAATAATTGTTTTTATCCAATTGCTTCCAGTTAGAAGGCTAAGCTCCGCCCACTTGGTCTCCTAGCAACCCACTCACCCAGGGGACAGGCAGAGTTAGGCCTCACTTAGGCCTCTTCCACACTGCCTATAAAATACAGATTATCAGATTTTAACTGGATTTTATCTGGCAGTGTAGACTCAAGGCCCTTCCACACAGCTATATAACCCATATAATCTTATATTATCTGCTTTAACTGGATTATCTGGACTCCACACCTTTACCCTTTACCCTAACTACCACAAATTCCTCAATACTTTATTTGCCATACCACCATACTTTGCCACAGCAACGCGTGGCCGGGCACAGCTAGTCTATATATATAAAAGAGTGATGGCATCAGGGCAGTGGACAAAACAACAAAACTACAGGCCCCCCAACCTCAAAATTTGACAACACAACCCATCATTCACAGCTCTAGGTTGATACAACAAAAAGGAAAAGAAAAATAAAGTCCTAATTACAGGGAGAGGAATAATAGTTTTTATCCAATTGCTGCAAGTTTGAAGGCTAAACTCCACCCACTTGGTCTCCTAGCAACCCACTCAGCCCAGGGGACAGGCACAGTTAGGCCTCACTTAGGCCTCTTCCACAGATTATCAGATTTCAACTGGATTATATGGCAATGTAGACTCAAGGCCCTTCCACACAGCTATACAACCTATTTAGAATCTTATATTATCTGCTTTGAGCTTTATTATCTTGACTCCACACTGCCATATAATCCACTTCAGTGTGCATACTAAACATAAAGACAACCATACAACAGGCATTCAATACCACCACTACCTCAACAATTTCTCACCAACACCACCAGACAACGCCACAGCAACACGTGGCCGGGCACAGCTAGTGTTTTTTATAAAAACAGTAATTACTACATAACGTTACCGTGTATTGAACTACTTTTTCTGTCGATTTGTTGTAATACATGTTTTGGTGCTTCATTTGTAAAATCGTAACGTAATTTGACGTTTAATAGGCTTTTCCCTTTATCCCTCCTTATTATCCAACATTTTTGCTTATCCAACGTTTTGCCGGTCTGTTTATGTTGGATAAGTGACACTCTACTGTATTCTTTTTAATACTGTAGAGTCTCACTTATCCAACATAAACGGGCTGGAAGAATGTTGGCTAAGTGAATATGTTGGATAATAAGGAGATATTAAGAAAAAGCCTATTAAACATCAAAATAGGTTATAATTTTACAAATTAAGCACCAAAACATCATGTTATACAACAAATTTGACAGAAAAACTAGTTCATTACACATTAATGCTATGTGGTAATTACTGTATTTACGAATTTAGCACCAAAATATCACAACGCATTGAAAACATTTGACTACAAAAATGCGTTGGATAATCCAGAACGTTGGATAAGTGAGACTCTACTGTACTATATGTATATATATTATTCGTATAGCACAATGTTAGCATTATATATTATTACATTGTACTATACCACCATCTTGCAATATTATTAGTAATATTACATGTAATATATAACGGGTTAGGGTGAGCTGTGGAAAGAGACTGCGCTTCTCGCTCAGTAGAGTAGCGAACAGGAAATGGCTTTTCCCGTTGAGGCGCGCCGAGACTACATTTCCCGGCATGCCCCACGGAGCGCCGGCTCAGTTTCCGTTGCTGAGAGAGAGAGGAGGGGGAAAGGGAGAGGGAAGGAAGCAGGCCGGCTCGGCTCGCGGACGGTGGTGGCTGGTCTCCGGCTGGGCCTTGGGGCGCATGCGCAGCTGCCTTCTCCTGGGCCTGAGGCGGCGGGTGTTGGATGCCGGCGGCGGGCGCTGTCTTGGCGGCGCGGGGGGGCCATGCCGCCTCGGCGCAGCTCTCTGACGGGGCTGGCGGTGGGGCTCTTCGCCGTCTACGTGGCGCACACCTGCTGGGTCATGTACGGCATCGTCCACACGCGGCCCTGCCTCGCTGCCCACCGGGAAGGAGCGCCCGGCGGCCACGACGGCTGCATCCGGCCTTACCTGGCGCGCAAGCCCAAGCTCCAGGTGAGGCGCGCGCTCCCCACCAACCCCCTCCCTCCTAATCCTGCAGATTTCAGCACTCCGTTGTATTGAGCCATCCAAGTTCGTGTGGTGTCAGGCTGTTCAGGCAGTGTGGATACAGCCCTAAAAGGTCTCGGCTGGGACCTGTCTATGGGTATGAGGCAACAGGCCCCTAGCCAGGAAAAAAAATCGGGAGAGGTTGAAACTCCCCCCCCCCCCCCCAAACTGGTCTGTGTCTCCTGATCTGGCAGGTGATCTCCACAAGGCCCTGGAATTACAGTACAGTTTCACTTATCCAACACTCGCTTATCCAACGTTCTGGATTATCCAACACATTTTTGTACCCAATGTTTTCAATACATCGTGATATTTTGGTGCTAAAGTCATAAATACAGTAATTGCTACATAGCATTACTGCATATTGAACTACTTTTTCTGTCAAACTTGTATAACATGATGTTTTGGTGCTTAATTTGTAAAATCAAAACCTAATTTGATGTTTAATAGGCTTTTCCTTAATCCCTCCTTATTATCCAACATATTTGCTTATCCAATGTTCTGCCGGCCCGTTTATGTTGGATAAGTGAGACTCTACTGTACCATCATTATGCAAATGATCTTCACAGGTAACAGGTCCTGAACCTTTGCTCTCTCGTAAAGTCACAAAGGGCAGTTTTGGCCATACAGGGCAGTAGTTTCCACGACTGGCAGAAGTTTCTTTCTGTTTTCGTCTGTTTTCTTATTTTCTTTAGCATGATGACAGGTTACACCCAGATGTTTTCCAGTCTGAATTAGCAAGACATTTTCAGCCAAGCACAAGTTGAATGAATTGTTTATTGTACTAGCCATAGGCCATGACATCAAATAATACACATCCGTTATCATGTTTCCCGAAAATAAGACAGTGTCATATATTAATTTTTGCTCCCAAATTATTATTATTATTATTATTATTAAACTTTATTTGTAGCCCGCTAGCATCTCCCGAAGGACTCGATGCGGCTTACAAAGCCCAAGGCCTCAACGCACAATATAACAATACAAAACAAAAGGCAAATTAAAAACAATTAAAACAGTATAAACCACAAGCAATAACAATACGCTAAAACACAATAGAACTGGGCCGGGCCAGAGTAATGGGTACAAGATTAAAAGTGCTGATGTGACAGGTGATATATAAGGCTTGTAGGGCAAGTGCAGAGTGCGATATGCGATCTTAGTTCTAATAAAGTGCTTATGGGACTTGGTATTGGAGATTTCCTATTAATCTGGGAAGGCACATTGGAACAGCCAGGTCTTCAAGTTCTTTCTGAAGACTGCCAGTGTAGGGGCCTGTCTGAGATCCTTGGGGAGGGTGTTCCAGAGTCGGGGAGCCACCACAGAGAAGGCCCTGTCTTGTGTCCCCACCAACCGCGCTTGCGACGCAGGCGGGATCACGAGCAGGGCCTCTCCAGATGACCGAAGTGAACGCGTGGGTTCGTAGACGGAGATGCGGTCACGGAGGTAGGATGGTCCCAACCCGTTCAGGGCTTTGTAGGTAAGCACCTGCACCTTAAATTGGGCTCGGAAAATAAATGGCAGCCAGTGGAGCTCCTTGAACAGGAGGGTTGACCTCTCTCTGTAAGGGGCCCCAGTTAACATCCTGGCTGCCGCTCGTTGGACCAGTTGGAACTTCCGAGCCGTTTTCAAGGGCAGCCCCACGTAGAGTGCATTACAGTAGTCCAGTCTGGAGGTGACCAAGGCATGGACCACCCCGGCCAGATCAGCCTTCGCGAGGTACGGTCGCAGTTGGCGCACAAGTCTCAATTGTGCGAAGGCCCTCCCAGACACCGCCGACGCCTGAGCCTCGAGCGTAAGCGATGAATCCAAGAGGACCCCCAGACTGCGGACCTGTGGCTTCAGGGGGAGTGTAACCCCGTCCAGCACAGGTTGCCACCCTATACCCTGTTCAGGTTTACGGTCGACCAGGAGGACCTCTGTCTTGTCGGGATTGATCTTCAGCTTGTTCCTCCTCATCCAGATAGACACAGCGGCCAGGCACTCGTCCAGCACCCGAGAGGCCTCCTTGGAATTAGGTGGAAAAGAGTAGTAGAGCTGTGCGTCATCTGCATAGAGGTGACACCCAACTCCAAAACTCCGGATGACCTCTCCCAGCGGTTTCATGTAGATGTTAAAGAGCATGGGAGACAGAGTAGAACCTTGCGGGACCCCACAGCTCAAAGGCCAGGGGTTCGAGCAGGCGTCTCCCAGCTTCACCATCTGGGATCGACCCTCCAGGAAGGATCGGAGCCACGACAAAACCGTGCCCCTGAGACCCATCCCAGAGAGTCGTCCCAGAAGGATACCATGATCGATGGTATCGAAAGCCCTGAGATGTCCAAGAGAACCAACAGGGTCACACTCCCCCTGTCCAGCTCTCTACGGAGGTCATCCACCAAGGCTGTCTCGGTGCCGTGACCAGATGCACTAGATCTTATTTTCAGGGGATGTCTTAGTTTTCCATGAAGAAGAATTCATATTTATTGTTGAACAAAAAACAACATTTATTATCTATTGTACAGTAGTTATCATCACAAACCAGCATAACCAGACCAACTGTGAATCCTATCAAGAATTTCTTGTTACTACCATTATTTCCATGTACAACAATCTATGGTACCAATCTATTTACCAATCCTGCATGCTCTGGTATTCTGTTTGGCAGGCATGCTTCCAAACAACCTTTGCCAGGTCTTACTTTTGGGGGAGGCCTTATATTTAGCAATTCAGCAAAACCTCTACTAGGTCTTATTTTCAGGGGATGTCTTGTTTTCAGGGAAACGGTAAAAGTACAATAAGCACTTTCCTATATAAACATTAAAACTTACTCTATATACTGGCTCTTTAAAATTACGATAGCAGTGACGTGATAATAACAATGTCTGATTTGTATCATCCCAAGCTATCTCCATTTCCATTTCTAGCCTCCACTGTGGACTTTACTAATTTAGCTCGGATTTTTGGGCTGTAACTGTAAATGTGGCAACCTTTAATGTTATATTTTTGGAATAATCCACTAACAAGTCACAGGTAACTGCTGACTGTTGCCATGCTGCCCTTTCTTCCAAAAGGGCTCCTAGAAGATTGTTTCTAGGGTCATTATACAAAGGACAATGTAACAAATAGTGTATTAAATCTTCTCTTTCCCCTGACCCACAAATACAAAGTCATTGGGTATGAGGGATCCCCTATATCTTCCCTCTACCCAGCCTGGTGGCATTGTTTGGAAGCACAGGGCTGTAAATGCTTTTCTGAGGGCTACTGATGTTAGGTCTTGAAGATATTGTTAATAATATTGGTCACTCTTTAGTAGAGGGTACCAAGTAGTGAAACCCTGTTGTTTACTAGTCCGTAGGTTGTCAGATCATAATAATAGTAATAATAACAATAGATGCATCAATTTCAAAGATTTTATCTCTGATCTTTGACTTCTGCCAAACACAAGTTGTACTGATGGTACTCTGTTTTTTGTGTCTATTGAAGACTTTCTATTGCATTTCTCCATTGCACAAATGGTTTAGCAATCAATACACCAAGCTTCTGATGACCACCTTTCCCCCCAACTTGTCCTCCAAACACCACCCGGTACTTACAGAGTGCACCTTGTACATGACATGAGTAGGCTAGCAAAGGAAATCTGCTGAACCATTTGGCTTGAAAACTTAGACGTCTTTTCTTATCCGAATCAAATACTTATTGTGACAATGGAGTCTGTGGATTTTGCATTAACTGAGAATTCACTTGGTCATCAGAAACAGTCTTGTTCATATAAAGTTCAAGGTCTAACAGTGACACAGCTTCTTCTCTTCGCTCCTGTTCCATAGTTACCTTGGCAGGGCTTGGATTAGATGAACCCGTGGGAGACACCTCAGTTTCCACAGTTTCCTCATTTTCACCTGCAATCCAGGTCACCCCCCCCCCCCCCAATCCCATGCCTTAGACTTTGTCTGCTAGCTACCACATTTTGGCAGTTTCCACTATGGGCGTTTCCACTATGTCAGTTATTGCTACTATTGCAATGTAAATTGGTAGAAAGGTTGGTAATGATAGTGTGAATAATCAAAATTTGATTGTGACAGTGCTTGCAGTTCTGGAGGGACTCTAATTTTTTGCTTCTCATATATTTGGCATGGGGATTTGGTTAACCAGTTGAAATTCATGAGTAAACCAGGATTTTTTTTACCTGAAACACTTTGGGGGTGGTTTGAACCCCCAAACCGCCCCCTTGGCTACAGGCTTGAGTATGAGGCAGGGCTGTAACAATTCTTCACAAAATTAGAATGAGGTAAGACATTTTGGAGGGATTTCCCAACACAATGGGCAGCTGTGTTTCTCTAATCTTGAATCTTTAAAATGATATTTATTTGAAGCCCACTTTTCTCTCAGGACTTTCGCCTTAGTTTTAAATCTGCTGACACGAAGCAGGTGAATATAGCACTGAATGAAACATATAGAATAATCACAGGATGTCTCAAACCTACACCTGCTGATAGACTTTATAAGCTAGCTGGCATTCCCCCCCACCCCGACGTGCAACGGGAAGTTGCCAATTGTGACAGAAATAAAATTGAACACTGTGAATTATCATTATCTCCATTAAATATGTATCTAAATACACAAAACAAAACCAGACATACAATAGAGTTGTATCGGCAAAATGTGGGTGCTGTTTTTCCCTCCTGGATGCATTTCTCTCCTTGAGGTTTCCTCCTCTGGTTTGTTAGTAAAAAAGGGAGACTAAAAGAAGAGGAAAGCAACTAGTTAAAAAAACCAACAGCAAAGTGTAAAGCAGGGTTCCATGGCTTGTAAGCTGCCCTGAGTCTCTGAGGAGAGAGGGTGGGTTAAAAATAAAGATGATGATGATGATGATGATTATTATTATTATTATTATTATTTAGCATGCAACAGTACACCACTGTCTGTGCACCTTCAGGTCACCTGCTGACTTATGGTAACCTAAAGCAAGGAATTCTCAGAGGTATCTACCAGTTCCTTGCCAGAGTAAATTGCCAGAGTTTGTGCACTTCCGTGATTTGCCATGCCTACTGTGCAGGAAGCAGACTACACACCAGCTTCACTCAACCTGGGTGCCCTTAACATAGCCATGCTGCCTGACATTATTGGAGTTGTAGTGCAACACATCTAAAAGGCACTTGATTAGAAAACTGTGCTGTAGAGCAACTGATCCAGTTTGCTGGCAAGTGGGATTCATGTGAAGTTCACTGGATTCAGCCAAGTCAAACAATTCTAGAGGCTCTCGCTTTCTAGTACAGTAGAGTCCCGGTTATCCGACAGAAAGGGGCGGGCCAAATGTCGGATAACCGGAACTGTTGGATAATAGGGAGGCTGGGGGCTCGACGAGGAGAGAAGGTTAGTTGGAGACACTTTGCACTAGATGTCTGGCCAGGATGGTAATCATAGGCAGTTCGGAGAATGTGTTCACTGCCTCCTCCTTGATTTTGTTTTAAATTATTTTTGGGAAATTTTCTGTTCCAGCAAGCATTAAATCTTATGGCTTACTTATGTTTTATGCTATCACACTGAGTATTGTTCTCCACTGTAATCCATTTTAATGTTTTTTTAATTGTTTCTCTATTTTTCTCTTATGTTTAATTGTGTTTATACAGATTGTTGTATTTTACAATGTTCTTATTTAGTGGTGGTTTTGTTTTAATGGATTGTTGCTTTTATGTCTGTTGGACTTTCTTTCCCATATGTAAGCCGCCCTGAGTCCCTTTGGGAAGATGGTGACAGGGTATAAAAATGAAATGATGATGATGATGATGATGATTATTATTATTATTATTATTATTCATTCCTTGCTTAACTGCAAATCATTTTGTGTGACTGTTCTAGGACATAAAGCATATGGTATATGTCTCTCCATTAAGGAAATAAGGCCTGACTATTCATCCCACATTTGGGATGGGGAAAAATCACACTATAGGAAGTCCCTGAGTTACAAACATCCAACTTACACCCATCTCCTGGTAAAGAATGGGGGTGAGACAACAGGAAGTGAAAGAAATCTACCCCTAGAAAGGGAAATTCACTCCTGAAAGAGTTATCATGGGGAGAAAGGTGTTTCAGCTGAAGCTTTATCACCAGTGCTTCCACAACAAACCATTTTTTCAAAACCCAATTATCACAGAGACAGAAAGTGAAGTGAAATCTTCTGAACAGGGGCACAGACAGCAAAGCAAACATCACAGAGGTGTTCACCTTTCCCTATGCTATCCAAAGCTTATATATTGGCTGGAGTTACACTTTAAAATGTAGACCAAACCTACAAAACCCGTCTTGTTTATAACATGGGGACTGCCTGTACATGCCTTTGCAGAAGCTTCCATCTTTCAATATTCCCCTTAACACTGTGCGACAAATCTGAGCAGAAGGGAAATGTATGCTTCATAGCACTTGGCTGTGGTCAGACATGGCAAATAACGGAAGTGCACAAACTTTGGTTGTGTATTACCAAATGCTGTAGGCTACAATTCAGTGGAAGGTACTGGTAGGTTACTTCTGAGGATTCCTTGCCTAATGTTGCCATAAGTCAACAGGTGATTTGAAGGCGCACAGACAGCAGTGTACAGGTGCATGCTAAATAAGCCATGAAACTTTGCTTTACACTTTGTTGTTGGCTTTTTTAAACTAGTTACTTTCCTCTTCTTTTAGTCTTCCTTTTCAACTAATAAACCATAGGATGAAATCCCAAAGAGAAAAACACATCCAGCAGGGGAAAACAGCACCCACATTTAGCTGACACAACAAATCAGAAACAAAGATTTGGTTTGCTGCATCTGCTAAACAAGAGGCATGCACCAGCAAACTAATTGCAGGTGACAAGCCAGGATTCTTGCTATTCCTTGGCTTTTCAGATCATTTGAATTCAGTCTCTGACTGATTACCATGTTTTGGCCAATGATTTCCCGATCACCATCAGGACTTTCTTGTGTTTTGAGGGAACAAAATTTGCTTGCTTTTGCAAACGTATATACTTGGATTATTTGCATCAGTTATTTTAAATGTCGCTATTTGTTGTGTACTTGCTTTTCTAAAAATGAAGCTTCTTCAGCCCACATTGTGACAGATACGTCTGTGGGTGATGGGGGACATATGTCATTGTGTTCCCCTCCTTATTTATCATTGTACAATTCAGTGTAGAACACACAGCTCTCTTCCTACTCGTTTTTCTATTTATGATTGCCAATTAACAGATTAATATTTATTACTTGCAATTTCTGCTGATAGAAGTGGTCTAAGTACAGAGAACACTCCTTAAACACTCAAAGGTTAGAAAGAGAGGGACATTCAATAACCAACCTGCCGTCATTGTGTTTTCCCTCTTAAGCAATCGCTACAATGACCGAAATTAGCAAGTGCTTTTCTCTGATATGCTGGTATAGCAAAAATAATTAACTACTGTACTGTACAAATAGATATGTTCTGGCCTATTTATGAAAACTCATAAGGTAATGGTGGAAAAATGCAACATACTTACTTCCTGGTGCTTTTAGACGGCCTAAACGTTTAAAACATTGATCAATTTTTGTGCCGAGCCTAAATAAACATAGGCCACACTAGCACCCATGCTTGTCTGTTCCCCCACCATTTTGGGCACTGCTGTATCTTGGTAACTCACATATTTGATGTACCACTGCCTGTATATTTGTGAAATGTATGAGTGTGTGAAAAAACCTATGTTAAATCTCCAATGATTAAATTCTAACAACCAAATACATAAAACAAGGTGCCAGTTTTCAATTATTATTGACAACAGAATAATGTGCAATTTTCCGGTTATGCAATATCAATACTATTCAGCAATACAGAGCATTTTTGAATGTTAAAAACCCATAATATATATGGGTCTTTCTTTTAACTGGCTAGGGCTGATTGAAACTGCAGTACAGTATCAGCAAGGCTAAAAAGTGCCCACCCATCTGTTAATGAAGGACATAAGGATTCCTGCTGGAAGATCTCTGCCAGCTCCCCTTTTCTCTTTGGCCTTCCACATTGCTCCTCAGATTCTTCTGGAGGTTGCCTTAGTCTTTCTGAACACTTTCTCAACATGAATGGGGTGCTGCAGAAGGAAGTAGGAGAGGTTGGCAAGCAAGAGGACCACATTTTATGGATGACAAGCCTACACAAGTTGAAAGTTGTACATCAGCCACATATTATGACCCACCACTGTTTGATAACCTCCTATTGCTAGTTTGGCAAACAAGAAACACAGTATGGGGTTATGAACACCATTTTCTGAGACACGGCTTCTGTAAGCTGCTTAGAGTGAAGTGGAAAAAAAGAGGCAGCATTAAGTAGTTCTTCTCACCCTTCTGAAGTTTGGTGGACACATGTGGTCTAGTCACTCCAAAATAATGGGAATAAATGCCCTAGGATGGTAAGAATACAGATTGTTCCTTTTTTTGTACCAAACAAACGTGATAGTATGGTTGAAACATAGCTTTGTGAACTCACTAATTGTTCCTCTTCTGTTTCAGCTAAGTGTTTACACAACTACCCGATCAAGTATAGGTGCTGAGAATAATATCGATCTGGTTTTAAATGTGGAGAATTTTGATGTCGAGTCCAAATTTGAAAGGTATGAGGAATTTATAAATTGTTTGCAAAGTGATTCCCACTGAGCGCTATGTATTCTGACAAGCCTGTCTTAAGTACTTCTAAGACTCATTTATTTTAGTGACAGAGATAAGCATGTGTTTTAATCCCTTTCATTGAACTGACTGGGTCTTGAAGGTGTTTAACTTTAACTAGATTATCAAAGGCCCTGAAAGTTATCTAGCCATAACATTTTGTTTTATGTTTATTTAAAACATTTCTGTTCTTTTTCCCCATTGATCTCAATTCAGTTTGCAAAAATGATAAATAATCTGACCCCAATTTTAAGTATGTGCACTGAGAGGTAAGTTAGTAAATCAAATTGATGTTAATAGGATTTACTTCCAGATGATATACATAGATCCAAGCTTGTCTGTTTTAATTGTCTGTTTTGCACACAGCGTAGGTTGAAAAGCCTTTACAGAATTTAGCTTGGTTCTCCAGAAAAGCCCGATATGTGTGGTCACCATCAACCCCTTCTGTTTACTAACTTTTTTGACATTGCAGAAATTGGTGAGAGGTTTTTTATTTTTGTTCTTGGTACAGAAGACTTTGCAGAAGACTTAGATTAACATCCATGCTTCTGTACAATAAAAAACCACCCTGGTTTCTTTGTGACAGTTTGGAGTGGAGAAAGAGATGTAGTTTGGGATTGTGCAGAAGTCCTAGCTTGATGCTATACCTTGAAAAATCCAATAGGAAGGGAAAATAAATTGCTTATCTTTCTTTCCTTACCCTGTCTGCTCAGTTCTACTTAGGGCCCTTTCAGACAAGCCCTATATTTCAGGATCTGATCCCAGGTTTTCTATTTATTCTAGATTATGTGGCAGTGTGGACTCATATAATTCAGGTTAAAGTAGAAAACCTGGGATGAGATCCTGGAATATAGGGCCTGTCTGGAAGGGCCCCTGGAGAAAAGTATTTACTATCCCTAGTGCTTCCTTTAAACCAAGAAGTAGAAGGATATCCCCTCTCTCCCATAGAGAATAAGGCAGTTTCTGTCTTTAATGGCCAACAGATGCAAACGCTTTGATTCTGTCTTATCTAAATGGCCTTAGAAGTTTTTTACTTTTGCCAAATACAAAAGTTAAAACACTTATACAGTAAGATGAGAAAGAGACTCCTTTTCCCTACCATCCCAATAGCACCAACTCCTTCTCCTCGCCAAATCAGGACCATCCTGGATGCATTGCATACACGCACGCCTACCTTGGCATCATCCAGTTGGACGAGAGCGCACCAAAGTTGGGGGGAGAGATGGCTCTGGGATTTGGTCTGCTCTGGGGTTTAGTCTGAAGTTTAATGGAATGCTCTCAGAGATATACAGAGAGAAAGAGAGATGCATCCAAGACCTCTTTCCCAGTAATAAGATTCAAGGCTGCTAACACCTTTCAAACAATATAAGCTAGAATTAGCACAAAAGTCCCTAAAATATTAACATCAGCTTTAAAAACAGTTAAATAATTTTCACATTGAATGGTTAAACATTACAAAATTATTGAAATATGTTTTTAACATATATCCAATGCCAGCCTTTATTTTTTGACGGGAGGCACATTCCAAAATAGTTCTGAGTTAAATGCAGAGTGGTTTTTTCTTTTCCCATGAAAACTGCAAACCCAGTTTGAGAAGTGGAGACAGATGCACACAGTTCCTCACATGAGCAGCCAAGACATCACATATATTTGTGTGTGTGTTTATGTATGTGTCTGTGATCACATTTCTGTCATTTTGCATCTATGCACACATACCTCAACATCATATATATTTAAATACATTTGTATATTTGCGTGTCTCTATCTGTATGTATCTACAGTGGGGGGGAAAGTATTTAGTCAGATACCAATTGTACAAGTTCTCCCACTTAAAAAGGTGAGAGAGGCCTGTAATTGACATCATAGCTAGACCTCAAATATTAGAGACAATATGAGAAAACACATCAGTATCAGTATAAAAGACACCTGTCCACAACCTCAAGCAGCCACACTCCAAACTCCACTATCGTGAAGACCAAAGAGCTGTCCAAGGACATCAGAAACAAAATTGTAGCCCTGCACCAGACTGGGAAGACTGAATCTGCAATAGGCAAGCAGCTTGGTGTGAAGAAATCAACTGTGGGAGCAATAATTAGAAAATGGAAGAAATACAAGACCACTGATAATTTCCCTCGATCTGGGGCTCCACGCAAGATCTCCGTGCGGTCAAAATGATCACAAGAACGGTGAGCAAAAATTCCAGAACCACACAGGGAAACTAGTGAATGACCTGCAGAGAGCATCAGTAACACACTACGCCGCCAGGGACTCAGATCCTGCAGTGCCAGACGTGTCCCCCAGCTTAAACCAGTACATGTCTGGCCCTGACTAAAGTTTGCTAGAGAGCATTTGGATGATCCAGAAGAGTATTGGGAGAATGTCATATGGTCAGATGAAACCAAAGTAGAACTATTTGGCAGAAACACAACTCAATGTCGTGTTTGGAGGAGAAAGAATGCTGAGTTGCATCCAAAGAACACCATACCTACTGTAAAGCATGGGGGTGGCAACATCATGCTTTGGGGCTGTTTCTCTGCAAAGGGACCAGGGTGACTGATCTGCATACATGAAAGAATGAATGGGGCCATATATCGTGAGATTTTGAGTGCAAACCTCCTTCCATCAGCAAGGGCACTGAAGATAAAACGTGGCTGGGTCTTTCAGCAGGACAATGATCCCAAGCACACCGCCAGGGCAATGAAGGAGTGGCTTCTTGAGAAGCATTTCAAGGTCCTGGAGTGGCCTAGCCAGTCTCCAGATCTCAACCCTATAGAAAACCTTTGGAGGGAGTTGAAAGTCGATGTTGCCAAAAACATCACTGCTCTTGGGGAGATCTGCATGGAGGAATGGGCCAACATACCAGCAAGGTGTGCCACCTTGTGAGGACTTACATAAAATGTTTGACCTCTGTCATTGCCAATAACGGATATATAACAAAGTATTGAGATAAACTTCTGTTATAGACGAAATACTTATTTTCCACCATAATTTGCAAATAAATTCATGAAAAATCAGACAATGTGATTTTCTGGATGTGTTTTCTCATGTTGTCTCTCATAGTTGAAGTCTATGTATGATGTCAATTACAGGCCTCTGTCATCTTTTTAAGTAGGAGAACTTGTACAATTGGTATCTGACTAAATACTTTCCCCCACTGTACATATATGCATTCAGGATGTACTTCTAAAGTTCTGAATTAGATAAATGGGCATGGGAGGGGTCTCATTTTTCTTATTTAAAATGCTATCATTTTTTCATTATTCAAATGTTATTTATTTTGTCTGCAGTAAGACTGCTATCACTGAACCTGAGGCAAAGTGTAAAAGCTTGTTTTTATGTTTTGGGTTTTTAGGACAGTTAATGTATCTGTACCAAAGAAAACACGAAATAACGGAACATTATATGCATACATATTTCTTCATCATGCTGGAATTCAGCCTTGGCAGGATGGTAAACAAGTACACATAGTAAGCCCTCTGACTACATACATGGTACCGAAACCTGAAGAAATTAATCTTATCACAGGAGAATCTGTCACACAGGTGAGATTTCTTTTTCCTTTGCTTTTCTCTGCCGTGTGCACATTGCTACGATGTTATTTGAAAACATTCTCTGTATTAACTCAAAATATTAATTTTGGGCAGTTTCTTGCTTTGCTCTTACTTGCAAATGAGCACGCTTTTAAAAATGTAGCCATGGTCAATACATTGAAGGCAGGGATATGACATTTACTATCATCTCCATTTTCTTGGAAATAGTGAATCAACTTCGTGGAAACCCAATAAATACTATCACATTGGCTTCATCATAGACATTTGGAACAGCTCAAATTTCAGTACCATTGCTTCTGTTTTCGTCAAAGCCTGCCTAAGTATTAGCTTCTCAGTTACTGTATTCAACATTTTAATGTTCATGTGGCTTGTTGTGAACTTAGATTTCCAAACCTCTCATTTTTGCTTTTGCCTCTTTTGTCTTAAATTGAAAAGCAAATTGAAGCAGGAAAAAAGCAGACTTATGCCCTAGATGAGCCCGTCTCACATTGGAGGTCCAAGTTGACCTTAAATGTTATGGTGGAAGATTTTGTCTTTGATGGGTCCTCTCTCCCAGCTGATGTGCACAGATACATGAAAATGTAAGTTACTATTGATGCTTTTTGTTGCTAGTTCTAAAGATAGTAATATATTAGAATACTTCAGAGCAATGGCCTAGGGGCAACACATGCAGATTAATTTTAGAAAAGAGAAAGGTTGTTGAATGCTATATAAAAGTTGTTTGAGTATTTCTAGCAGATTACCTGCTTTTTGGGAAACCTGTTTTATTGGGTTGGGAGATTGCCCTCAGTTGTACAACTGCTACTTAATCTTTTCCACTGAAGCATGGGAAAGTTAGATAACTTGTATTTAAACCAGGGTCGCCTTGAGGAAACTAGCATCTCGCAATCTACCTTTCTTCAAAAGTTGGAAATTAAAATGACATCTCACTGTGTATGAGCTCCCTCTGTCCTCTCCAGTAGGGACATGAGAGAAGCCTCCCACAAGGATGGTTAAAAACATCAAACATGGGCAACATCCTTGCAGAAGGCCAATTTTCTCACACCAGAAGTGATTTGCAGTTTCTCAAGTCACTCCTGACACAGAAAAAAAAACACTGTGTATATTGCCCTAAAGTTTTTAGGAAGGTTTAAGACAAATGTAATGGATAAAATGTAATACCTAACACACTTCAGGAGTTAACTATGTTGAACCTTACATTTCTGCAAGAGAACTGCATTCACAGAAAAATTAAAAGAAACTCCCAGTGCCCCATCCCCAAATAGCCTTATATCCAGCTCCATTGCTTAATATGGTGCTCATTGAAAACAATGTCTTTGCCTTTAGAATTGGCAGTCTTAAAGTGCATTTACACTGTTGAATTAATGCAGTTTGACACCACTTAAATTACCATGACTTAATGCATCTTGGAAGTTGTAGTTTTACTAGGTCTTTAGCCCTTTCTTCAAAAGAGTGCTGGTGCTTCACCAGACTACAATGGCAATTAAAGTAGTGTTAAACTGCATTAATTTGACAATGTAAGAGCCAGCTTAGGTTACAGTTCCAAACAAGGGTCACATTTGGAAGAACATGCCACGCACTCCATGAAAGATCAATGAAATTCGATCTGCTGTTCTGAGAGATACAGACTTGAGTAGAGAAACCCTCAGTTTCTGTACATATTCAGAGGAGGAAATTAATGTATTCTTCCTCTTACTCTCTCTGTTAGTTAAATGTTCAGTCTTGTTGTCAAGCATATAGATTGTTTGCTTTGTACTGAAAAATATGTCTGGTGAAATATTTATTGAGTCATGACATTCTTGTTCCAATACGAATCTTTTTACAATAAAATGTTGTTAAAATATAGGGTTCAGTTGGGCAAGACAGTGCATTATCTTCCAATATTATTTATTGATCAGCTGAGCAACAGAGTGAAAGATTTAATGGTAAGTTTTGTTTATTTATTCAGATAAATAACCCTTTATTCAGCCTTGATGTTTTCTTGATGATCTCAGCATGAGCTACATTTCTAGCACAACTTAGAATAATTGTTAATAATATTGTAAAACAATTCAACAAAATAAAAAATGCATAATGCAGATTATTAATATTATTATTATTCATTGTTATTTATTTTATATATTTACTGATTTTCTCCCCATACTATCTCCCAAGGTGACTTATAATCAAAAACAGACATAACCAAAATCCTAGTAAGCTATAATATTAAATAATATTAGACATTAACTAGGTTATATAAAAACTACTGAATTAAAAACATTTCAAAACAAATCATTGCAGCAAATATACCTTTATATTTAAATCGCTATTCTCTTGATGAAGATTAAATATAATTTCTTCCAGATGTGGAATCATTTGAACTATTATTGAAATAAATGTTATTTTCAAAATATAGTTCAGGAAATAATTATTTTAGGGGTTATATATTTTTATGAAGGATATTGTTTGTCTCTATGAATCTGTTTTTACATCCTTAATATTCTTCATTAATGCTAGTAAGACACCATATATCTAATATGTTGAATACCGTAAAATCGTCTCCTATTATTAATTTTTGTTAAAAGTATTAATTCTGTCCCAGTATTCTATGCCATTTTGCCTTTAACTCCTGTATTAATGTTATTTATTAGCCCTATTTCATGAATTGGTTTTCTGTTTTTTTCCTTTGTACTTGACTACAGTGATTTTTTTAAGGTCATAATTTAATGATTTAACATTCTCAATTGTATGATGTGAGCCTTTTACATATAGTTTGGAACACAAATTGGAATACATTTTGAAAGAAATGTCAACCTGAATCTTGTTATTCTCAAAACCTAATTCAGATTATAAACCGTTCAACAACAGAGCTGCCGCTTACAGTGTCATATGATCAAATATCATTAGGAAAACTCAGATTTTGGATCCACATGCAAGATGCTGTGTATTCCTTGCAGCAGTTTGGTAAGCTTCTGTTTTTGTTAGATTGGGTGGGTGATGGGGTATATTAAAAAGATTTATTAAACACGTTTTCCAGGTGCAACATTGGTTCTACTGGTTGGCCATTGCCTGCAATGATATTGGATGGGGCGGTGGAATTATTAAACATGGCCTGCTTAAAAATATTGAAGATTGCAAATAATTTTTATTTTGGATATTTTTAGCTTTTGTACCATTCAAGATATGATGCCATTTTGCATTCTAGAGACTATAAAGAATGTGCTGGTTCTCCTTTAGTTTGTGCACAATACATATACACAGAACAGATGGAAAAGTGAAATGCTTCCTAGTTTGTACCATTTGAGATTGCAAAGCAGGATGTAATTGCTGAATGTTTCTCCATCAAAGCAATTGGCTAAACTTGGTGGAGATAACGGAAGTAAAAACAAAAAAAAACTGTCTTCTACCTCATATTCTAGTTACCTTTGGGCACATCTACACTGATGGCTTCCTGTGGAATGGGCCTGCTTCATCTGAATGGAGCTCATCTGGAATAACGGAACAAGGTTGCATTAATGCAGCCTTGCCTTATGTTAACCAATGTCAGGATAGTCCAGGTTCTGGCCCACAATTCAGAATATACCCCAGCTTTGGATCAGTGTAAACTGTTGGGCTGGTTTCAAGACATAACTAGCCACAACTGTTTTCACTGTCATCCATGTTTCCTGGGCGTGGGCAGCCCAGTGGCACAGGATGGCACTTACTGTCTTCTCCTATCCTTCATTTTGCATAGGTCTCTATGTGCAACATTGGGTGACCATTTCCTGCAGTGTCATTGGGCATGGTGGTGGGTTGATCCGGAAAATGGGGAAAGAGGAAAGACCAATTGTTCCTCCTCATTCCTTTGTCAACCTAGCCAACATCACTGCAGGTGATAGCCAACTAATAGAATCCATGTCATGGCTGGAAATTGCTGCAACATGGAAAATGTCATGGAATGATAAGAGTGGCTAATCAGTGGCTAGGGAATAGATCACGCCAGATCAATCCAAGGATAGTGGGTTAGTGTAGCAACTATTCCCAAAGTTGCTGGGAATATTTTTATTGAGAAGGAGTTCAGTTGTACAGCCCACTTTAGAAAGTTGTGGCATTGTGTTTGCAATAGTTAAATTGGCAAAATGACTGGTTTGAATCATGTCACAAATACCACAGTTGGCATAGTTTAAAGGCATGAGAGATTTTTTTTTCCAATCAATTGAAAGACTGTTTATGCTCAACAGCCCGTATCCAACCACGTCCTTGCAGTCATGTGGTTTAGCTGGTTTTGCCAAAAGGAGTAGTAGACCAATGGGTTTTCCAATGTGGTTGCAATTCCTGTCATCCATGTGTCATGGTGAATGAGGCTCATGTCATTTAGAGTTCAGTGGTTGGTTCCTTACTCCAGATATAAAAGGGAAAATAGTATGTGTTTTGATAGTTACAAGTCTGAGCTATGTGGAATTGTAGAAACATCTTGTACTCATGCATTTCCTGTTTGTTTTTCTAGGCTTTTCAGAAAAAGATGCTGATGAAGTTAAGGGAATTTTTGTGGATACAAACCTCTATTTTCTTGCTTTGACATTCTTTGTAGCAGCTTTTCATGTAAGTGGATCGTTCACAGTGAATCCTTTTGAGAGAGAAATGGAGCAGCAGAAATCTTTACATATACTGTAGTTCCTAAGTACAGTATTAATTTTCATAAAACAGAGTTGAGGCAAGGTACACTTGAATACCTTGAAAACTTACAATGCCTGTGGTAGAACATTCTTCTTAAATGTATTAATTTTATACCAAATCTTTGATTTAAATGATGCCCATCTAACTAAAGAGATATTTCAGTAAACATTGCAAACAAATTTGATTTGTGGTAATATCTTGAGCACCCAATATGTCTGTATATCTAATAGCTTATGGAAACTAATAAAATGGTTAGTTGACAAACAACTTGTAGGGAATATTATGCCCAGAAAACAAATAACTGATAAAGAAAACTCTGGCATGGGGAAATAATTAGCATATAACACTGTCTTATATTCATGTGTTCCATTTATGAACCTAGAGATTACTTGATTTTGCCTAATTGGACATGACTAAATTTCCATATATATTGTAAGTCACACGTTAAGGGACAAAGAGGCCATCATTGTTGTGCACACTTTTTAGGTGAAAGAAGTGGAAATGTATCCTGTTTGCAATCAGTCAAGCTAGAAGAGAGGCAGAAAATCTGAATCCATTCAAAAATTCTGATAGAAAATCAATTATCTTTATGTTCTTAAAAACTGCCAGTTGTTTATCAAAGTTCTTTACAACCTCAAGGCACATAATGACAAACAATCAAATTTGCAACTTACCTTAAACTATCAGTTCCTGTCTATGACAAATAAAACCAACCTGGGCTTATATATTTGCCAATATTGCAGCTAATATTTAATTAAAAATTGATATATGCTTTGCTTATCTGTAGTCTTTGCCTAGTTTAGGAACAACCCCCATGTTGTTCAACATATACATGAAGCTGCTGGGAGAGATCAGCTGGAGTTTCAGGGTGCGGTGTCATCTGTACGCAGATGATGTCCAACTCTGTCACTCCTTTCCACCTGTCATTAAGGAGGCTGCTCAGGTCCTGAACTGGTGTCTGGCCGCTGTGTCAGATTGGATGAGGGCGAACAAATTGAAACTGAATCCAGACAAGATGGAGGTCCTCCTGGTCAGTCGTAGGGCCGAACAGGGAATAGGGTTACAGCCTGTGTTGGACGGGGTTGCACTCCCCCTGAAGACATAGGTTTGCAGTCTCGGGGTTCGCCTGGACTCATTGCTGAGCCTGGAACCCCAGGTTTCAGCGGTGGCCAGGGGAGCCTTCACACAATTCAGACTTGTGCGCCAGCTGTACCCGTTCCTTGGGAAGTCTGACTTGGCCACGGTGGTCCACGCTCTGGTTACATCCCGTTTGGACTACTGCAACGCTCTCTACGTGGGGTTGCCTTTGAAGATGGCCCAGAAGCTTCAACTAGTACAACGAGTGGCAGCCATATTAATAACTCGGGCGGCTTATAGGGAGCGTACCACCCCCCTACTAAGCCAGCTCCACTGGATGCCGATATGCTACCAAGCCAAATTCAAAGTGCTGGTTTTGACCTATAAAGCCCTAAACGGTTCTGGCCCAAGTTACTTGTCCGAACGTATCTTCTCCTATGAGCCAGGAAGATCCCTAAGGTCATCTGGTGAGGCTCTGCTCTTGGTCCCACCTGCCTCGCAAGCACGGCAGGCAGGAACGAGGGACAGGACCTTTTCGGTGGTGGCTCCCTGGCTGTGGAACACCCTCCCCAGAGATATACGGCAAGCCCCAACCCTTCTGAGTTTTAGAAAAGCCCTGAAAACATGGCTATGTGCCCAGGTTTTCGATGATTAAATGATAAAGACGACCCGGACTGACTTATGGCCACAGTACGAGGATATTGGATGAATGGACTTTAACTAAAAGTTTTATATTTTTATATTGTTTTATGTGTTGTAATTGGATTTTATTCATTGCTATGTTTTAAATGTGTGTAGGCATCGAATTGTTGCCAATTGTGTACGCTGCCCTGAGTCCCTTCGGGTGAGAAGGGTGGGATTTAAATTTTGTAAATAATAAAATAAACTGATAAAAGCTTTATACATAGATATTGGACTGGAATTTGCATAAAAACTACTTTGATATAAACAGAAAAATCTGGGAAGTAATAGTATATTTCAATATTTTTTATTCCAGTCAGTAGAGAAACTGTTTGGCCATAGAATTTTTCCCATTTTGTGATGGACTCAAATATGTTTATAAATCTCTTGCACTCACAAGTCAGCTGCAAGGGATATTTATGCTGTAGATTAAAATATGCCAGAATTAAGTTTTAAAAAGAGCAAGCATCCATGTCTCCAGTAATATGAGCTTCATCCATTTTTTATGAATACAATACCCTTTACTTGTTTAGCATTTCAAAGAGTCTTTATTATGTCGCATGCAGAATTATGTAAACCAAGGCTTGCCTGGCATGATTATTTGAATCAAAGAATAGTGTTTTAAAGGGGGAAGATGAATCATAATTTAACCATGACTCTTTTAAAAATATTTATATAGGTTATGCATACAGCTTTATGAATATGAATGGAGAATAACAATGATATTTGTTAGGGAATTCTGATATGTAAGCATGTTTTTGCTGCATCTAAAATATAGAGCCCTGAGTTACAAACATCTGACTTACAAACTACATAGTTAACCGGGGAGGGGGGGGGGGGGTGAGACAACAGGAGGTGAGAAAAATCTACACCTGAAAAAGTTATCATGTGGAAAAGGTGTCTCCACTGAAACTCTCTCACCAATGCTTGTTTCGACAACAAGACAATGTTTTCAAAATCCAGTTATCATAGGGACAGAAAGTGAGATTATATCTTCTGAATCGGGGCACAGACAGCAAAACAAATGTTATAGGGATGTCAATCCTTTCCTATGCTATCAAAAGCTTCTATCTATCTATAGATATAGATATACATACTATATATCACACACACACTTATTTGGCTGGAGTTCGACTTTTAAAATGTATCTGTTCTGACTTATGTACAAATTAAACTTAAGAAGAAACCTACAGAACCTATCTTGTTTGTAACTTAGGGTCTGCCTATACATGCTAAATTTCCCAATATAGTTTGCTCTTTACGTTCCTGGTGGGAAAGTTTTGCAATGTGTGTACTTTTCTTAGTCAAACATCCACAGTAAGCAAAGTGTACTGTGGTTAATTTGCAGCTCTTGCTGACTGTATAGAAGATAGCCAGGAGAACAGCATTCATAAAGATAAAGGGCAAGGCTTTTTTTTTCCAGACAAATGAAAGGCCACAAACAGCAATATGGCTCTAATCACTGTAGTAGACAGATGTGGTGAGATGTGCTAACTGTATAACTCTTTAATTATATTGCTGTCTTTTGCTGGCAGTTCTGGGCTAATGATGTGCCATTATTTTATATTTGCAGCTTCTCTTTGATTTCCTTGCATTTAAAAATGATATCAGCTTCTGGAAAAAAAAGAAGAGCATGATTGGCATGTCCACAAAAGCAGGTATGAATGCATTTTTGACCTTAGAGGGATTCTGTACTGTCTTCGTGTTGTGACAATGCCAGGTTGTTTCTTCCAGCAAAATGTCAGCCATCAAAATTGTAAATAAACCTTGCTAATAAAATTACAACGCCAGTAACAATGTGGGATCTGCAGTTAAATTTTTTTGCAGTGTAACGTTGAATAGAGCAAAGTTGCCTTGAAATGTCCTCCTCATATAGTTATGGGTGTTCCTTGTCAGGCTTCAGCATCTTGTTACTCCTTTACTGGCAAGGAGGAAATGTTTTGAGAAGGGCCTACTCACATCCAAAGTGATGTATTTTGCTTGGTTGCATGGTCCCCAGAATTCACCTGACCATGCCATACACTAATATCAGTCTGGGTAGGCAGCTACCTTCAAGATCTCCTTTGAATAAAAAGTGTTCAGAAGAGATATTTCACTCTTATTTAAAAACTTTTGCTCTGGGCTTCACACGCCCCAGAACAAAAGGCACAAAATAAAGCTCCCCAGTCATCGTAAGGTGCTAGGTGTGAAGGATCTGTTTGTCAGTTCATGCATCTCACACTGTTATTTACTTTCTTTGTGTTCATATTAACTGATTTTTTATAATAATGTAACCCCCCCCCCACCACCACCACCAAAAAAAACCCTAAGCCTTTCAAATGCTGGATGATTGTCAAAAATGCTTGATTTTATATACGTGTATACCTGAGGTTGCACACACTTTTCTTGGGCAGAAAGGGGTCATGAAAATTTTTTTTAATTTGTTCTGTATTTTTTTTTTAATTGTTGTATGTGAACGACAAACAAAAAGCAAAAATCAAGTAGGCTCGGGCTGTGACGCAGGCTGGAGAGCAGCTGCAATGAATCACTGCAATGAATCACTCTGACCAGGAGGTCATGAGTTCGAGGCCCGCTCGGAGCCTATGTTTGTCTTGTCTTTGTTCTATGTTAAAAGGCATTGAATGTTTGCCTATATGTGTAATGTGATCCGCCCTGAGTCCCCTTCAGGGTGAGAAGGGCGGAATATAAATGCTGTAAATAAATAAATAAGTACAAATAGTATAGTAACTAACAGAAACTGTACAATTATAACATTTTATCAAACCCTTACCCACTTTCCCCACACCTGTGAACCTATGACTACAGACATTACTCAATGTGAATCTTCTACCTATTCAAGCCTACCCTTATATCTGTTTTAATAAATTCCCCTTGCGGCTACTTTAAAGTCTACATTTGTCTTCTTTTCCAAATATCCAAATGCCAGCCTCCATTTTTAGCAAATTCCTCATTATTTGCTCCCCGAATATCATTTGTTAACTTGGCCGTTAGAATATATTCTAATAGTTTTTTTCTCCAGTCCTTCAGAAGTAACTCTTTTTCTCCCTTCCAAGATTTCACTATTGTTAATCTCACAGCAACAAAACTATATTGGCAAATGTCTTCATCTCCTTTGCTGATTCTCTCTCTAAATAATTCTTTAAAAAATTCTGTGTTTTTCTTAACCTTTTTCGTAATCTTTTTAAATTTCTTTAACCACCTTTTTCCAAAAAGAATTTTACCTCACCTATAAGTCCATCAAACATGGAAAAAAGTGCTTTTCTGCATCTTGCACCTCTAGTATTCCCCTTGATAAAATTTATCTAATTTAGCTATCATCTCTGGGATTATGTAGCTTCTGCAAAACAGTTTGTGCCTATTTTCTCTAATGGATTCAGCTTTTGAAATTTTAAATCCTCTTTTCCATAGCTATTCCCAATTTTCCAATTCAATAAATTTATCAAGCAGAAAGTGGTTGTGAGTGAGAGGGAGGCCTGAAGAGAGAGGGCCAGTGGAAATTTGAATAAGGGGCCACAATTGGCTCCCGGGCCAGACTTTGGACATGCCTACCTTAGAGAGTCTGAATTAATGAGTTTTTCCATGGGTGCTTCTTTGACATGTAGCTCCTTAACTATTATAATTTAGATTTTCGGGGGAACCATTTAGTATGGAATTCTCCAAACCGAAAACTGATTTCTTGTTAAATTTCATTTTGCACAGTGCTTTGGCGATGTTTTAGTACCGTGATCATATTTCTTTTCCTCTTGGATGAGCAGACAAGCTTGTTAGTGCTGATTCCAGCTGGTATTGGAGCAGTGATTGAGGTGAGTTGCCACACATCTGTGTTTGCTATGTATACACCCAGGCAACCCAGTTTGGAAAGCAGCTTAGCAAGAATGTGTGGATTTAAACTGACTTAATCCAATTTACTTTAACAGGTCAAAAACCGCTTAATTCCAATTGATATGTCTTTTCAACCAGTTTGAAGATTGATGGTGATATAAGCTAACTGAAAAGCAATAGCTAATTTAAACCTATTCTGGTTTGATTCACATTTAAAATTTAAATTCTGGACCAATGAGAGCTTAATTTTACTTCGCAAAAATGGCTATTTTTAAAATTTGCATAATTTGTTTTGCTATTCCCTCAATGGTGCAAAGTGCAGTCCGCAAATCATGTTAGTTATTTCCGTCACTGAAGTTTCAGAGGCAGGAGTTCTGAATTCTTCATTGTTGAAACCACTGACTGTCTCGTTCCCATCTCAGTTTTATTTTCTCTGCCTTGCTAGTGATTGAGTCTTTCTTTCTCTCCCTATACTTCTTAATGCTCCCCATTTCTCTTTTAACTAATGTATTACTTTATACTTAAAATTTTAAAAGGCCTTTTTTTTTGCAGTAAAGCTCCTTTTCTAATGAAGAGTAAAAAAGGTGCATTTTTCTGTGCTCTAGCAGAACTGCAACATAAGCACAATTGAGTATTGGATTAGCTATCATAATGGCTTATTCACATGTTATTTTTATTGCCCCCTCCTCTCATGACACTGACTTAGTATGTGAAACTGAAAACTCACTGATTTTCATTATGTGGTTTCTTGTTCAAATTTGGTACATTTTGGGCTTACAAAGGTTGTTGCAGTACTGTGTCCTATTTACATGTTAAACTGGCCACGGAAATAACCCTCTCTTGTGAAAGGAAAAGGAGGCTGTAGGAAAATAAATGCGAATTCTCTAGAGATTTAGACGTATAATTGCTTGAAAACTAAATAAAAATACAGCTTTCTAAGAAAATCTTGCATTGAATGTGTCGCTCCTGATGACAACATTTTGCTGAGTCTTTACTTAGATTACGAAGCATTTCCAGAGCATAGTTTCACCCCCCATTTCATTAGTCAAAAACCATACCATACTCCAGATGAAAGTTATAACTGAAATGTCTTTCCATAAGAATCCAAGGCTTCATATTGTCTTGATTTTGAAAATATTATTGCAATATTTTGTTGTCAAATTACTCTGGTCAAATTATAAAACAGATGTGCTTTTGTGATTTTATCTTCCAGCTTTGGAAAGTGAAGAAAGCATTGAAAATTACAATTGAATGGAATAGCCTAATGCCAGTGATTAAGGTAACATATCTCTCTGTCCCCCCCTCTCTCTGAGTCATCTGTCACCCCACTCAACCACATTTTATCTTCTGAGATAGCCCTAATTGCAGTGTTTACTAAGAAGGACTAAAAGATATGTGGGATCTGTGATTAACAGAAGTTGATAATCGTGTTGGTGGTAGCACAAAATAAGGTTAACCACTCTCTCTTTCTCTCTATCCCATCCCAGGCCTGAAGCTAGATTGAAATGAATCTAAATAGTCAATCTGATCCAGGGAACCTGGAGCTGGGAGACCACCTTACACTTACACTCCAGTATCTTTTACAAAGCTGGAATATTAAAGATTGCATTTATCTCAGGAAGGATCTTTATTAAGCAGCGATGTGGGCAGTACCAGCCACCCCATTTTAAATACATATACAAACATTCTAACCCAACAGGGTGCAGAATAGGATGCCTGGTCAGGTATAGGGAATTCATCCAAAAATTGGGTGGCCCTCAGGTTCTGTTGCCTATAATTCTCCATGATTTTTAATCTTCTTGAATGTCATGCTTCAGGAGGCAAGGTTTAGCTAAAGGTCCTTTAGTCAAAGTCCTCTGGGTATTATTTTTATCTCAGAGTGATATATTTATTTTTGAAACCAAGGCTATGTAACAATCAAAATTCCCTTGGGTACAGTTTTAGTATATGTATTTGGTTCGCCTGACTGCTTCTGTTCCTGTATTTTCTACAGTTTGGAGCTTTTACAGAGTCAGAAAAGAAAACTGAAGAGTATGATACCCAGGTAAGAGAAATCTATGAAGTAATCTTTAATGCAGATATTTACTGCTAAACCAGGTTGACGGGTTAATTGTGAAGCTTCATATTGAAATACAAGTATGAGGATATTTTAAGCAGAATTTATAATAGGAATTTCAGGGTTCCGGAAATTGCAAGACACAAAATATTTATGTAATTTGCTTTCATGTCTTTAAATGTTTTGGGCTGGATATCACCTGCCCAGTAGAAAAATACCACTTTTGGAATCTGCTAAGAGTGGGAAAAACAAATAACCCTTCCCCCAAAGCCGCAAGAACTGGCAGCATACAGCTGAAAATAGAAGCCAGAAATCACTGCCAGCATTTTTCTGCTCAGCAACCAGTTTTCAGGCAGGTGCAGCCAATTGCTGGTGGGGAAGGTTGGTTGGCCCAAAACTGGTTCCTGCATCCAGTTGCCATCATTGATCAGAACAGGACTAATGAAGTACAGTTGATCTGTATCTAACACAGATCTAAAAATTGTTGTTTTGGAAGTGTTACCTGAAGATGCAAAATTGTCTGCCCAGTCTACCAGATGACAAATTGGAAACTGAATAGTTAGCAGTAGTTAGGTATTGGATTCTTGTGATAATCCAAACGATTGAAGAATTGAGCTAAGCAAGGCCTTATAAAAGGATAATGCTATCCAGAAAGATTTTGGTTTTCCTTGAGTAGCGTTTTCTATCTAAAACAAAAGGGATGTAAATTATTGTCTGAATAACATCAATTGAATGGGATCTGTAGGTTCAAATTTGTGTGACTGGTTCAGCCACAAATTTCTCAGTGATTTGGCTGTTATAAGAGAAATAAAAACCATGTACATCGGCTTGATCTCAGTGAAGGAAAAGTGAATTCCAAAAATATATGGATCTGGTAAACTTTTGTTTCTTTCTCTTAGGCCATGAAATACTTATCATATTTGCTGTACCCACTGTGTATTGGAGGTGCAGTTTATTCACTGCTCAATATTAAATACAAAAGGTAAGGGTGCTATAAATGTATTTTTTAAATCTGAAACACACATTTGGATTGATCATTGAGGTTGCCTAGCTTGCTGACAACATCAATGTATTTATTTCGGGGAGATTAGAAAGAGCTCTAAAATAATCTTTTCAAACCTGGAGAAAAGATATTTAAAAAGCAAGCAGGTTCATTGTAAACAAGTATAAATGGATATATTTATTTATTTATTTACAGTATTTATATTCTGCCCTTCTCACCCCGAAGGGGACTCAGGGCGGATCACATTATACACACATAGGGCAAACATTCAATGCCCATAAACACATCAAACAGAGACCGAGACAGACAGACACAGAGGCAATTTAACCTGCTCCTGAGGGGATGTTCGATTCTGGCCACAGGGGGGAGCAGCTGCTTCATCATCCACTCTGACGGCACTTCCTCATTACAGGTTGTAAATTAGTTAAACGCCTCCCCACTTTTTTTATAAGTGGTATCTTATTTCCTACTTGATAGATGCAACTATATTTCGGGTTGCTAGGTCAGCAACGAGCAGGAGCTATTTTTTTATTTTTAATTGACGGGTGCTCACCCCGCCACGGGCTGGCCTCGAACTCATGACCTCATGGTCAGAGTGATTGTAGCTGCTCAACAGCCTGCGCCACAGCCCGGCCCCTTGATCATCACAACTTCATGATGGCATTTAGGACCCTTCCACACAGCCATATAACCCAAAATATCAAGGCAGAAAATCCCACAATACCTGCTTTGAACTGGGATGTATGGCAGTTCAGACAGATATTGTGGGATTTCCTGTCTTTTTTAAAAAAATAAATTTTTATTGTGGGATTTATTTTCCAAGAATATTACATTAAAAAGTGGGGGAACAATCAATAGGGATAGGAAAGTTGGAAAGGATAGCTCTACTCTAGGAGTCTACTCTACTCTATCTAACACTAAAGGTAGTTGGGTACAGGAAATCGGGGAGGGACTGGGGGATATCGTCGACTTCCAATCTCCTTCTTTGCGGCAAATTCCTTTCACTTCTTTGATAATCACTATGGCTTCCCCTACTCTTACCTAGACCTTATTTTATTTCGTTCTTGCATTTTCTTCTAAACCGTTATTAACATTTTCATTTTCCTTTGTAACATATATTTTTTTAGTGGTGACCAATCTGTTTTTTTTTTTTTTTTTGCTTTTCACTCCTTGGAAGTACTTTAATGTTTGAGTCAATACATCCATGTTCGTAGTATCCATTATCCTTAAGATCCATTGATCTATTGTGGGTTTTTCTTTTGATCTCCAAACTTTCGCATAATTTATCCTGGCAGCCGTTGTTATTATTATTATTATTATTATTATTATTAAACTTATATACCGCTACTCCCGGTTTGGCTCGGAGCGGTTTACAAAAATAGATTAAAACAATACACTTGGCTTTAAAAATAGCAATAAAAACAATAAAAGCAACAATAAAAGCAACAATAAAAACAGACATAGAAATGAAAGAGTTTCTCTTCATTCTCTGTCATTTTACAGTCAATTATTCCCAACAGATAGTATTCTGGTTTCAATAGAATTTTTACATTTAAGATTTTCTGTACCTCTTCATGAATCTCCGACCAGTATTTCATAGCCACTTTGCAGTTCCACCACATATGTATGAATGTTCCTGTTTTTTCTTCACATTTCCAACATTTGTCACTCAGTTTTGGATACATTTTTGCCAATTTTTGGGGTGTAATGTACGACTTATACATCATCTTAGTCCAATTTTCCTTTAAGTCCTGTGCGTATGTCCATTTGTTTTTAATTGTCCACATTTTTTCCCAATCTTCTAACATATTTCGCCCACATACTCATACAGTCTTTTACTTCTTCCATCATCGTTGACCATTCCAGAAGTTTTTTGTATATTTTCGATATTTGTTTCTTACTTGATTTCATAATTCTGTCCCATGTTGTTTCATTTTCCTCAAAAGCAATCTTAATATCCTGATTAAAATAGTCCTTAATTTGAAAATATTGGAACCACGAGATCTCTTGGTCTATTTTCTTTATTTCTTCCTGTGATTTAAGAGTCCACTTCCCATCTCGTTTTATAATTATATCACTGTAAGTTAGCCAAACCTTTCTTATTATTTATTTATTTATTTATTTGCTACATTTATATGCCGCCCTTCTCACCCCGAAGGGGACTCAGAGCGGCTTACAAATTAAATTTACATACAATATTATTATTCTTGGAGTTTCTCTCCTATGGCATGCCTCCAGAGGTGATATCCACCTTGGTGTTCTGATATAAAAATTTTGTTTATATTTTCCCCATACTTTTAAGAGAGCTGCTCTGATAAAATGATTTCCAATTTTTTTTTCCAATCTCTTCTTATCGTACCACATGTAGGCATGCCACCCTGCTCTTAAATCGAATCCTTCCAAGTTTAACATTGATTGATCTTTTAGAGTTGCCCAATCTTTGACCCAACCTAATGCACATGACTCGTAGTATAGTTGTAGATCCGGAAGTCCTAGACCTCCTCTTTTCTTTTCATCCATCAAATTTAACATTTTTACCCTTGGTTTTTTTCCCTGCCAAATAAATTTGGATAGCTCAGTGTTCCAGCGCTTGAATATTTTATTATTTCTAATAATTGGGATTGTTCTAAATAAATAAAGTAGTTTTGGAAGGACATTCATTTTGATTGTTGCAATTCTTCCTAACAATGATAGATTTAGGAAGGACCATTTTTTCAAATCTTTCTGTATAATCTTCCAAGTCTCTTCGTAGTTGTTTTTCAACAATTGTGCACTTTTGGCCGTTAAATAGATTCCTAGGTATTTTATTTTCTTTGTAATCAGTAATCCTGAAGCTTCCTGTAATTTTTGTTGCTTTCTTTTAGACATATTTTTTACTAAAATTTTTGTTTTTTCCTTGTTAATTTTAAAGCCCGCTACTCGGCTATAAATTTCTATTTTTTGCAGCCAATCGTTAATATTTAAGCTAGGATTTTATACGATGCATACCACATCATCAGCAAAAGCCCTTACCTTGTATGTGTCTTTTCTGATCTTTGTGCCTTGCAAGTTTTCATCCTCTCTTATAGATTTTAACAAGGGTTCCAGGGCCATAATAAAGAGTAGTGGCGATAGGGGACACCCTTGCCTTGTACCTTTTACGATCCTAATTTTGCTTTCTTCCTTCCCATTAACAGATATTTTTGCCATTTGTTCTTTGTAAATTGATTTGATTCCGTTGATGAAATAATAGCCCATATCCAATTCTCTTAATAAAATTTTGATAAAGTCCCAGTTCAAATTATCAAAGGCTTTTTCTGCGTCCAAAAATATTAGCGCCAATTCTTTCTGGTTATTTGATTCGTAATATTCTATTATGTCGAGTATTGTTCTTAAATTGTCCTTAATATCTCTCTGAGGCAGGACCCGGTTTGGTCTTTTTGAATCCAATCTTGTAAAAACTTTTTCAATCTTTCTGATAATATATTTGCGTAAATTTTATAATCTACATTTAGTAGCGAGATCAGTCTATAATTTCTTACATTTCTTGGGTCTTTGTCTTCCTTAGCAATCATTACTATGTTAGCTTCCTTCCAGGATTCAGGTATTATTTGATTATTTAAAGCTTCGTTCATAATTTTCTTTAGGTGAGGTATCAATTCCTCTTTTAACTTTTTGTAATACACCACTGTGTATCCATCTGGCCCTGGTGCTTTGGAATTATCTAATTTCATGATTGCTTGGTCTATCTCCTTTTCCGATATTTCCCTATTCAAGAATTCTCTTTGTTGTTCTGTTGTTTTTTTAAGTCTCTGATTGCTGATATAATTTTGGACCTCCTCCTTGTCTATAGTATCAGAATATCAAGACAGGAAAAAAAATCTAAATACTCTAAGGATATCCTGTCTTGATATTCTGAGTTATAAGGGCCCTTAAACCAGCAGTGACTAACTAAGCAATAAGTCCTGGAGTTACAGTGGATCGTTTGATGAAAAAATTGTTCCACTATACAGCTGCTATGGAAAAAAGCAAACCTTATGTTGTAGGCAGAAAAGGAATAAAGTAAAATAGTAATAACACTTCAAAACAACTAGTGTGTAGGTGGAAATGGTGCAGAGAAATTCCCTCTTGTGTAGAGGGTAGACTTGATAGAGCTGTAGAAAAGTATGAACAGAATGGAGGAAGATGATAATATTAGAATTTAGAGCCAAAACTCAGTCCTGGGCATTTGGTTGAGATGTGCTAAATCCTATGGCATGTGAGCAGTTGGTCTTTAGAAGGGAGGAGAACTTTGACAATTTTGAAAGCAGCTGAAGTAAGTTTGAGGAAAATGCAATCTGTCATCAGGTTTTCTGGGCAAAATTTGTTGAGAGGGAGTTTGCATTTGCCTTTCTCTGAGAGTACTATAATGTGACCTGCCCAAAGTACCACAGTGAGTTTGTATGGATGAGCAAGGATTTGAACCCTTGTCACCACAAACATAGCCCAAGACTTAAAATTGTGACACTGTGCATAGTCCAGTATGGTGTTACTATTTTAAATGTTGGGCTATTGCCACGTTACTAAATGTAAATTGGCATTAATTATTTTATTTTTCTCTTTTTTTTCTTTTCCTTAGCTTGATTTTTTTCCATTTTATAGGTTTTGTAAATACTCAATGGAGGGGATATGACAGTGGTTCTCACTACATATCCTAAGTATTGCCTCTTGTCTACCAGTACTGCACTCAGTTTTCTCCTAAGACTTTTGAATGTTAAATGCCTTAAGCACATAATGGGGAAATGACATAGTATTATTGGTTAAAAGAGGAGAAAGGACCTTTTCCTTGTTAAATATGGAATAATCTGTTTTTACATTGCCCTCGGATGAAAATACTGTTCTCTTTTTTTCTCTCTTGTTAGCTGGTATTCATGGTTAATTAACAGCTTTGTCAATGGTAAGTATGCGCTCTTTGTTTTTATAGATATTTTCTTGAGCCATAATCCTTTTCTTGAGCTATAGCCCTTTAAAGATTATGAAAAGAAGTTCTTTGAAATGTCGTACCGGTTAAGTATCCCTGTATTTTCTTAATGAAATACCTTTACATAAAATCCATTTGTGTTTCATATGCACCATATACACATTTTGTGCATGGAACAAGGTTTGTGTACACTGAGCATCAGAAAACAAAATGTCACTATTTTAAGTATGTGGACAACTTTGGATTTTGAATTTTGGAATTATACAGAATGCTCAACCTGTACTCATCAAAACTTGTGTCTTAAAATCAACGATAACGAAACTCTGGCTGAATTGTTCTATTGTGAATGGAAGTAATACTTCCTTGCATATTACAAGAACTAAAATAGAAAATGTGAATGTTTGAAAGGAATGGAACCAGAACCTAAAGCTGATGCTTTCAGTGAAGGGAGTTTTTGATGTTAGAAGGCATTGAGATATTATCCGAAGATTTCAAATGCACCTCAAAGGTGTAATAGAAACAATTTAGTAGACTCAAATACTCTTGATTCCTCTGAAAGCTTAGTATTTACATTTTTAATAAAATTCTGGTGACAGTGTCATCAAGTAATCAAATATCTTGCTTCTCATAGAGAAATGTGAAGTTAATAAAAATAGTTTGGTTTTTAACACCCACTGATTGCTTTCTGTAGTCTATAGAGTTTCTCTGGTTCCTTCTGCAAAAATGTGGTAGATTATGTCAGCTTTTTTATGAACTGCCCCCAGATCCTATTAGTAACTCTTCCGTTTATTCTGTAGCCTTTAATTTATATATGCTATAATAATTTGTTTCCGAGGCGTGTCTTTTGACAGGCTTCTAACATTTGAAGTAGAGTTTTGATTTACTAGCATAAGAACACTTAACTTTATTTTTATAGCTAAAAGCCTGTAGGTGCTGTATAAAGATTAAAATAATAGTGCAGCCTGCCTGCAGGCTTAAAATCTGATAAGAAACTATATAAAGATAGGAGGGGAACGATCCAAAAGAAGAATCAATGCAGCTTGATATCACTTTAAGTGCTATGGCTCAATACTGTGGCATCATGAGAGTTGTAGTGAGGCCCAATGCTTTTTGGCAGAGAAGGCTAAAGATGTTATACAACTATAAGTCCCATGGTTCCATTGCATTGAACTATGGCAGTTAATGTGGTGTCAAACTGCATTAATTCTACAGGGTAAATGCACCCAGATTCAAGTACCAAAGTACATACAGAGTTTTGAGAGAAGAGGAGCCAAATGGAGGTTAGTCTTAACTTGTCCAATGAAAGCAACCTCTCCTTCTGCTGCCTCTGATAGCTTGCATTACACACCTATCTGGAAGCTAATCTTTATATATGCAGTAAGACTTTTATTCACAAAAGTGTTCAAAAATCCGGTAATGCAAGCTAGGATTATTGTGCTAATAGATACTAAAAATGAAATGGTGGCTTACTTAGGTTTGCCTAGTACTCTTGATACACAGAGAAGCAAAAGCCCAGATCTTGCATTTATATACATGCATGTGTCCCATAGTTAGGACTCTGGATGCTAACCCACCACCAAACCCATTTTGTAATCAGTGCATGCCCCATCCCACCCCCAAATATAACTATTTTTACATTGTGAAAATGGCTGGCAGTCGGTGAGGATCCAACCAGCTATTTTCCTGCAGCTGGGCATACTGTAACAGGCATCTATAGGAAGCCATGAGGGTACTTGATACATCCTTGCAGATGATGTCTGGCCACAGGAAAACAGCTAGACATCCTCGCTGATCCCCCTGGTCTCTTGAGATCCTAGAGGTAGCCGTGTTGGTGGGTTGCACTTCCTTGCAAGGTAGAAGTGAAAGGAGTTTTTAGTCCTTTCATGGTCAGAATAGAATTACAGTCTCCACCATAACCAGAAAAAGTGAGTTGTGATGCCTTCCTAAATGTTTGAATTAATTCATCTGCAATATTAAAAATTAAAATCAACCCTTTCTTTCTCATCTAACAGGAGTATATGCCTTTGGATTTTTATTTATGTTGCCACAACTGTTTGTAAATTATAAGGTAAATGGATACTTAATTCAGCATTTTAATGTGTGTTTGTGTTCATGTGCTGTTTTTTGTCTAGCAGCCATCATTACTGTTTGTATATAAGACCATCTTCTTTCATTTCTTCTAGATGAAATCTGTTGCACATTTGCCATGGAAGGCATTCACATATAAAGTAAGTTAATTTTACATTTCAAGATTTGTAATTTGTACAATAGTTTCCATGTACCTGAAAATCAAAAAACAATAGTTTCTTTGGGGGAAGGGGGTTGTCACCCTGGAAAGGCTAATACAAAAGTTACTCTTCAGTAATTCTGATGGCATTGGCAAATACAATGTGCCATTATAACATATGAAAATTATTTTACATGAGCCACACTTTTAATCCACTTGAGATGAGTGTTGGTAGCAATTTTCATTATTCCTCAAGCATAGTTGTTTCAAATGCTAATAGGTGTGTGGGAGCAGCTTTGAATATACTATGAAAGCTGCATTTGGAGGTGGGAATTAGTGTTTAACAGATAGAAAGAAATCTCTAGAGCATGTCTGTAGAACCTGTGCAAACATAGTCCATCAACAACATGTGGGAGATTTAAGGGGGATCAATTAAATTATATCTTTCCTGACTGCCTAGAATTGTGCTAATAAATTAGGAAGAGGGATGCCAAGCACCAGGAAAATTGCAAGATGTAGCTGATACAGTGTCTTCAGCTTGATGAATCACTTGATCTGAGATATCAGGTCTACCTCAAAGTCTTTGTCAACAATGTTTTGAGTGTCTGCTGCTACCGTTGAGGACTATATATATGTTTTTAGTTACAGTTTTTGTAACATTAAGAATTCTGTTTTGCAACCCAGTCATACAATCTTGTGCAGAATGAAATGGAGTATCCTTCCACACATGGGTTCTGGAACTACTAGCATGCACATACACATAGTCATTTTAAGTTATTGGTGCACAATTAGAAATCATGTTCAGGAAGTTAGGGTGGTCATTCAATCAGAGAATATCCTTACTTTAAGGGTTGTTTTTTTGTTTGTTTGTTTGTTTTTACACTGTCATCATGAATGCTTCCAAAGCAGTCATTGGGGATTAACACATAATTGATACCTTATTAAATCTGATGCACTTCTCTCCTTATCCCTTCTAGGCATTTAACACTTTCATTGATGATATTTTTGCATTTATCATCACAATGCCAACATCGCACCGGCTGGCATGTTTCAGAGATGATGTAGTGTTCCTGGTTTACCTTTACCAAAGATGGTATGGATCCCTTTTCCAACTTCCTTCTTAATATTCTGCAAAAGGCAAATCTTAGTAGTTATGAATACAATGAGTATGTGAAAAAATAAGTGTTCAAAACCTGTGAAACAGAAATTCTTCAGTCATGTTAATAAGTGCTTTGATTGTGCTTTTTCTTCATGGCAGGGTGTTGCATCAAATGACCCATGTGGTCCCTTCCAAATTTATTATTCTTTGTTCACCTAATGTGGAAAGGCAGGAGGATTTTCTTGAAAGACATATGAGGAGGTGACAAGAAAGCCTACAATCCCGAGTCATAATTTTTCTCCTTTTTAAAAAAGCTTAGACGTGTTAGATATGAACTATTCCTTGGCTAGATGTATTGATAAGCACTTGTAAAATCCTGGTGCTACCTTTTAGAGTATTGTATCCAGTTTTCCATAACCTGCGTTTGTCTCAACTAGATTGCAGGAAGGACTTTTAGGAAGAATCCAGATCTATCCTGCCTCAAACGTCTGCCCTCCAGTGGCCATGCTGCTTCAGGTTGATGACAATTTTGTCTGATGCATCAAAGAGGCTCAAAATTGGAATATCTGTTTTAAGATAAATGTAGGGTAGCTTTGCACACAGAGGCAAGGGGTTGATTTTAATGCCTATGGTAAGCAGGGAGAATAATTAGTCCCTTGTTTTGTCTACATAAATCAAGTCTGCACACCCTGTGGCCCTCCAGGTATCTGGGACTCCAAAGTCCTAGCCAGCTTGACCAATGGTCAGGAATTCTGGGAGCTGAAGTCTAGAACACTTAAAGGGCCACAGGTTGTGTAGGCCTACTATAGATGAATGGCAGTTATTCACTGGAAAATTGGAAAAGAAAAGGCACATGACTTTAGAGATAGAGCAGTCAAGGCAAAATATGTCAACAGGGACATTGTGGTGGAAGTCACAAATACTGTAGTATTTTCCCTCTTTGAAGGTTTTAAAGTATGAGTAGAAAGAACTGCTGTTTCTTCTTCATAGTCTGTGTGAATACTTGAGCAGTGTTTTTGCACTACTTTGGTGTCGTTTTGACGTATATCCTGCCTTCCTGCATCTAAGCTTGCTAGTATCCATGAAGAACAACACGTTGCTTACCTGTAACTGTGTTTCTTCTAGTCTATGAATTCACACAAACCCGCTCATTCCTTCCTTCATTCATGCAATCCTCCCCCTTTCTAGCTGCTTGTGGCTTAGGAACCTATTTGTGTAATTTTACAGAGGACCACTCTAAGAAACACAGTGGTTTTCAATTGGGTTTCCCGATTTCTGGGAGCTGAAGGTCAGATTTTTTGGCCTTCAACTCCCAGAAATCCTAATAGCTGGTAAACTGGCTGGGATTTCTGGGAATTGTAGGCCAATAACATCTGGGGACCCCAGGTCGAGAACCACTGTTCTAGAATATACATAGAGGAACTAGTCTTATTTCGTTAATCAGGCTGCAGACATACTTTTAGAAAACAAACATTGGTTTTGAAGAAACAATGCTCCACATTGCTTATTTGATGACACTGTCCACATTATGGTGACATTTGAGGAAGGCTATGCTAGCAATGCAAGCTGTTTCATGAATTTATTTTATGTGCATTTATTAATTGGGCAATAGAAAGGATTGCAAAAATACAAATGCAGTGAGCCTTTTTTAATGATTTTTTTATTATTTGTAAGGCTTTATCCTGTGGATAAGAGCAGAGTGAATGAATATGGTGAATCCTATGAAGAGAAGCCGAAAAGAAAGCCCCACAAAGAATAATTTTGAAATAACTCTACAAGCCTCTTGGGACTGCTGCAGACTGTCTGACTTTTAAAAAGTGGTGAAGTGAAAGAGTATTCTTCAAGGCTTGCAACAGAACTTAACAGACAATATATCATCTGCATTGCCAAAATATGTTTTCATTGCCGAGGGATCAATCTTCTTTTATCATTATCGTTTGTGTGTGGTTGGGGAGAGGGGGTGTCAAGAAGTCTGATAATATTTCTGTTGGTCTCACACCACCAGTCAACCTTTTCTGTGAAAGTTTTTGCATAGATATTTGTGTCTGTTTTACTTAATTTCTTGAACCTTCCAACAACAGGCAATGAGGCATTTACATTTTGTGGCCATTACTTGAGGAAAGAGAGGGGGATACTGTGCATAATTGTAAAAAAGTGATTGTGGTGTGTGGGGAGGGATAAGCCTTTGACTTTCCAACCTTCTATAAAATGTTTTTGTACTTTGTTGGACCAATCCCAAGGCACAATCTATCCAAAGCTGTAAGCTGTTAAGTCCAATTGATTTCAGTGAAGAAGAGTGAAGTATATGCTTATACTCTCCTTTAGAAATCAAGTGGGTTAAGGAAATGTTCGTTTAGCTGGATTGTCCCCCATGTTTTATATCACTTTTCCCTACTGTGCACATTTCAATTTCCTTTTTAGACCAAGTTGTCAGCTGCAGTTCTCAATAGGAAATTAGTTACAGCAGCAAAACTGAACATCCTTGATGCAATATTATCAACATATAAAGGCATGTACTGTATGTTATGTGTACCAGACAGTTCTGAGATGCCACTGGACATAGCTTCGAACTTTTAAAAATACATTTTTAACTTGTAGAGGCTTATTAGAATAAACCCAACAAACCACACGCAGCGAAGAGTATTCAGTCGTTATATTTTTGTACACAGGGCGAAACACTTTATTTAGCCCTATAGATGGAACATCTGGGTTCCTCCTAAACTGGATCTTTTTTCTAAGGCAAGAGCCATTATGTTATAGTCAGAGACATCTTTTTAAAAGGGATGTAAATACATACTTGCATGACACACTATTGTGCCAATTATACTTCGGCAGGGAACCTTTTCCTTTCTATATTGACATTAAACAATGAGGGAAAGTCATTTGAAGTCATCAGTAGCTAGACTGAAAGTGGAGGTAGTGAGATAAATTTCTAGAGATTTTGTTTAAAGTCTGGTGAAAAGGTAAATTAACTTTCCAATTGCCTTTTTTTGGTACAGGGATGTATACTTTTATAACAGTCCTTTTTATAAATTAGGATGCTGCATTTATTAATCAAATAATCTCCCTACCTTTTCTGAAAAATAATTTATTTTAAGTATGTTTGGAATGCAAGTGAAAAGAGATCTTCACTTACATCATTGCATGGAATCGAACAAAGCTGCAATGCTATCTGTCCTATGTTGAGGTAAATGCCCGCTGAATTCTTTGGGATTTTTATGACTGGACAGAAATGTATCAATCTGCAGTTTTAGTCCCTTGGTATGAGCTCCTTTCATTTGTGCATGTTGGTAAGGGATCTCTCTGTGCATGTATGACCACTTACTCACCCCACCCATAAGAGCGCTGGATGGGGGCTTAGGGGTGCCATCCTGTGCCCAATGCATGCTTAAGCCCATTGACGTGAATGAGACTTGAACATGCTTTATGGTGACCCTTGTTGCCAAAGGGATTTTGCATTTGATACTACTGAATGCACATGCATGTTTTACCCATTAATAACACCCCGAAATCCACTTATGGTTAGCATCAGATGACTTGTTGTGGGTTTTTAGGGTAGGTTACTAATGGGTTGGAACTCAACCAAGGTAATTCAGTCCTAGTCCCATTCAAAGCAATGGAACAAACTAGTAATGATTAATTTGTCAGTGGGACCAAAGTGTGACAATCCAATATGCAGTATCATGTATCGAGTCTTTTTTTAAATAACAATGTTGGCACCCAAATAATTGATTTTTTTTCTACTACCTTTATTCTATAAAGCAAGGCTTAAATTAATGTTTTGAGGGGGTTTGGGCATGATCTATCCAGTGGAATACAGTACTTCTAGGTCCAAAAAAGAAATTCCTGGCAGAAATATTAATATCCCAGGTTTAGCTGGTTGGTGTTTCAAAGTACAGAGGATCTGTGCTTAGCTGAATAATTTGCAGCACAGTTATTATTTAAATTAACTGGTTTTGTTTTAGATCTTGAATGAAGAATGTAACATCTTATTGTCCTGTCAAAGAAGAAAAGACCTGGTTAACTTCTTGTTGAATCAGTGATCTTTGTTCCCTTCAGTCTGTGTACAAATAAACGTTCATGCGGAGAGCCCAGGCTCTGATTATATTCCTGAAGAGGACTGTGGATTCAATGTAAGGTTCCCATTTAACTTAGCAGTTGATTCAAGCTGAAGCTGGGAAATGACATATTCTGATACATACATGCTAAAACATTTGATCCGTTCTGCAGCTATGAAGCTGCTGAGTTCTGGAAAATGATCAGGAGAGATTTGCAAATTGTGGGTCTTCCTAGACTAGGTGTCTTGACTCATACAGTGTGACCTTTTCCTAATTTCACTTCATCTATAAAGCAGATCTAGGCAAGTTGCTATTCCTCTCCTACCCTTTGCATATAATATTGGTAATTGTAAGGCTTACATTATGTAACACAACTTTTGTTCTTGGATTATAAATGTTATTTCTTAATTAGATCTACCATAAGAACATGGGGAAAGTTTATTAAATACCAAAACTTTGTTTTTGTGGGACTTTTGCAGCACTTTTTACTATAGTTTTTCAATTAATGTCTTATCGAGTCTCAATCAACTCAGCATAGTTTGTGGCAGCCACAAAAATGAAGTTTCTGGAGTATAACAACTACAGTACTTTCAAAGTAAGTGCCGCAAAATTAAACAGGAATAGCGCTTTCATACCAAGAACAGAATTTTTTTACATAGTGTTATTGACACAACATATAGCATGTGAAAACAAATGTCTTTTCAATCTGACCCCTCCATGTTTCCATGTTTTTATGATAGAACCAGCTAGGAAATGACATTTATAACCCAGGAACAAAACGCGTGTTACATAGCATTCTTATCATTTCTGATCCTCCCTGTTACCTGCCTAATCATAATATAACCTATAAACATTATACAGAATACAGATATTAAAACGTATTTCTATAAAAAACACATATTTTAAAACACAGAAAACAAAGATTAAAATAGTTTTTTCTGGTGTGAGAGAATTGGATGTCTTCAAAGATGTTGCCCAGGAGACGCCCAGATATGTTACCATCCTGCTGGGAGGCTTCTCTCATGTCCCTGTATGGGAAGCCAGGGCTGACAGGAGCTCACATCATCCCATGGATTCGAACCGTCAACCATCAGGTCAGCAGTTCATCCGGCACAAGGGTTTAACCCATAAAACTGGGCAGTATTGCTGGGAGAGATAGGTTTTCAAGTGTATTTTACATTCCTACGGCTTAATTAGCTGTTGGTTCATGTTGGGAATGACTTGTAACAAATGCAGATCAAGCTAGTTTATCTAAGGCCCTATCCTGACATGAAATCCAGATAATTTGCTTTGAACTGGATTATAGGGTAGTGTAGACTCATATAATCCAGTTCAAATCAGACCATCTGGATTATTTGATAATCTGGATTATATGGCAGTGTAGGTAAAAAGGTAAAGGTTTCCCCTGACGTTAAGTTCAGTCATGTCTGACTGGGGGTTGGGGCTCATCTCCCTTTCTAAGCCAAAGAGCCGGCGTTGTCCGTAGACACCTCCAAGGTCATGTGGGCTGCATGGAGCACCGTTACCTTCCCAATTCAAAGCAAATATTCTGGATTTTATATGGCAATGTAGAAGAGATTTGGATTATATAGCAGTGTAGATCCAGCCCCTTTTTTCTTGTCAGGAGTGCCTTGAGAAACTGCAAGTCACTTCTGGTGTAAGAGAATTGGCCGTCTGCAAGGACGTTGCCCAGGGGACGCCCGGATGTTTTGATGTTTTACCAGCCTTGTGGGAGGCTTTCCTCATGTCCCTGCATGGGAAGCTAGAGCTGACAAACGGAGCGCATACACAGTGTGATGTCATTTGAATTTCCAACTTTTGAAGAAAGGTAGATTGATTGCGAGATGTTAGTTTCCTCAAGGCAACCCTGGTCTAAATACAAGTTATCTAACTTTCCCATGCTTCAGTGGGAAAGATTCAGTAGAAGAAGTAATACTGGGGGCAATCTCCCAACCTATTAAAACAGGTTTCCCAAAAAGCAGGTCATCTGCTTTGTTGTTTATTCATTCAGTCACTTCCGACTCTTCATGACCTCATAGACCGGCCCACGCCAGTCATCCGTGGCCACCCCCAGTTCCTTCAAGGTCAAAGCAGTCCAAGGATACCATCCATTCATCTTGCCCTTGGTCAGCTCCTCTTCCTTTTTCCTTCCATTTTCCCCAGCATCATTCTCTTCTCCAAGCTTTCCTGTCTTCTCATTATGTGGCCAAAGTACTTCATCTTTGCCTCTAATATCCTCCCCTCCAGTTAGTAGCCGGGCATTATTTCCTGGAGGATGGACTGGTTTGATCTTGTGGTCCAAGGCACTCTCAGGATTTTTCTCCCAACACCACAGCTCAAAAGTGTGACATGTCTATCTTCTTTCGCTCAGCCTTCCTTATGGTTCAGCTCTATCCATAGGTTACTACAGCGAATACCAATACTTTAACTATGCGGACCTTCGTTGCCAGTGTGATGTTTTTGCTCTTCACTATTTCATTGAGGTTGGCCATTGATTTCCTGTCTGCAGTCTGCGTCTGCAGTGATCTTTGCGCCTAGAAATACAAGATCTGTCACTGCCACCATGTTTTTTCTCTCTAAAGGTAAAGGTAAAGTTTTCCCCTGATGTTAAGTCCAGTCAAGTCTGACTCTAGGGGTTGGTGCTCATCTCCATTTCTAGCTTGTTTATTTTAACTTCTTTTTTTACCGCGGGTTGTATGTTGTATGTATGTCTATGTGTTAAATGTTTTGATACGGCCGATGGGCTAATCAATAAAACGTGATTTGATCTCCATTTCTAAGCCGAACAGCCGGTGTTGTCCATAGACACCTCCAAGATCATGTGGCTGGCATGACTGCATGGAGCGCTGTTACTTTTTCGCCGGAGCGGTACCTATTGATCTACTCACATTGGCATGTTTTCGAACTGCTAGGTTGGCAGGAGCTGGAGCTAACAGCGGCCGCTCATGCTGCTCCCGGGGTTTGAACCTGGGACCTTTTGGTATCCCTCTATTTGCCAATTATCAGTCAGTCTGGTGGTTGCCATAATCTTGGTTTTCTTGATGTTTAACTGCAACCCAGCTTCTGCACATTCTTCTTTCACCTTGTGGTAAGATGAGCTCACTCTGTCAGCTCCAGCTCCCCATGCGGGTTGTCGAATGCTAGATCATCAAGATAATCTGCTAGAAATACTCAAAAACAGTTACTTTTATATAGCATTCAACAACCCGCATGGAGAGCTGAAGCTGACAGAGGGAGCTCACCCGCTCACTGGATTCGATCTGCCGACCTGTCGGTCAGTAGTCCTGCCAGCTCGAGGGTTTAGCCCAGGGGTCCCCAAAGTACGGCCCGGGGGCCCACATGCGGCCCATTGAAGCCATTTATCCGGCCCGCACAGAACAAAGGCTGAAGGGGGTTGGGCTAAATGGCCCAAGGGGTCTCTTCCAACCCTCTTTTTAAATTTTTTAATTTATTATTATTATTATTATAAATCGCATTTTATTCATTAGCCCATCGACCATATCAAAACATTTAACACATAACATACAACATACAAAAGAAGTTAAAATAAGCTGTTAACAAGATCCCGTTCAGGTCAAATATCTGCATCACCTCCACAGTTTACCCCAATTGATTCCAAATACGCAATTCTCAGCTGTGTTGCTTTGAATAGGAAAAGGGCTGTTTTGTGTTATTTTAGGATTCTAGCCAGCCAACAAAAATGAAGTTTCAATATGTGGGTCCCAGTGTATTTTGTGAATAATGTATGGCCCAAGGCATTGGTTTCTCTCTTTCTTATATAATTCACAGCTGAACAGTACATGTGTGATATCCTCCACCTCTGATGCTCCACAAATACAAATAATAATAATAATAATAATAATAATAATAATTATTATTATTATTATTATTATTATTATTATTATTAGCATTGAGGCTGGGAGGCCATCTGTCAGGGGTGCTTTGCTTGTGCTTTTGGTCCACAAAGGCAGAAAGGAGTTGGGCTAAATATTATTATTATTATTATTATTATTATTATTATTATTATTATTATTATTGCTCGGTGGCCACCTGGCCAACTATAGTCCAGCCCTTCAATGGTCTGAAGGATCGTGAACTGGCCCCCAGATTTAAAAGTTTGGGGACCCCTGGTTTAGCCTATTGCGCCACTTGAGGCCCCTAGATCCAGCCTGAGCCCAGGGAAATCGCTCTAAAGCAGGAGCAGAAAGGGTGCTGCCCCTTTAAGGATTGCTGGACTGCGTCCCCCAGCATTCCTCGCCCTTACCTAGTTGGCGAGGCCTGACGGGAGACGTAGATCGACGACTTCTGCATGCAGAAGATAGAGGGAGCCGCGTTTCCCGCGCTTTTGCCTCCAAGGCCGAGAAGGGGCGGGCCTGGCCAGGCAATGAGGCGCTCGCAGGTCTGTCGGCTGCTGCGGGGCTGCTTCGAGGAGGTGCTGCCCTTGGAGGCCTTCGTGAAGCGCCTCCAGGAGAAGGAGGCGAAGGCAGGGGGCCTGCCGGCCGAGCCGCTGATCCAGGACGGAGACCCCAAGTGCTTCAGGGTCCTGGTGGAGCGCTGCCTGGTGGGTAGGCCTCGCGGCGGGAAGGCGCCCCCGCCTCGCTTGGTCTTCCAGCAGGTAAATATCCCTTCTCAGGGTCCGCCCCTTGCGGTGTGGGCTTCTCCTCAGCTTAGTGTGGGAAAGAAAGACCAATGATACACACGAGGAACAAGAAAGCGCCATAATATGCACACTGAGGCTCTTATAACTTGCCCTGGAGGGGAGACTGGCTTCGAGCAAAGCCTCTCCCCAAACATTTTAATACCAGTGGGTTGCTGTATGGCCATGTTCCAGAAGCATTCTCTCCTGACCTTTCACCCACATCTATGGCAAGCATCCTCAGAGGCTGTGAAGTCTGTTAGAAACTAGACAAGTGAAGTTTATTTATTTATTTATTTATTTCAATTATTTATACCCCGCCCTTACCCGAGGGGACTCAGGGCGGCTTACAAGTGGCAACTGATGCCGTTACACTGTTATACAGTGAACTAAAATGTTAAAACAGTTAAAACAGTCATAAAATACAATATACAAAGTTTAAAACAATGCAAAGTGCTTATGCCATTCATCCACCAGACCTTATACAAGAGCCTTCATTCAGACTGCGTCGAAGCCAACACATGCTTATTCTTCAAACGCCTGCATACATAGACAGGTCTTCAGTTTTTTTCTGAACCCCAGAAGGGATGGAGCCTGCCGAATGTCACTGGGGAGGGAGTTCCACAGCCGGGGAGCCACCACCGAGAAGGCCCTGTCTCTCGTCCTCACCAGCCGTGCCTGTGAGGTGGGTGGGACCGAGAGCAGGGCCTCTCCACATGATCTTAAGGTTCTTGTGGACTCATAGGGGAAGATACGTTCGGACAGGTAAATTGGACCAGAACCGTTTAGGACTTTTTAGGCCAAGACCAGCACTTTGAATTGGGCTCGGTAGCATATCGGCAACCAGTGGAGCTGGCTTAACAAGGGAGTAGTACACTCCCTGTATACCGCCCCAGTTAACAATCTGGCTGCCTCCCGTTGTACTAATTGGAGCTTCCGGACCATCTTCAAAGGCAGCCCCACGTAGAGCATGTTGCAGTAATCCAACCGGGATGTGACCAGAGCATGGACCACTGTGGCCAAGTCAGACCTCCCAAGGTACGGGCGCAGCTGGCGCACAAATCTGAGTTGTGCAAATGCTCCCCTGGCCAACACTGAGACCTGGGGTTCCAGGCTCAGTGATGAGTCCAGGAGGATACCCAGACTGCGAACCTGTGTCTTCAGAGGGAGTCTATGGAATGTCCAGGGTGGGAGAAGGAACTCTTGTCTGTTTGAGGCAAGTGTGAATGTTGCAATTAGCATTGAATAGCCTTGTAGCTTCAAAGCCTTGCAGTTTCCTATCTTGGAGAATCCTTTGTTGGGAGGTGTTAACCAGCCCTGATTGTTTCATGCCTGGAATTCCCGTTTTCTGAGTTTTGCTCTTTACAGTAGAATCTCACTTATCCAAGATAAACAGGCCAGCAGAATGTTGGATAAGTGAATATGTTGGATAATAAGGAGGGATTAAGGAAAAGTCTATTAAACATCAAATTAGGTTATGATTTTACAAATTAAGCACCAAAACATCGTTATACAACAAATTTGACAGAAAAAGTAGTTCAATACGCAGTAATATTATGTTGTAATTACTGTATTTACGAATTTGGCACCAAAATATCACTATGTATTGAAAACATTGACTACAAAAATGCGTTGGATAATCCAGAACGTTGGATGAGCAAGTGTTGGATCAGTGAGACTCTACTGTACTTACTGTCCTGATTTTAGAACTTTTAAAATACTGGTAGCCAGATTTTGTTCTTTTTCATGATTTCCTCCTTTCTGTTGAACTTGTTCACATGCTTGTGGATTTCAGTGGCTTCTCTGTGTAGTCTGACATGGTGGTTGTTAGAGTGGTCCAGCAATTTTGTGTTCTCAAATAATATGCTGTGTCCAGGTTGGTTCATCAAGTGCTGTTCAATGCTAATCAAGCTGGCCAATTGCAACATTCACACTTGCCGCAATCAGACAAGATTTCTTTCTCCCACCCAGGACATTCCACAGATGTATAAACCTGCTTGCCTAGTTTCCAACAGACCTCACAACCCGAGTCTGCCTGCCATAGATGTGGGCGAAACTTCAGGAGGGAATGCTCCTGGAACATGGCCATACAGCCTGGAAATTCACAGCAAACCACTGATTATGGCCATGAAAGCCTTCAACAACACATTTTAATACCATTTCAATGACCTGCAGTTGAGAGGATATTCCTCTTCCTATACATGCAGTCTCCCAAGTTAACATGCGACTCATAGTTAATAATGGGGGTGGGACAACAGGAAGGGAGAGAAATCTATCCCTGGGAAGGGAAATTTACTCCTGAAAGAGTTAAGGGGAAAGGGTGTCTCTACTGAGGCTCCTTCTACACTGCCATATATAATCCAGATTATATCTGCTTTGAACTGGGTTATATGGCTGTGTGGAAGGGCCCCAAGAACATAAGAGTACAACTTCGCGGAACTGTCCAGCCCAGCATCCTCAATCATAATCTTCCCATTTTCATAAGGAACACTGACTCAAACTGTTAGGAAATCTATGTAAGATTTAAGAAAAAACAAAACAATATGAAATAATTCAATTTCATTGAGGATTATATGGCACTGTAGACTCATATAATCCAGTTATATGAGGCCCCTTTTACACTGCCATATAATCCAGATTATCAAAACAGATAATCCAGATCTGCTTTGATAGTCTGGATTGTATGGCAGTGTAGAAGGGGTCTGAAGGTTTATCACCAGTCCTTGTTTTCACAACAAACCACATTTTTCAAAATCCAATGATCACAGGGACAGGAAGTGAGGTGAAATCTTCTGAACAGGGGCACAGATAGCAAAACAAACACCACAGGCGTGTTAACCCTTCCCTATTCTATTCAAAACTTATATGTGTATGTATGGCTGGAATTCAAAACTAACACTTCAAAATTGTACCTGTTCGAACGTACATACAAATTCCACTTAAGAACAAACTTACAGAACATCTCTTCTCTGTAATTCAGGGTCTGCCCATACTGTATTTGAGTATTGTGTAGCAGGGCCCTTCCACACAGAATATCAAGACAGAAAATCCCACGATATCTACTTTGAACTGGATTATCTGAGTCCACATATATGAGTCCATATATCCCAGTTCACAGCAGATAATGTTGGATTTTATTCATCTGTGTGGAAGGGGTCTCAATAGAGATCTGATTGCACCACAGTTCAAAAGAGATATTGACAAGCTGGAAGGTGTTCAGAGCAGGGTGACTAAAATGATCAAAGGTCTGGAGACCATGAATCCCTATGAGGAGCATCTTAAAGAGCTGGGAATGTTTAGTCTACAGAAGGCAAGGTTGAGAGGAGACATAGTCACGTATAAATATGTGAAAGGGTGTCATAAGGAAGAGGGAGTAGGCTTGTTTTCTGCTGCCCTTGAAACTAGGAGTTGGAGGGATGGGTTCAAATTACAGGGGAGGGGATTCCACCTGAATGTTAGGAGGAACTTCCTGAACATACAAGCTGTTCTACAATGGAACTCTCTGCCTTGGAGTGTGATAGAAGCTCCTTCCTTGGAAAAGTTTAAACAGAGGCTGGATGGCTATCTGTTAGGGATACTTTGATTGTGCTTTTCCTGCATGGCAGGGGGTAGGACTAGATGGCCCATGTGGTCTCTTCCAATTCTGTGATTCTATGAACTGCAGTTCTTGTGTTGTGTAGCTATGATGGTTTGATATTTTCTGCTCCATCCTCTCACATGCCTTTAGTTGAAGTGCCTCAAGCCAGAGTGAATGGAAGGACAATTTGTGGTCTACTAGACTGCAGATCCCATCATTCCCAACCACCCTAGGCAAAGGCATGATGATGGGAGCTGCAGCCTGACATAATATTGTGGACCACGCTTGCAATACGTAATTTAGGACCTGTGCCCCAACATTTTAATGCTAACCCCGCAACGTCCTATAGTTGAAGAACTATAGTTATACTTTTTTTGTTTACTTGCAGATTTTTAGTCAGCACGACATCATTGCCAGAGTCATTCGAAGAATCTGTGAAAAGAAAAAAAAGAATGTCTTGGCCTTTGGCTATGATCTATTGGATGAAAATCATTTCCCGTTGCCCCACATGCCAAATCTCTACAGCTACTTTCCCAATAATACCACAGAAACCATTTGTCAGAGTATTCTCTGGGAGAAGATTCTGAACAGAGTTGGGGATGATTTCTTGATGTATATATTGGAGCACTGCTCTCTCTTTATGTTAGTGCCACCTAGTTGTTGTTACCAAATCTGTGGGCAGCCTGTTTATGAAATTGCATTTAAGGATTCAACTTCCTTTCCTAAATTCCTCAGGCAGAGGTATCCTGGGCCAAAACACAGCACCTTGTCTGGTTACCTGCGAAGAAGGAGGTTTTCATCTTATAAGCAACACACAGCAAGAGGAAACAGGAAGAAATGGCATCCTAGAAGAAAATTAGGAAGCAAAGCAAACAACATTTTGGAGGGCAGTTATCAGCAATCTTTACTGATTCAAACTGTCAAGCAGAATTTTACAGTGAGTGCCAGCGAATGCCCAGAAAGCAAGCAAAGGACCAGTGAGTGTAAATCTTTAACAACACGATCTCTGAAAAGAAAATGGAAAGGTCATTATGAAATGAGCGCGAAAAGAATGAAAATCATGAAAATAGAGGACGGGCTACAGAAAGAAACGGGAAACCTAGTTCACACCCAAAGCAAACATCAGTTGAGCCTAGATGGTGATAATGCCGCATCTAAAAGCTCCACAAGCTTCTGCTTGGCGGATCAGCTTACTCCTGTGACTTCTGTGCTGCACAGTAATGAATGTGGAGAACAGATCTCTGGCGTGCACGTGGCACATCTTGATCATCGAAAGTCTTTTTTGAGTAGTAAGACAATGACACTAGTTAGTGGGAGTAAAGCTCACTGTGAGCCTAGCACCAAAATAGACTCTGTTGATAGATCAACAAAGCAAGAAGGTGGCATTAGATCTACTCAGATGGTATCAGCAAAAGGTGCCACTGCCAGAAGAGACTTCAGAGTCCACAACTCTACATCAAGTGAAAAGTCTTCTGATAATACTTCTTTTAAGAGATACTCTCTCTTGTATTGTCATCGGCAATTACATGAGTGTTTGCCTAATTCTTTTGTGCTAAATAAATTGAAGGGTTCTCCATCAGGGGGACAAAGTCTAGTAGAGATTGTATTTTTCACCAGTCAGATCCCAAAGCAACTCGACAGCTCCAACCAGAGCCATTCCAAGCGAAAGAAGAGGCTTCCTAAACGCTATTGGCAGATGAGAGGCCTGTTCCAAGAATTACTACAGAAGCATGCCAAGTGCCCTTATCTAGGGATTTTAAAAAGGAATTGTCCTATCTGGATTTCTGATTCAATCAGGTATGGCACAGAAGAACAAGCTTGCGAAGAAAAGGTGAACCAAGAGAGAAGGCATTCATCCCAGGAGAGCCAGGAGGCCAATACTATAGAGTATTGCCCCAGTTCTGTAACAGTTGGTTTAGGCCACTTCCCACGAACATCAGGAGCTTCAAGCAGAAGCTGTGGGGAGACTGAGTTGGGCCAAAAAGTACCTGAGGAGCAACCTATCCTGGATTCTTCCACTTCCAACTTCAGGGGGTTGCTTAAACAACATAGTAGTCACTGGCAAGTGTACACCTTTGTCCGGGAATGTCTACAGAGAGTGGTTCCTGCTGAGCTCTGGGGTTCTAGCTATAACAAATGCCGCTTCTACAAAAATGTGAAAAAGTTCATCTCCCTGGGGAAGCTTGCCACATTTTCTATGCAGGAGCTAATGTGGAAAATGAGGGTGAACGATTGCACTTGGCTGCGTCTGTCCAAAGGTATTTTTAAAGATAAAAACTACATCTTCTAAACGTCACTAATACCAAGGTGACTTGGGTGTTAAGAGTTCAATATTCTTGTGCATGAATGTTACCTAGCCTTGCAAAGGAGTCCTCAAAAGTTATAAATTTATTGTCCGTGGATGTTGTGGTCAGGGCAGGAGTCTGTCACCCCCATCCTGCTTCATGCCCATATTCCAAGCTGAAAGGATTGGCATCCCCGCTACAAGGCTGAGTTTGGTTGGGAGAGGGAACATGTGTGGTGCTGCTTCTTTGCTTAATAATGCAATGTTTGTCAGTATTCTATTGGGGAAGCAGACAGAGTAGAAAGTTTAAAGAGAGCCCCCTGCTTTATCGCCTGCAGGCATATGTTGCTTTGCAGAACTGCAGCCTTTGGTTTTGGTAGTAACATGAATAAATATTCCTCGAAGGACAGGAATCTTATGGAAATAATATTGTTCTATATTCAGTGTCATTAAACTTGATTTCTGCATTTAGGGCCTGGTCATTTTGTTCCTGCCTCTGAACATCATTTTCGTCAAGACCTAATGTCCAAATTCTTCTACTGGCTGATGGACTCCTATGTTACAGAGCTCCTCCGCTCTTTTTTTTATATCACTGAGACCATGTTTCAAAAGAATTTACTTTTCTTCTTCAGAAAAACTGTTTGGAGCAAGTTAGAGACTATAGGACTCAGGTAATTATAATTAGAAAGCTGCTCTTTTCCTGTCGAAGGAAAGATGTATGTTCTCTCGAGGCTGTCTTCTGTGCCTTCCTATGTATAGATAAATAATACTTGTAGACGGACTAGACTTGAACCCTATTGCTAATTCTCTTTTTGAATTCACCTTCCTAAATTGGGAAAGTTGCAAAGTGGGTTGAGATGATAAACACATGCTACACTCACTGAAAGAAAATAGGAGGAAGAATATGGGGACTGGAGCATGTCAGACGGGCCCCTATGTGCAATTATGACTGCATAGTTCTAATTTCCAGCTGAGTAATAGGAACAGAAAAGGAATAGATTTCAAACACTACTTTGAAGAGTATTGTGATGGTAGACATTCTGAACTGAGTATTGCAAGGAAGCAAATCTCAAGAGGAAATGACAAAATTTGCTTTGTAGTCTCTAGCCATGAGACTAACATTACCTTCTGTTCTAGGAACCACTTGGCCAAAGTGCATCTCCATGCCTTGTCAGAGGAGAAGATCAAAAATTTGCAGCAGGAAAAGTATGTTCCTCTGGCCTCAAAACTCCGGTTCATTCCCAAAACAAATGGGCTGCGGCCTGTGGTCCGGCTGGATAGCGTGGTTGGAGCCAAAACTTTCTGCGAGAAGATCAGAGAAAGAAAGGTGCTTGACTTCTTGAGTTTAGTCTGGTATTATTTTAGACCATCTTAATGATATTTTAGGGCTTATTTGTACCCCTGATATACTCTGAGCCCATTCCAGTTAATCTTCAACCTCCCAAGTATAATTCCCAGAACAGCATATGAAGTCTGGCTTGTGTGAAATAATGTGTAACTTTTACTTCTTGTGACTTGAAGTGATTGTTCTATTAATGCATACTAACATCTCATGAGCCCATTTATTTTGCTGCTATGCCATGCTGCTGACTCATGTTCAGCTTGCGATTGATTATAATTCAAAGATCCTTTTCTCATCTATGCCTAAAGAGTCATGTATACCCATCCTGTAACACTATGTAACACAATTTTTGTTCCTGGGTTATAAATATCATTTCCTAATTGGTTCTATCATAAAAACATGAGAAAGATTTATTAAACTGCAAGCACATTTTGTTCTAGTTTTTCAATGAAAATGCCATTGAGTCCCAACCAATTCAACGTAGTCTGTGGCAGCCACAAAAACAAAGTTTCTGGAGTATAACAACTACTTTCAAAGTGCGTAAGTACTACACAATTAAACAGGAAATAACACTTTCAAATCAAGAACAGAACATTTTTGAATATTTGTTACATAGTGTTATAATTCTAAAATCTTTTTATCACATATTCCTAAAGAGTTGAGTAGTTCCTTCCTATAATTCAGCACTACAGTATATCTAGTTTGCCTAAATAAGAGCTTCGCCTTTTTTTTCTGCTGAAATAGGCCAGAGTATAATGCATATAAGTAAAGAATGTTTGCTAGATAATGGAGTGCCCTCCCCAGTCTTGTTGAAGAGGAAGACACATGGACATGCATGCAATGCTTCAATTTTCAGCGATGGAGAAAAGCACATTTGAAGGAGTGGGAATGAATGAATAACAGGAACACAGCTGTCTTGGTGCATGTCAGAAAATCTCCTTTGTGCCCTAAGTTGCATTTCACCCATCTCTGAAGGCTTGGAGCTCATTTGAGGTACTTCGGTATTTCCTGATCCGCTCCTTGTCAGTTCTTGAACAGTGATCATGATCCTTCATCATTCATGGCTCTGGTAAAAATGAACTCATTTCCTACTTGAAAAGAAGACAGAAGCAAACAGTACCTAAGCAGTTCCACCTTTTCTTCATCCATCCAATTGATTGCTCCTGTGTCAGTGGAATGGCATTTTTTCCTAGGGCTCAACCTGAACTTTTAGAACTGCTCGAGCTTCTCTTACTATTTTTGATTTTTTAAAATGGAGATATACAAACTTTGTGTATTGTTTTTAAAAAGATTGAAATGATGATAGTGAAACATATTAAACTTTTGCTTTATACAACACTAATTTACTAACAGATTCAATTAAATTTTTAGATTAATCATATCATAACTAAAATTAGATGAAGGATTTAAAACAAATAATTTGACAGTAATGAAGATGAACTTTTCCAGTTCCCCTTCAGTGGAAATTAAACTGTATTTTTCAAAGAGGATTATTTCACATTAAAAATTTTCTTAAATTATTAATATCTACAATGTTCTACAATTTTCATTTAGATTGTTAGTTAGTGTTTTTATCATTTTATCATTATCATGCTGTCTCTCTTTCTGTTTTTACATCAGATATATTTTCCATCTATAACTCTTGGGATGGAAAGCTCTTCTGACTTAACCATAATCTCGCAGTATGATAATATTCTTATAATCCCTTTTTAAGAATTTTCCCTGATAGCTCCTGAAGGCCAGATCTCTCAAACTTGTTTCTCAAGGTTTTGTTCTAACCTTTTATATCAATCTGTTTTTCTCTGACTCTCTTTCTGTATATACATCCATAAACACATTCATATATATCTATAATTGTGTGTGTGTGTGTGTGTGTGTGTGTGTGTATGTATGATTCTGTAATTTCTATATCATTGATAGTATGCATTTTTCTATTATAATTTCTCAACAATTGACCCATCAGATAGCATCCCTCTCTTAAGTTTTAATATACCAAATACAGGGTTAAGGTAAAGGTTTTCCCCTGACATTAAGCCTAGTCATGTCTGACTCTGGGGTTGGTGCTCATCTCCATTTCTAAGCCGAAGAGCCGGCATTGTCCTTAGACACTTCCAAGGTCATGTGGCCGGTATGACTGCATGGAGTGCCATATACAGAAGATACATATACAGTATTATTTTTAGTTATCAGATCCTGTCGTGGTCATCTTTGTGAAAAAGTCTATTAAAAGTTTCCATTCTTGTAGATTCTGCATATTAGTTTGCTGTAGGGCTAAAGTAAGGGCTGAAGAATACATGGAGACCAGGAGACAATGTGAGCAGACAAAAGAAGATACAACAAATGGACTTCAAATTAAAATTGTTATAATCCTCTCTATATATTATGTATTATGTGTTAAAGAAATAGAGATGAAGACATAACAATGATAATATTGTAAAAGAACTACTTGTTCCTCAACAGCCTTCACCCACTTTATTTTCTCCTCGCAACATACTAGAAGATATGACTATTGGACTTAATGTTTGGTAACAATATTATTCCTCTCTTTGATATAGGGGATACATGTAATCTTTGATATTTTAAGTAATACAGTACTTGCAATTATAATTGATATGAAGAAATAGATGTATTAATAATGACTTTGTACACTGACAATTGTCCCTTTTCCCTCTCTTCAACTTCCTCACTTTTTGCAACATACTTGATATTTGTAACAATTTAACTCACTAATAACTCCACCCTCCCCTTTTTTCTCGTTATTTTGTTATTTATTTCTCTTTCTAGCTTTCCCTTCCCCCCTTCTTTTGTTGTAAACATTTGAAATTGTTAAAAAAATACATAGAACAGAAATGGCTCAAGGTTCTGAACCTCACCACCAAAATTGGTCGAGCACCTTGGATAGCTTATTTAAAATTCAGATTAAAATCTTCAGTGAGTTCAGCACTACCCCACTGATATGGTAGGCATGAGCTGTAACTGTCTTCAGTGCCTGGTAACATTCTGTCATGTTTCCTTCCTTACTCTTCAATCACAGCTGGGTAAGAACAATTTGTTATTGGCTTCATTAATCAGTTTTGACTTCACTCTTGTTTATCAGGACTAATTATCTATACTTATATTTCTGTTTCGTATATGCTGTAAGCCCTTGGTATCTTCTGGGTTTGCTTCCAGGATCCTCCATGCTGGGTTCAGTATTCTCTGATTGTGGGTGAACTATAACTCTCTGATACCAAGGTCAATCACCCCAAAGTCCACCAGAATGCAAAGTTGGCAGCGCTGGGTCTGTGTGCCAAGTTTGGTCCAGATCCATCATCAGATAGGTTTAGTGTTCTTTGAATACAGGTGAACTTTAATTCCCGGATGTCAAGGTCAGTCACCCCCAAACCCACCAGTATGCAAAGTTGGCCATGTTGAGACTGTGTGCCAAGTGAGTTCCATGTCCATCGTTGGTGGCGTTCAGAGAGCTCCTAGATTGCAGGTGAACTGTAACATCCCAGTCCCTTCAACTCCTATAAATCATGGTGAATGTTCAGTTGCTGCGTGCCATAGAAAATAATAGGAAAGGATTAGAGAAGAGGCAGTGGGCGGGGTCATTCAAATTCCACACCAATGGAGAGAGAAAGGAACACTAGGATGTGGCACTTGCTGTAACCTGCAATGTTCTTGGAGGCTCCTCAGCTGCGGGTTAAAGCTTTTTGTGGAGGTGGGCGACTGTGCAAGTGGACATACAGATTTTCCTTTTTATTATGTGTATAGATGGCAAAATCAAGATTTTTGGGGGAAGTAGTATTTTTAAGCTGTGGATGATTGAATCCATGGATACATAAGCCATTGATGCAGAAGGCCAACTATATATGTTCTTTTAAAATTGGGAATCTCTTTGCTAAGCATTTATGCAGCCATGTTTTCTATTTCAACTTCCACACTGGAATGTTCTAATATGTCTGCTCTCGTCTTTAAAAAAAAAAAACCCTTATCGGTTAAAAAAAGTCACTCTACAAACTTGCTCTTTCAACTCCTTTGTCTAATTTTCCACCAGAGCAACCAACCAGCTTACACATATATGAATATAAAAATATTTTGTATCAGCACCAACAACCCATCCTTTTTATTTTCTTTTGTTTTCCTTTAGGTTCAGTTGTTCAAAACACAACTGAAGAACTTGTTTAGTGTTCTTAATTATGAACGAATAAAGAATCCCGCCTTGCTTGGATCATCTGTTTTTGGGAAAGATGATATTTTTGCAGCGTGGAAGCAATTTGTCTTGAAGATCCTGGAGCTGAATGAAGAAATGCCTAAATTCTACTTTGTGAAGGTATGGTTTGAAAATCTTGGAAAATCAATCTAAGTGAGCATTATGGCACAGACTGAATAAAACATGCATAGGATTTCACTGTAAAATTTGGCTGCTGTAATCCTAGCTGCACAATGTCTATGGGTTGTTTTCCAGAGGTAAATTGCTTGATATTCACTTAACGCTTCTCATCTATATATATAAATGAGTGATGGCATCACGGCGACTCACAAAACAACAAAAGTACAGGCCTCCCAACCTCGAAATTTGACAACAAAACCCATCATCCACGCCTCTAGGTTGATACAACAAAAAGAAAAATAAAGTCGTAATTAGAGGGAGAGCAATAATTTTTTTATCCAATTGCTGCCAGTTTAGAGGGCTAATCTCTGCCCACTTGGTCTCCTAGCAACCAAGGGACAGCCAGGGTTCAGTTAGGGGAGAGGCAGATTTAGGCCTCACTTAGGCTTCTTCCACAGATTATCTAATTTGCACTGAATTATATGGCAGTGTAGACTCAAGGCCCTTCCACACAGCTATATAACCCATTTATAATCTTATATTATCTGCTTTGCACTGGATTATCTTGAGTCCACACTACCATATAATCCACTTCAGTGTGCATTTTATACAGCTGTGAAGAAGGGGCCTCATATAATCCAGTTCTAAGCAGATAATATAAGATTATCAATATACAGTAGACTCTCACTTATCCAACATAAACAGGCCGGCAGGATAAGTGAATATGTTGGATAATAAGAAGGGATTCAGAAAAAGCCAATTAAACATCAAATTAGGTCATTGTTATACAAATTAAGCACCAAAACATCATATTATACAACAAATTTGACAGACAAAGTAGTTCCATGCGCAGTAATGCTATGTAGTAATTACAGTAGAGTCTCACTTATCCAGCACTCGCTTATCCAACGTTCTGGATTATCCAACGCATTTTTGTAGTCAATGCTTTCAATATATTGTGATATTTTGGTGCTAAATTCATAAATACATTAATTACTAAATAGCATTACTGTGTATTGAACTACTTTTTCTGCCAAATTTGTTGTCTAACATGATGTTTTGGTGCTTAATTTGTAAAATCATAACTTAATTTGATGTTTAATAGGATTATCCTTAATCCCTCCTTATTATCCAACATATTCGCTTATCCAACGTTCTGCCGGCCCGTTTATGTTAGATAAGTGAGACTCTACTGTACTGTATTTACAAATTTACCACTAAAATATCACACTGAATTTAAAACACTGACTACAAAAACATTGATTATGAAAAGGCAGACTGCGTTGGATAATCCAGAACATTGTATAAGCGAATGTTGGATAAGTGAGATTCTACTTTAATATGAAATAATTACTGGGATAGAATAATGCAGAACAATATAATCTCTAAAACCAGGACAGTAAATAAACAGGGGAATTCCACACAGGAAACAATCAGGGCCAGCTAAAACCTCCCAACAAAGTATTCCCATCATCAAAGTCTGGCAAATCCTCTGTTTTCTCAGGGCCACAGACAGTAGAAGCACATAAAATATCGCAAACAACACCACTCTGAAAACAAGGGAATTCCAAACAGGAAAGAATCAGGGCCAGCTAACACCTTCCAACCAAAAAATCACTCAGGGAGGAAACAGCCAGGCTTTAAATCTGCAAGGCCATTACATCCTAATCATTTTTCCTAATTGCAGCATTCATACTTGCTTCCAACAGACAAAAAAACCCAAAAAACAATCAGAAATATTGTATATTCACAGCCTTTAGGAAATAATATCCCCTGATGGCGCAGCGTGTTAAAGCGCTGAGCTGCTGAACTTCTGGACCGAAAGGCCACAGGTTTGAATTGGGGGAGCGGAGAGAGCCCCCACTGCCAACCCAGAAGTTCAAAAACATTCAAATGTGAGTGCATCAATAGGTACTGCTCCGGCAGGAAGGTAACGCCGCTCCATGCAGTCATCCCACATGACCTTGGAGGAGTCTACGGACAACGCTGGCTCTTCGGCTTAGAAATGGAGATGAGCACCAACCCCCAGAGTCAGACACGACTGGACATAGTGTCAGGGGAAAACGTTTACCCTTTACCTTAACTACCACCAATTCCTCAATACTTTATTTCCCATACCACCATACTTCGCCACAGCAACGCGTGGCCGGGCACAGCTAATCAGTTAATAAAACATTTCAGAATTTTTTGCTGAAGGTAAATTGCTTGACGAATTTCCACAAAACAAAGGTTTTCATCTATAATTTTTGCCGCATAATAGCTTGAAATAAGTCAGGTTTCTACATTCACGGTGAAGCCAACTGCAGCAGTATATCAGGGCAGCTAGTTTCTGCTAACTCAATCAACCTTCCTCTCTTTTTGGTTGACCGAGTCAGCATTAGCTAGCTGCCCTGATATACTGGAAATTGCAAAGGGGCTTTTTTCACACTGAAATTGCTAGACATCCCCAGTCCCAAGAGGATCCTGAAGTGGCTGCCATGAAATGACATTGTGTGTGCCCATAACAAATTTTAACAGCAAGGACTCTCTGTATCACAGCCGTACTCCCCTTAGAGGTCTCTCCATAACCATGGCCTCTTCTACATAGCCAACAAAGATCCTCTGCTTTGCACAGATTCCAGGCAAATGTTTGGTAATCTTGCAAAAACCTAACCCAGTTCAGGAGCATATAGCGTTCCTCTCCCGTGCTCTCTATTAATCCTTAGTCTTTGTCAGTTGAAGCTTTCTACCAAACCCTCCTAAAAACTCGCCTTCTCCAGAAAGCTTCTGGCATATGCTTATTCTTCATCTTGGTTGGGAAATAAACAGTTGGACATGCTGGAAGATGAGCAGAGGTTTGTCCCCTATTGTTGTTGCCTCTGCTTCTTCCTCTCCCTCTAGTAACATCTTCTCCATTTGGATTATTGATTGCAAGCTTATCAAGGCCAGAGTCTATTTTCTTTTTTAAAAAACTATTGATTACCTTAAGACTGCTGTTACGTCCTTTCTGTTAATGCTTTTGCAGGATATTTTCTGTACTTGGTTGTGAATGTCCTCCCATTACAGTATTCTTATTTTGGTTGCTCTTGTCATGTACCTTGAAGTCATTCCCAACCTATGGTGGCCCTAAGGTGACCCTGTCATGGGATTTTCTTAGAAAGGAGTTGCCTTTGCCTTCTTCCTCTGAGGCTGAGAGAGTGTGAAGTGCTCGCAGTCACCCAGTGGGTTTTCATGGCCAAATGGGAAGTCAAAGTCTGGTCTCCAGAATTGTAGCCCAACACTCAAAGCACTGTTCCACGCTAGTTCTTACGTTTACTTTATGTGACATCGGTCCACAGTTGTAAGAACAGTTGACTGAACTGTATTGTTTTCTCTTTCAGGCTGATGTCATGGGGGCTTATGATAGCATCCCTCATGACAAACTGGAAGAGGTAGTTCTGCAGGCCCTTTCTCCAAACAAAAAGACCATCACATACAGCATACGGCGCTATGCAGTCATCATAAGGACAAGAAATGGACTTCTAAGAAAATATTACAGGAGACACGTAATGCAACTCTCATTGGTTTTCTCTGGGTGGTTGCTATATATTCTGTTGCCTAAAGAAACTGTTCCTGGTGGTTCCCATGTCACTGGGAGAGTGAATCCAGTGGGGGTTTTATTCTGTATTTCAAAAGAGATATCCAACCTGTCCTTTGCCTCTCTCCTGCCCCAAAATAGGTTCAGCAATTTGGATGGCTCTTTTAAGCTTTGTGCTGTAAAACAAATTCACTGTCCCACTTATATGGGAATCTCCAGCCCCCACTAATTTATAGGAAGCCAAAATACTAAAGTTGGATATATTATAATATACGCTGCCTAGACAGCTCATCCATAAGGGAAATCCACTGGGGGACATTAGCCAGACATGTGTTTCTGTTGCTTCACTTTATTTTATTTTAGTTTTTTTTAATGGTGGGGATAGGATTAAAAAAACAGGACTTTCCATGTAAAAACAGAAGTGTACATGAATAAATATTGCATTTCAGGATGCAAAGTGTTTGCATTTCTTTACCTGAAGCTGAGATAGATGAGCTTATTGTGAGAACACTCCAGCTTTCCAAGACCCCTTCTACACTGCCATTTAAAATCAAGATTATCTGTTTTGAACTGGATTATATGGCAGTGTAGACTCATATAATGCAGTTCAAAGCAGATAATGTGGATTATCTGCTTTGATAATCTGGATTATGTGGCACTGTAGTAGGGACCCAAGACTGATTGCTTTACTCCTGTGGATGATGGCAGGCATTCATGCTTGTGGAGTAATAAGCGATGAAGAACACAGGCAGAGCTCTAAGGAACTGGTACCAGTAACTATTTTCATGGTACCTAGTCTTTTTCAGAACAATCTTCCAAGACTAAATAAATATTACTTCTGTAACCAGTAACAATTTTTGATTATTTTAGATTTTATTTTGGGGGCATTTTAGGAGGTATTTTGACAGGCTTTATGCCATTCTTTTAGCAGTCTTACTGAAGTGTATCAGTGTGTTGTTTTTTAAGATGTTTATTAAGCAACTTTGTGTTAACTGTCATTTATTGCTTGGGTGGCACCACACCTAAAAACAGGTCTTTTCCCAGTTCCCAGTTAGATGTTTAACTCTATTGGTTGTCAGGGAAAATTCCTTTATTTCTTCTTTTACAAATGTAAACATGCATGTCTTATTTGAAAAGAGTTCTTTAAAAAGTGAAGCATACTCTGTGTTAGGAAGAAGACAGATGGTCATATTTATTTTGGACTAGTTCCAGCTGCTGTTTTCAGCTAAAGTAATTGAATCATTGAAAGTTACATAAATTTTGATTTAGCCAAAATTTGAGTCTGCTCTAGTTGGAAGTAACAAGTGGATGTAATCCTTTATATTTTCTGACATGGTGATAGCTTGCTCTAAGCACAGTTATTGTACTGAGCATCAATTCAGAAGTTTAAAATATTTTAATCTGAATTTATTTATAGGCATCTACTTATAAGGAGTTTAAGCCTGAGATGAACCATTTTGTGAGTCATCTTCAAGAGAGCACTTCACTGAGAAATGCAGTGGTAGTTGAACAAGTATGTTTCTAGGAGCCACTCTCTTTTCAACAGGTTGTTTAATGTTTTTGATGTTGTTGTTGTTTAATCCTTACTGCCTTGAGAGTGGTTATGCAGTAGTTCATATAATTGTTTTTTTCTTCATCACTGCCTGCTGCTATTTTCAAAGGGATTTTCTTAAGACCCTCATTGAGCTCATGGCAGAGGCTAAATTGGAATACAAGATGTCGGGCCATAGCGCCATCTTATAGGTCCCAATCCAAACTTATTTAGCAGCAATCCACACTTGCCACCTTGAGAAAAGCAAGACATACATTAAATTAAATAACATTTAAAAAAATTGATAAGCAGAGTTCAGTGGAATTAACCTCAGAGGAAGCATTCTTAGGATTGCTCTTTAATAACCACTATACTACCTCTGCCAAATTACAAGCAAATGCTATTTAGCTTTCAGATGATTTATTAATGTGGGGTTGGTTGGTGGTAGTGCTCTTATTTATTATTTATTTGTGTATGTGTTGTACAATCTTTAATTTTTCAATTTTATCTGCCTTGATAGGATAGCGCTGGTTGTGTTGCACCAAACTTTCCAAATCTTTTGAAGGTTGGCAACCTTAGCAGCTGAAGAGATTTTTAAAACGGGATAAACTTCAAATGATGCCAGAGGGAAATGTGTATGAAAGCTCAGTTTGTTGATCTGTGAAAACATCTATGGAATTATACGATAAAGAAATGTTGCTTTCAAGTGCTGTATCAATTAACATTGAATTTATATAATGCTGAATTTAGCCTTAACATTTCCACATGTATTTGATCACAAAGAAATTCCTCTTTTTATCTCTTATAATTAAAAAAAAAAAAGAAACAAAAGGGAGAAAAAAACAGGATGTGGGATAGACTTTTGTGGGTATAAACACACGTCGCTATATTTCATATGAAGAAGTACTGATTACATCCCAAAAGCTCATGCTAAAATGAAAGCAATTAGTCTGAAGCCTGTCTGCCAAATTCCATTTTTATTCCCCCTTCTTCCTCCTTCCCATGTATTTGAGTGGATGGATGCCTTTGCTGCTTCTTGTCAGTAGATGGTGGTGTTAAACACGTTTGCCTTTTGAAGGAAACCTTTTGTTTTCAGTTCTGCTTTTTGGAAATGGTCTTATGTTCTTGTAGTCCCAGTTAGACTTTGCTCTTGCCTCTGCTTGTTTCAGATAAATCTTTCACATTGAAACACATGTTAAAGTCTAATACAGTATTGGACCAATACAATAATTGTGATTTATGGGAATCTGTATTCAATATGATCTCTATATTGAACATCCAGAAATATGTAGGTCTTGTCTGAAGAACACCCATGCCACAGAAATTAAAGGTTAGTTTATTGTTGTTTTTTTGGCAAGGAATGCCCCAAAAGTGTGCTGCTCATTAATATGCATGGGTAGTGCTACTGCATTAGATACACACTTAGAATCATAGAGTTGGAGGAGACCTTGTGGGACATCCAGTCCAACCCCTTGCCAAGAAGCAGGAAAATCACATTCAAAGCACCCCTGCCAGATGGCCATCCAGCCACTGCTTAAAAGCCTCCAAAGAAGAAGCCTCCACTACACTCCAGGGCAGAGAGTTCCACTGCTGGACAGCTCTCTCAGTTAGGAAGTGCTTCCTAATGTTCAGGTGGAATCGCCTTTCCTGTAGTTTGAAGCCATTGTTCCGTGTCCTAGTCTGCAGGGCAGCAGAAAACAAGCTTGCTCCCTCCTCCCTATGACTTCCCTTCACGTATTTGTACATGGCTATCATGTCTCCTCTCAGCCTTCTCTTCTGCAGGCTAAACATGCCCAGCTCTTTAAGCTGCTCCTCCGGGCTTGTTCTCCAGACCCTTGATCATTTTAGTTGCCCTCCTCTGGACATATTCCAGCTTGTCAACGTCTTCCTTAAATTGCGGTACCCTGAAGTGGACACAGTCCAGGTGTGGTCTGACCAAGGCAGAATAGAGGGGTAGCATGACTTCCTTGGATCTAGACACTATAATCCTATTTATGCAGGCCAAAATCCTATTGGCTTTTTTTGCTGCCGCATCGCATTGTTGGCTTACGTTTAACTTGTCTACGAGGACTCCCAAGATCTTTTTTACACGTGCTGCTGTTAAGCCAGGCTTCCCCCATTTTGTATTTTTGCATTTCATTTTCTGCCTAAGTGGAGTATCTTGCATTTAACCTTGTTGAACTTCATTTTTTTAGTTTCGACCTATCTCTCTAATCTGTTAAGATCATTTTGGATTCTGCTCCCGTCTTCTGGAGTATTAGCTATCCCTTCCAATTTGGTGTCATTTGCAAACTTGATGATTATGCCTTCTAACCCTTCATCTAAGTCAGTGGTTCCCAAACTTATTTGGCCTGCCACCCTCTTTCCAGAAAAAATATGACTCAGCGCCCCCTGGAAGGGGGGACATGGCTTAGAGGGGTGGGCATGGCTCCTGCTCAAGAGGGCGGGGCTGAGCCTCTCCCCTAGTCCAAGATGCAGGGCTATGAGGGGATGTGGGCGGGACCACAAATGGGTGGCCAGGACTGGGATGAGCGGAGGTACGAGCTCTGAGGCAGGGTTGAGCTTCTATCCCTGTCCTGCGGCACCTGCCAGGACACAGGAGGCGGGGCTAGAGGAGGGGGCGGGGCCTCTTCCCACGTGCCTGACGGGGCTGAACCTCTATACCCCGTCCCCGTGTTCTAACAAGCGCCTCAGAGGAGGTATACAGAGGCTCAGCCCTGTCTCTCACTCTTAGGAAGAGGCCCCACCCCTAGCCCCACCCTTTAGTCCTAAAAGGCCTCTTTGGAGAAGTACAGAGGCCCAGCCCTGTCTCGGGCTCTTGGAAGGAGGCCCCGCCCCTTCCCTAGCTCCGCCCTCTGTGTCCCAACAAGCACCTCAGGAGAGGTATAGATTCTCACCCCTGTCTCGGGCTCTTGGGAAGAAGCCATGCCCACTCCTCTAGCTCCGCCCCCTGTGTGTCCTAACAGGCGCCTTAGGTGCTCAGCCCTGTCTTCGGCACTTGGGAAGAGGCCCTGCCCCTCCCCTGGCCCTGCCACCGCATCCAAATAGATGCCATCACCACTCCCCTGGATCATTCCAGCGCCCACCGGGTGGCAGTTGCGCTCACATTGGGAATCGCTGATCTAAGTCATTAATAAAGATGTTGAACAGAACCGGGCCCAGGACGGAACCCTGCGGCACTCCACTCATCACTTTTTTCCAGGATGAAGTGGAAACATTGGTGAGCACCCTCTGGGTTCGTTCACTTAACCAATTAAGATCCACCTGACTGTAGTTTTGCCTAGCCCACATTTGACTGGTTTGTTTCCCAGAAGGTCATGGGGGACCTTGTCAAAGACTTTACTGAAATCCAGATACGCCACATCCACGGGTTCCCCGTACCTATCCAGCTTGTAATTCTATCAAAAAAGAGGTCCAATTAGTCTAGCATAATTTGTTTGTGATAAATCTGTATTGACTATTCGCGATGACCACATTCCTTTCTTAAGTTTTGCAGACCACTTCCTTAACGAACTTTTCCAGAATCTTGGCTGATATCGATTTGAGGCTAACAACGGTAATTGTTTGGGTCATCCTTTTTTCCCTTCTTGAAGATAGGGACCACATTCACCCTCCTCCAATCTGCTGGGACTTCTCCCGTTCTTGATTGTTATCCACTTATTTTTCCTCCTGCAGAATAGAGGTTTAATCACTTATGTCATTCCCCCCAGCACTTTGCTGCCAAGAAAATGGAAATTATTATCAGCTTGCTGGAGGAATGATTGAAATAGTTGATTTTGGTAACTTAAAAATACACGAAGTTCAAACTCCTATTTGGAATAGTCCATCTGAGTTGTCTATTTATTCTGGGTTTGTGTGTTTTTTTGTGGTTATTTTAGAGTATTTCTCTGAAGGAAACCAGTTCTCACCTCTCAGAATTTTTCTCTCGTTTGATTCGTAACAGCATCCTGAAGATTAAGGACAGGTAATATCTCTCCTTTTTTATTTTTGTTTTTCTACCTGCTTCTTTGGATGACAGCTTCTGGTATCAGATGGAATGGCCTGGTGGCTTGTTGCGGGGTCAAATCATTCAGTTTGTCTCAACAAAGGTTATCTACCAACCAATCCCTTTATTTGGATAACATCATTAGTTCTTGCAAAGGTCTTACTTAATTTGGCCCACTGTACACTTCATGGGAGAAATTGACACAGAGAGGAATCTGTGGAAAGGGGAAGGGGAAAGCCTTCCTTTCAGTAAAGGCGCTAACGGGGATTGGGGAAATGCAGCGCCCACTGCTCAACCGCAACGGGCGCCTCGTTTCCCCAAAGTCCACCTCCTTTACTGAAGGGAAGGGGAAAGCCTTCCCTTCAGTAAAGGCCTGACGAGGGCGCCCCTTGGGAAGCACCCCGCAAGCGTTGCTAGGCAGCAGCGATCACGGGGCGCTTCCTCCTCCCGATCCATCTCCTTCTCTCAAACTCAAGAGGAGAGGGAGAGGCGCCCCCAGCAACGCCTCAGATAACCCAGAGCCTCGGTTAACCGGAACTCGGTTAACCAGGGTTCTACTGTATTACATTTATTTCTGTACCTACTGTCTCCCCATAGGGACTCCAGGCAGCTAGCAAATAAGCACACATAATAAAAATTGAAAATAAGAAAGAAGTAAATATACAATTAAAATACAAGAAATACTTTTAAAATTGCATTTAAAACTCACCCTAACCCCTGCCTGTTTTTTCTTTAAAAGAGCTGGAGGTTTTAGCTTGTTTGGTGTCCCACGTGTTACTTCACAAAAAGAGCATTTGCAAACTATCATTATAACTTCTCAACTATTTCATCTTTGCATGTAAATACGAATAATTACTTCAATTTTATGCCCACTATGGGAAAAGAGAAATATTACTACAGTATATTTTCTGTATTCACAACTCTTCAAATCTCGCAGAAAAATTATTATATGCTGAAAAACGGTTGGAGGGAGGGAAGTGAATGGGAAGGAATGTTTTTAGATCAGTATCGGAGACAGTGATGGACAGAAATCTCTCCACATCTCTCCACTTTTTTCATGGCCATGTGGTGTCTACTGGAAGTGGGCAGTGAGCAAGTAGCCACGGATGATGGGGAAGCATTTATCAACACCTTTAAAAGCCAGAGGATCTCCTCCAGAGACCCTGCATAATTATTACACAGCCCAATCCAACAAGAATAATTCTTAATGTTTTCAGGCCTGTTTCTGAGTTTATTTGATTCAGAAAATTGCTTTGGATAGTCCACATCAGCTCTAGTTTCTTAGAAATTGTTATCATGGTTTTCTATGGGTGAACAGATGGCGATTGGTTGATGCCATATGCTCTGCATCTCAAAAGCTAGAGCTGATACAGGGAAACAGGTGCCATTTTTTGAATCAGCGGTTCAAATATACCCAGAAACAGGGCTAACATTTGAGGTACCAAATGTGTCAAAACCTACTCATGGGCCATGTTCCTCATTTGCCTGTTCTTGCTCCAACACAGTCATGTTGAAGGTGCAGGAAACATGGGAGTGTCAGGTGTGGGCAAATTGGTGCTGTGTTTAAGAACTTGAGATGAGGGAATGGAAAGTTTAAGCAGGATTCTCTTCATCAGAGCATCCTTCCATTGTTCGTATTTTCTCCCCAATATTTGACAATATTCTTTCAATCTCTAATCCCTAATATACGTATGCAGTCTGCCATCCATATCCACAAACTGTATCTGTGCACAGTTTGAATTTTTATTTTTATCTATCTATCTATCTATTACAACATGGGAGGCTGTTGCAGAGAAATGAATGGCTCTTTCAAATCTCAGCCCCATAGATTTAAAATATCAAATCCCCCCCTCCTAAGTATTTAAGCAAGTTTATCCCTTCTCTTTGGAGTCTTCACTTCCCAGTCTTTATTTTTCGCACCTGAAATGTTTTCTGAAGCTTTCTAACAAAATGAATGCACTGGCCCTGCTCCACTAATCAGTATAGTGGCATCTTCCCAAAGCAACTTGCTTTTATTGCATTCAGAAAAAGCCAGTAGCCCTTCTTTTACATTGTATCTGTTATCTGACTGGGCTTTTTTCCCCTTTAAATCACTCTTGATAATTTTTTTAAAAATCAGTATTACTTCATATATTCCAGGATTGAATGCTGCCTTTTAGAACCAATACTGGGAATATTTGCCATATAAAGTTATGCATTTTATATCCCTTATAAACCTGGACAATTTGTTCTATACATCCTTTGTTTTGGATCAAAGTCATTGTTTTGGGACTCTATACAAGAGCCTTCAGAAAAAGGTGTTTTGTCAGTATTTGAAGTTGCTGGCTACTGATAGATGAATATTTAGAAAACTTGCCACCATTGTGACTGCGCAAATATTTGGAAAGTTAATGGTCAAGGCTGAGTCTTATTCCTTCCAGATTTCCCCTATTTAAAAAATAGAGACTTCTGCTGTATTTGTTAGACTGTGGTCAGATTGCTGTTGAACTAACAGAAAGTCTTGTTCAGAATTCCATGAAATATTTGTAGAAGAAAATGATGAATTTGCCTTTTGGTTGAGAAGTTATTTTTGTGAAAACTATTGACTTTGGGCATAATTACATGACCTTCCAAGCCAAAGAACTGAGATTAATTCGAGATTCAGTAGGAAAGTTTAAAAGCTAGGATGATTATTGCAGCCTACATACGCTAGAAAAATAGTTATCACCAAGATACACAGTACTGACTGTATTTCTGAAGGGTAGATTTGTATATGTGATCTAAACTGACAAGAAGAAAAGATCAAAGTCTTTCCAAATGACATTTTTTAGTTCTCAGTGAATGCTTTGTTTGGTCTAGTGTACAGAATCTAGACTAATACAGAATTTTATAAGACTGAAATTTATTCTTGTTATAAATTCATAAAAATTGGATTCCCACCATTTTCAGTTCGAAAACATGGCAGTCAATCAATAATTTCCCCTGCCTTTTTCCTGAGAGTGCTAGTAGACTCCATCTTCATATGAAGTTCTGATGTTAAAAGCACAGTTAAATTAAGTGTAGTTTCACAGTGGGAGGAAAAATATGTGTGTATCTACTGCATCATCATCATAGGCATTCACATATGGCTTAGTATGATTGTCTTTCAAAGGTGTTGTTGGTGGGTCCATAAGTGACTGCATAGACCTATTCTGGATCTGCATGGTTTGTCACAATGAGGACATAGATTTCCAGATGGAAGGTAGTCCCAACAAGGGTTTGCTTGATGCACCTTCTCTTGGCATGTTTCTCCCTTTCACCCTCCATTCAAGCCTCTTCAAAATCCATAGCTCCATTGGTAACAGCTGACCTCCAGTTACAAAGCTCAAGTGCCAGAACTTAATGTCTTAATACCTAATACCTAAGGCATTAGCATTGCGCATTCACATCAATGTTTATGGGTGTACACTTTTATACTATGTTTGTACTGTGCCTGTATTTTCTTCCTTTGGGAAAATTAAGCATTGGAGGGAAGTGGTACTTGCAGAAAGGGCCAACCTCCCCCAAAGTTTTGATCCCATTCACATGTTCTGTTTTGGGGAAATGTTTTAAAAAATAGAGATATGCCAGTGTTGCTGGTTTCTCACCTCACATGCTGTTTAACAACATGGACTTAGAGCTGTATAATTGTGACACTGGCGAAGCACATTTTGGCTGCTGTTATCACCTTGTCCAGGTGTGTATCTGATGATGAATTTTTGGTACCTGCTATTTGCCAGCTACTATGTCCAGAACTGTGGAATCCCCCAGGGCTCAATTTTGTCAACTTTGCTTTGCAACATGTGCTATGGAGACATGGAAAACAAGCTGCTGCGGGGCATACAGAAGGATGGGTATGACATTTCATGTATTTACTTTGATTTGTTTTGTGTCCTATGTTCCTCCAGGGTAGGAGTGCAGTGTGGTTCCCAATCATTAAGAAGCTTTAAGTTAAAATACAGCAGATGATTGAGATTTGAGTACAAATTAACTTAATTGTCTTATGTTGAATATCAGTCATCTGCTGTGTTTTAACTGAACACTTTTTAATTCTTGGGCAGTCCCCAAGTTACGAACAAGATAGGTTATGTAGGTTTGTTTTGGATTTGTTTATAAGTCAGAACAAGTACATGCATGCTTTGGATAGTATAGGGAAGGATTAACTGTTGTACTGTCTGTGCCCCTATTCAGAAGATCTTACCTCACTTTCTGTCCCTGTGAAAATTGGGATTTTGAAAAAATTAGCTTGTTGTGGAAACAAAGATTGGTTATAAAGCTTCAGTGGAGACATCTTTCCCCCATGATAACTCTTTCAGGGGTGAATTTCTCTTCCGAGGGAGAAATTTCTCTCATTTCCTGTTGTCTCAGTCCCTTTTTAACTATGAGTTGTTTGTAAGTCAGATATTTGTACCTAGGGGACTCCCTGTAATCCAGTTTCATATATGTCATGATTTCCAGACAAGTTCATTGAGGCAGAGGTGAAGATAGTTTCCCTTGTGTTCCAACAAACTTGAAAATGGAGAAGTCTGTCACTCATTTTAGGCCAATATCCAGGTCCTCTGTCATATACTAAGAGCAGGAAATTGCAATGTAGTTATTCTGTGGATGAAGTAACAAGTGCTATTTGGTATCTTGAATCCTGTCCAGAATAAAGGCAGTCTCCAAGTTACTCCTAATTTTTCAAGCAAGAGAGAAATAGTTTTCATAAATGATCATTGTCTGAGCTGTCCTCAGTTTAACTTTGAGGACCATGAGGCGGAAGGTCACAAACCTGCCCAATTATTATTGCTTAAGCCTTCGTAAAAACATCATATTTTCTTATAACTGCTTGTTCTCTGCCCAGTGGCCAATGACTAGGTAAATCAACTTCTTATATAAATAAATTAGAATGCCACAAACCCATTTATCCAAATGGAGTGACTGATGATAATATTTTAAGGTTGGCAAAACTGTCAGCTTTCTATATAAATAAATTAGAATGCCACAAACCCATTTATCCAAATGGAGTGACTGATGATAATATTTTTAAGATTGGCAAAACCGTCAGTACTTCTGCTTATTTGGCATAAATTTTAAGCTCATTGTAGTGGGATTTTAAAACAAATAAAAAACTTGCATTGTTTGCGCTGTGGCATGTTTTTCAGATCTCAATGAGAACATTGGGCTTAAGTAACTGTTGCCCAGAGTGGGCTTTGTGATTGTATTTGTTCAATAAAAATGCTGAGAGCCAGGAAACATATTTCTTGAGATATTATTTCCTCACTCCAGTACATTACAGTGCCCCGTCCTCTGCCAAGAAATTCTGAGTTCTCCCAAATAAACCAGCCTCCCAGCAACCAGAAAACATCTTTCTGATTCAGTGTGTTATAGTTTGCCAAAATAATAACGAAAGAACTTGTATGGTACTTTTTTGCTCAAAATGCAGTGAGCCCAAGGTATCTGCTGGGGTTTGGTATTAGATCCCCTTCTGGATATAAACATCATTGGATGCTCAAGTCCCATTATAAACAATGGCATTGTGAAAAGTTATCCATCATATAAAATGGCACAATCAAAGTTTGGTTTTGGTATATATTTTAAAAAATAGTTTTGTGGTGGTTGAATCAGTGGATGCCGAATCCAGGGATATATTACACCGCTTTGAAAAAAAAACCCTATTGGCAAATTTGTTTTAATTTTCTTTTTTCTTTTTGGTTGCTTTTTGTTCTGTTTTTGCCTTTTTTGTTAAATAAAAGTGTTCACAGCAAATGTCTGAAATTTGTATCCAATTATGTAGGTGAGAGTGACTTACAATGTCTATATTGTAGAATTTTTCAACAAAAGTATTGCATACAGAAGTGTCCTATCCTACTGAATGAGGATGAGGAAAGTTTATCCATAATATAGTGAGATTAGGATAATAAAGGGCTTGTGGGGTGTTTCATTTTTAACACGAGATAAAATGTCCTGCCAAGCTAAAATTTAGAAACTGCTTTGTGTTCCTAAGCCATTATTGATCATTCATGCTTACTATAAAAATTAAATGGTTTTCAAGACAATGTAATGCTCCTTTTAAAATATTTCAGAATATTGATGCGTTTAACAGATGACTTCTTGCTTGTTACGCCACATTTAACCCAAGCGAAAACTTTTTTGAGGTATGATATAAAGGTTCCATTTTTTGTAAATTGATGGTTGAGTTACCTTTTTGAGTTTTGATTGTTTTTATTTCTGATTACTAAGGAACTGAAATATAGTCCCGTTCTAGTCTGCTTTCATTCCATATTTTCTTCTGTATCAGATATCTGATCCTGACATTTATGGCCATATATGCTGCTTTCTGTTTAAGTGTAGATACAAAAATGAATGTGGTATTAGGCATGAAAATAATTTTCCTGGCAATTTTGACTCATGATAATATCATACCACAGACATACATGCATGCATACATACACAGACAGATGGACAGATGATGGAACTATAGAGAAAATATATTATTTTAAAATGTTTAATATTGTCCTTGGGGCTGTGTTAACATTCATAGAGAAAAGGATGTGCTGTGTCTGCTAATACTTGAGACAAATTCCTGGCTTCAAAGCAAGATTGTTTGGAGATGGAGCTTGCTATGTATCCATCTTCCTATAATTCACAGAAGAAGAATGAACTTTGCAAAGCCAGAAAAAACATGCAGATTTGGCTTCCTTGTCTAGTTTTAAAAGGCAGATAAATATTTTTCTTGGTAAAGAATTATAGTGTGCTAATGTAGCATATATGAGTTATTGGTTTGTTCGAATTGATGGGGAAACTCTACTAGGGTTGTATGTTAATTGAGTTCAAAAGGAAAGGGGAAGCTGGAGAAGAAAGAGGAACTGGAGGGCTTTTAAAAAAAGAAAAACAAATATACGATTTGTTGTTATCCACTTTAAAACAAACCAACAACCACAATATAATGAAATATATATTAAATTGACCCCATATCCAGACTCCCAGTATTCAGTGTCTCCAGTGTGGTGTCAGTGCAGGACTTGATTGCCAGACACTTCTATATACACTGCTCTGCACTATTGCAACCTTGGACGCAATCCTTAAATAAAAATATACAAAGCAAGTGAAAATGCATAATTGAAATCCCACTATAAGGAATATACACTTTTGTCCTTAAATACATAATTGAGATTCCTTCTACCTTATTTAAGGAGAAATATCCTAATTTTCATATCTGGCCCCTATAGCTCTCTCTGTCTTTCTGACTTGACCTAGTAAGAACAATTCTTTTTAGGGTTTTGTCAGATTACAATACCACCTACTGCCCTACTTAGAATGAAAAGTTCTAGTGGCAATTATGATGAAACAGTCATTTGTCCATCTTCACACTTCAGAATAAGAAGATTCTCTTAAAGCAGTTCTAAAGAACCTTGTTATTATGACTGTTGTTATTGTTACTGTTTTTATTTCTTGCTCACCATGGATCAAGGTGGGGAATGATAGACTTACTAAAATACAACATAATACCATCACACTATATAACATGTGTTTTTTCCTGTGTTAAAAATGTCATTTCCTAATTGATTCTATCATAAAATCATGGAAAATATTTATTAAACTGCAAAGACTTTGTTGTTGTGGGACATCTTGCAGCACATTTTGCTATAGTTTTTCAATGAATGCCTCATCTAGTCACAACCAATTCAACATAATTTGTGGCAGCCACAAAAACAAAGTCTCTGGAGTTTAACAACTATTTTCAAAGTAAGTACCACACAATTAAACACAAAAAACACTTTCAAACAAAGAATCGATTTTTTTTTCAAATTTTGTTACATAGTGAATTTAAAATCATTAAGATTTTAAAGAAAAGATGTATCTGTGACGGTTTTTTAAATTCAGACAGTGTGGCAGGTCATTCCAAAATCTGGAGGTGGCTACAGAAAAACTCCTTTGGTGACTGGGTTGTTGTGTGTTTTCCAGACTGTATGGCCATGTTCCAGAAGTATTCTCTTCTAATGTTTCGCCCACATTTAATCAAGGTGATTGATTACAACATTAATACTGGCCTCCAACAGACAAGACTTCTTTCCCCCTCCCTGGACCTTCCACAGATATATAAACCTTCCTTTCTTAGTTTCTCCATATACCTCACAACCTCTGAGGATGCCTGCCATAAATGTGCTCTAAATGTCAGGAGATAATACTTCTGGAACATGGCCATACAGCTTGGAAAACACAACAACCCTGTGATTCCGGCCATGAAAGCCTTCGACAACTCCTTTGGTGACTGTTGCCAGCCTAGTTCTTACTATCTTCTAAAAATGTTCAGGTTTTCATTTCCTTCAAGTATGCTGTGGGGATTTTATTCTATCCTGGCATAAAAGAAACCAGAAGAGCAGAGATGGTGTCATATATTGTGTGCCTGTTTAAACACTAGTAACCACGCATTTGCTTTGACCTAGAACCCTAGCCATGGGCATCCCAGAGTACGGCTTTGTTATAAACGCATCCAAGACGGTGGTGAATTTTTCTGTTGATGAAGATATACCTGGACTCTCAGGGTTCAAACAATTGCCGTCTCACTGTATGTTTCCTTGGTGTGGATTGTTAATTGATACACAAACGCTTGAAGTGTATTGTGATTATTCCAGGTAAAAAGGAGTAATGTCTACATCAGTGCTACCGCTGCATGCTTTTAATTGGTAGATTAATGAAGAAACTGATTGAAGGCTAGGGTTGTTGAGATTTAGCAGTTGTTTATTCTAATATTATTTTGATTATTGTAAGAGTATATTGCAAGAAATATTGAAGACAGTCTAACCCAGAGGTGTCAAACTTGTGGCCCTCTGAGTGTTTTGGACTTCAGCTCCCAAAATTTCTGACCACTTGCTAGGGCTTATGGGAGTTGGAGTCATAAAAACTTGAAAGGCACCTCTGCCTTAACCTGTAAGTGGTGGAGTGTCATCATGGATAGTATTATAGAGTTGGAAGAGATCACAAGGGCCATACAGTCTAATCTCGTGTAATGCAAGAAAATCACAGTCAAAGCACCCACAACAGATGCCCACCTGGCTTCTGTTTAAAAGCTTCCAAGGAAGTAGCTTCTATCAGACTCCGAGGCAGAGGGTTCCATTGCTGAACAGCTCTTACCTAATATTCAGGTGGAATCTCTGTCCCTGAAATTTAATCCATTACTCCGTTTCCTCGTCTTCAGAGCAGCAGAAAACAAATTTGCCCCTCATCAATGTGATATCCTTCCAGATATTTAAACATGGTTATCATGTCCCCTCTCAGCCTTCTTTTCTCCAAGCTAAACATACCTAGCTCATTCCTCATGGGGCTTGGCTTCCAAACCAAGTTAAAAATTAGATCATTGCTTGACTAAAATCGGTTTAATTGACTGACAACTCCAGTTAATATGTTGGCTGGAAGCAGATCCATTCAGGCTTCCATACATCATAGAATCGGTACATCCTCTTCTCAGCTACCTAATAGCTGTGCTGTTTTCTGTATTTATAGCTCCAAATTCAGATTTGCACATCCTCACACAAATCCAGAGCTATACTTTTAGACTAGTGCAGATATTTGTGTAGGCTTCTCTGTTGCAAGGATGACAACCAAGTCACACAACAATAGTATTAATATTAAACTGTGTGGCCAATCATTAACTCAGTTCAGTAGTTCAAGAATGTAGCTTATGTGTAGTAGGAGGTTAATGTGCTCCTCTATTTTAACTACATATTGGTTTAGTTATTTTATTTTATTTTTAGAATTTGGAGTTGGCTGTTAGATTTTTTTTTTAGTGCTTCTGTGAGCTGCCCCGAGTCCCTTCAGGAATATGGTGGCGGGGTACAAATAAAGATTTTTATTATTATTAGTATTAGTATCTCACCCACTATCAGTTTTTAAAATGAACATAAGAAAACTGATGATTTTGCAATGTACTGTATATCATTTAGAAGTCTGCAGTTTTGGCATGCCAGGATTATTTTGATCACACAGTTGTGAAGTATCCAGCATTTTTCTCCTACAGAACACTGTGTATCAGAAATCCATACCATTTGATGCCATCAGAGAAAAACTGTGTAGTAAAGGGGAAAAACAATTTGAATCTTCCTCAAATCCAACTAAACAAAGGTCAAAGAGCTGATTATATTCTTCTTATTCCCTGTCTCCGACTCTCTTTTTCTTTCTCCCTCCCTTCTCTGCCTCGGCGCAACTGCAGCTATTCCTGCACATCTATCCGATCCAGCCTCTCTTTCAACTCTAGTGTCAAAGCTGGTGTGAGCATGAGAAATAAACTACTTGATGTCTTGAAGCTGAAGTGCCACAGTTTGTTTGTAGATTTGCAGGTAGGAAAAATGAAAACACGATTAGGATAGCATTTAGGCGGAATTAATCTAAAACATGTAACCAGAACTAAGTCCTTAATGCTATCCAGTACAGATTGTATATCCCTTATCCAAAAGGCTTGGAACAAGGAGTGTTCCATATTATGGATTATTTCGCATTTTTGCATAAACATAATGAGATATGTTGGAGATGGGATCCAAGTCTAACCACCAAATTCTTTTATGTTTCATACAGACCTTGTACACATAGCCTGAAGATAATTTTTATACACTGTCTGTTTAATAATTTTGTGCATGATACAAAGTCTGTGTACATTAAACCATCTGAAAGCAAATTTCAGAATTTCCAGCCTTTAATGTCGACAATTTTAGAGTAGTTTGGATTTGTACCACTGTTGTAAAAATTGCTATGATTCTTGTACCTGTATTTTTCTGCATGAAAATAATTATACCTCGTTGTCTACATGTATTTATATAGGACAAACTTGCCCCATAATGTATGATTTAATGTTTTATTTTTTCTCTCTCTGTCTCAATTTAGATTAATAGTCTTAGAACAGTCTGTATTAATGTTTACAAGATCCTTCTGCTGCAGGCCTACAGGTATGTGAGATAATTTGCAAGCACCAATACTCTCAAAAGCCACTGGAAGGTGCTGTGGGTTAGGAAATCCCAGGACTGCCTTTGACCCCGGGTGCTCGTTTTCATGCCATGTGAGCATGTCGGCATCTGAATCTAGGAAGTGTGTATCTTCTATTCCATATTTCTCCTTGTGCTTTTTATTTAGTGATGAAATTTTGGCATAGGTACAGCTGCACAGTTGTTCCTGTAAAAAGAAAATAATTTTCATCCTTTATCCCTTGTATCTTGAAAGCCATGCTGCTGGATGTTGTGTTTTTATAAAGAGCTCTTCTTAACAGTGTGTCTGCGTAGAAGTAAGTAATGCAAGGATTGCCTGTTCCCCAGGAGAGATTTAGACTGTATTAGCTCTATAGCAGAGGTGGAGACATTTTGTGGTCTCTAAGGTTTCCTTTGAAATATAGTTTTTGCTATATTCCCCAAAGTATATGTGGTACAATTTTGCTTTACAGTGGAACCACAACTTAAGAGTGTCTAAACTTAAGGGCATTCTGAGTTAAGAGCTGTTGCTCAGCCAGGATTTTGCTTGGACATACAAGCAGCATTTTTAAATAGGAGCTAGTGCCAGAGGGAGAGCTAGTGTGAGAATACAGGGCTTCAAGGGAGCAGCCTCCGTGCCTCGTGCTCTTGTCCACTTTGGGAGATTGCTGTCCGCTTTACTCCTGTCTGCTTTGAGGAACTTGCGGTTTGTTGATTTTTGTGTGGTTTTTATTCCTGGTATATTTTTAAAGAGGGGGAGGGAGCGGGTGAAGCTGGAATGATCTTTTTCATTATTTCATGTGAATGTTCATTTATACATTAGTTGTTATTAAATAAGTACATTTTCTTATTTAAAAACACGTAACCAAAAAGAGGAGGTTTGGGTGGTCAGAACTAATTAAAAGCATTTCAGTGGGAAAATTTGAGATGAGAGCATTTTGAGTTAAGAGCTCAGTTATGGAACTAATTAAATTTTTAACTCAAGGTATCACTATCTGGAGGAGATGGGTTGTTTTAGGCCTAGAAGCAGACTTTTTTCTGACAAGAACTGACAAAAGTGGCCAGGAAGGAGAGCAGAAAGCAATTCCACTTGTCATTCCCCAGGTTTTTGGGGCATGGAAACATTTTGAACGTCTTTGTGTGGGTGGGATGAATGTCAAGGGGTGCTGCCTTCTTCCGGGGGCAGTTCAGCCCCTGAACCCCAAGCAGTTTCTCACTCCCTGCTTTCTAGAAAAATAGTAGACACTTCCAGCTGTTTCTGGACTGCAACTTTCATCCTTGCTAGCCAAGTAGTTAGGGATTATGGGAAATGTAGTCCAGCAGCATCTGAATTTCCACTCCTTGAATGTCTCTTCCATAGTGTCTTCCTTTGGAGCCAAACTGGTTACAGTCCTTTTAGGAACTGTTCTAGCTTCATCAGCTGCACACCTTCTGTGCCACTAGTCTGTGTAACCCCTTCTCTCCAGTCTCATATAATATGCCCTCTCAGCCCTCTCTTCCCTCTCCCAGACTTTTTTTCCTAAATGGTCCCTACATATCTCAGTGACAACCACTCCCCTGTCTGAAGGGGAGCTCCATGAGCTCTGAGCCTCTGTTGTTGATAGGTTTCTTGCCAAAAGGTCTTGCCAGCTTCTCCTCCTTCCACCATCTCACTGGCCTGCTTCATAGTGGGAGCGGTTGGCTTTCTGTCATACTGATAGGTCATTGCTTTGGCACATATACCCTCCCTGAATATACCAGAACACAAGGAGAAATCTGCTGTTTCAAAAACGAATCCTTTAAAGCAGTACTTGGATATTACTTTTTAAATGAATCCCCAGATAGCATGGCCACAATTGTACGGCAGTCCAAATAGCAGTTCTTCCAAACTCTGATGGGCAAGAAAGGAACTGGAAGGGAACTTAGTTTTGCCTGATAATTAGGTGAAAATGTGGTTCTATGAAGAATGTTTAAAGGCTACAGGAAGAGAACTCTGGACAGGTATAAGGGCATACAGCCAAAACATACCAAGTGGAATTGCCAAGTGCATTGTGACATGAGAGATCCTTCCCACAATTTAGTTCTGTGACTCCGTGATCCACACATTCATTGAACCAAATCTAGGGTTTGAAGTTGTGTTTGCATCAGGCTGTGGCTCAGTGTCAAGTCAAAGTGAACAAAATCTAAATGCTATCTAAATCATGATTGCTGCAGCAAATCAGCATCTGATTAAATTCCTCTCAATTGAAGCAATACCTAGTAATTGCACTTTTTTTTCAGTCTCCCTTCATTCTCGCTGCTCTCTAAATTTAGGTGGCATTTTTTGTAATTCATTAATCACTTCCCTCCTTGGAACATAGTGTCTGGATATTTCTGCCTGGACTTTAACCCGTGTCCTCTCAGCTTTGCCCAGTAATGAACTGCAGCTCCCATCTTCACTTTCTGGAGCACTGATAACCTTTGAATCACTTTTTCTTCCTTCTTCCTTTTTCTTCTACAGGGATTTATTTTTCTCATCTCCCTGCAAACACCTGCTTATCATACTGAACATACACTTTGGTCAAGGCCAAACAAGAATGGCTTAATGTGTATTTGGAAACCACCCAAGTTACCTCTTTGATCTTGTTATGTCCTGTTGCTCTTCTAGGCAACAGCTGTGAAGGAAAGTAAAAGGTAGCTTTTTGGAAGTCCATAGGTACTGTTAGGTAAGAGTAGAGCCCCATCTGCACTGTCATATAATGCAGCTCAACTGCATTGTATGAGTTAAACTGCATTATGACACTCAATTTTATGGCAGTATAAATAAGAGATTATTTCTCCATGACCAAAGACAACTTCTCTTAAATTACTGTTTTTTAACTTGCTACTTGAAACAAATAATGATTTCCCCTACTAAATTCAGTGGAATTTATTTCCTATCAAGGGCTTGAATCATAAGCACATTTTAGCATTTTTTCCTAATTATGGAGAGGGCTTTTTATGTCGTATTTCATTCTAGGTTTCATGCATGTGTTCTTCAACTTCCCTTTGACCAAAAAATTAAAAGCAACCCTAGTTTCTTCTTGGGAATAATATCTCAGACTGCTTCATGCTGCTTCTGTATTTTGAAAACCAAACATTCAGGTGAGTGAAATAAATGTGCCATAAACTGAACCCAAAGGTCTATCTGTGAACAGCTGCTTGAGCAGCTTTTTCTGCCCCCCCCCCCCCCCCCCGACATCTAGATATG